>NC_046658.1:152604682-152630034 GCF_010883055.1 Belonocnema kinseyi
TTATTAGGAATTCTTCTCTTTTGGTTTAAAATATTTCTCCTTTATAAAAAAATGTAGCATTTTTGTTGTATATTCATTTTTTTCTAAAAAATCAACTATTCCATTTTTGGTACACTATTTATCTATATTAGTAAAAATACAAAAATTTAATTTGGAATTTATACTTTTCTAGTTAAAAATTTAACTTTTTGGTTTACAAAATAATATTTTTTGGTAGAAAATTCAACTCTTTGATTAAAAATTGATGATAGTATGGTGGAAACTTAATTTTTTAAATTTAAATTTCATCTATTTTATTTTTTTAGGAAAATTTGTCTTTATCAATTTAAAATTAACGTACTTTTTTAAATCTATTTTTTTATTTTAATTCTTTTGTTTCGAAAATAGATAAACTGATTTAAGTGCTTTTTTTATCGGAGGAATTAAATTTTTTCAATAAGACACTTCTGTCTATTCTTTTTTTCAAAACTTGTGTCGTTTGTCCAAAAATTAAAAAACAATCTTTAATATTTACATAATAATGCATCTTCAACACTATAAATTTATTTTTGAAAAAAAAGTTCTACGCTAAAGAAACAGTTGAAATTTAATTTTTTTTAAATCAAATTTTCTACCAAAAATTCAATTTTCAATCAGGACAGATTAATCAGTTGATTATCAGCAAAATAGTTCAACTTTAAGAAAAATTGTTCAATTTCAAAGTCAAAAGGCAAATTCGAAATTTTTTACCAAATACTTGAATATTTAACTGAAAAATACGAATTTTCAACAGAAGAGGTAAATTTAAAAAAAGCCAGTAATGAATTTTTGAAAAAATTATAAAAATCTTTACAAAACAGCTCGAATAAATCAAACTAATTTTTAACTAATTAGGTTTTAAAAAAATCACCCGCGTTTTTTTAGATACCCAGAAACTACATCTTTTTGATTCTAAATAGGATTTCATTATTTTTCAAAATCCGCGACAAAAAATTCAAAATGTAGAAAGGAAATCTTTTTTTAAGTTATGCGAGATTCGAAAAAAGGGCAGAAGCAAACTTGTAGCTTGAATTTTTAAAATATTTTTTACCTCAAAAGGGTTCCGTTTGATCGCCGAATCGTAGGTGATTATTTTTTAAATAAATTTTTCTTATTGTGATTTGATAATAATACAAATAAAATAGACGACAGAATTAAAAAAAGAAGAAAGGATTTTGGTTTGTTAACTTCTCATTTTTCTTTTCTCCTATTAATATTTTTCAAAAAAAAAAAATTTTTTATTTTCTTTTTTAGAAAAATTGCTATTTTTTCCCAATTTTCAATCGAGACATTTTATGCTAGTTGTCCGGATTTGGACGTTGGATTCTTGATGTTATTTTCCAAGATTTTTAAAATTTCCTTTTTGGTTGGTCAAAAACTATTTTCTGTAAAAGAAAATTTAATTATACATCTTTGGTTAAAAATTTATATTTTAAATTGATAATTGGATCTTTTTGACAAAATTGAGCTATTTTTTTTTTTGCTGCACATTCCGCTTTTTTATCGAAAATAAGCTTTTTTAAGTAAAAACTGAACCGTCAAATGTAAAGTTTCTAATTAGAACTTCTTATGTTTTGGTTTCAAATTAATCTTCTTGATTGAGAATCCAACTATTTTGTTGAAATGCCCTTTTTTAAAATAATTTTCCCAAGGGTAGAACATAATTACAGAATTTTTTATTGAAAAAATTGTTTAGTCAAAAAATCAATTATTTGTTTGAAATATTATGAATTTTATTTATAATTATTTTTTTTTTATAGAAAAATAATATTCTTGTGTGAAAACTCAGCTTTTTCATTCAGTATTTTTTTTAAATTCCTTTTTAGTTGCTAAAAACTAATTTCTATAAAAGAAAATTTTATTATACCATTCTCGTTGTAAATTTCATGTTTTAAAGTGAAAATTGCATCTTTTCGAGTTGATTAATCAATTAAATTTTTGAAAAACTTTCTCTTTTGTTGAAAAATTAATCCTCTAAGTTGAAAATAGATGTTTTTAGATGAAAGTTAGGTTTATAATTAAGTTCATCTTTCTTTGTTTTGAAATCAATCTTTTTGATTGAGAATTAAAATATTTTGTCAAAATACCTACCTTCCTTGAAAATTAATTTCTTCAACATTTTCATTTGTTTACTTATATATAAAATTTAAAAAAAGAAGTCGAAAGACTAGAAACATATAGACTATTTGTATAAAAGGAGGTAAACTCCACCTTTCCTTTTTTCATAAATATTTCTAAGAAAGTTTTGTTTATATAAAAAAGATGACCTATAAGTTTTGTGCGGGCTAAGCCATTTTGGTTTGCAAGATATTCTTTTATAAATATTGAATTTTGAAATATTTTATTCCAAAGCGGTGAAAGTGATCACAACTTAGTAAAGAAATTTTGTGTAGAACTTGTTCAACTGAGTAATCTATTTTCTTAATATTTGTTAGTTTCTCCTGTGGTACGCAAGAAAAATACAAGAATTTACTTCTATGAAGTAAATTTTAAACAACATTTTTTGATTTTCACGCGGATAAGTAAAAAATTTACTTCTTTTTAGTTTTAAGCGATACAAAATTATTAGGTTTTTATATAGAAGCTCCTATCTATTAGAGCCTCAAACTTTTGAAATTGAAAATATTCCTAGTCGCATATAATTAAATAATTTTGAATTTCACGTTCTTACGTTTCTGGCCTCTTTCAAATTAAAAATCGACACATAACAAATGATTGAATTTTTATTTTAGGTGATTCAAAATCAGGTCAGATTTTTGTCAATAAGGTAAGGTAAAAATAGATTTGGTTTAAAAAATTATACTAATGTTTCTAGTCTGGAAACGTGACTTGAAGAACTGTAATGTTTCTGGGGATGACTTAGGCTTTTCATAAGATTTACAATATTTCCTACTACACGTTTTAATAATACGTGATGAGCAATTTTTTAATTTTCCCCGATCAAACTATGAAAATTTCCGAAAATCGATTAAAGAATTTTTCGCTAAGCTTTAGTTGCTAACATTTCTTTAATTATGGTAGTAGAATTTCATTTTCAATTATTGAAATTTGATTAATTCAGATTCTGAAAGGTGACAGAGAAACTATGGTTTAAATTGAGATATTATTATTTTAGAAATTTTTTTGTAATTTTTTTTTTGTAATTCATGTGTAATTTTTCTATTTAAATAACATGGAATTTTTTTTTAATTTCAATTACTTCGGAATGGCTTGTTCTTGCAACTTCCTAGAGAGACCTGAGATTTCAGACCTTTTTTTGTTAATTTACTCAATAACTGCCTCACAAAAAGCACACATATATAAATAAAAAGGTTAAAAATATCAAAGAAATGATTTTTGGGTCTTTTTTATAATGAATTTATTTTATTTTCTACTTAATACTAATAAATTTTATTGAACAATTAATTCTTTATAACAAAAAACAAGTGATTTTACAAAAAAAATAATATAAATATAGAGTATGATTTTTTTTGCAGTTTTATTGGAAAATATTTGAAATTTTTGATTAGTGTTATATTTGATCGCAGATGTCTTTGAAACGGTTGATTTGAGGAACTTTGACCTTCAGACATTTCTTGTAGAGCGCGAAATTTCCTATAAATCCTCTGTCTCTGGGATGTAGCGCAAGCAAGCCATTCCAAAATAATTAAAATTCAAAAATAAAAATAAAATTTTTACGTGTTATTTAAATAAAAAAATTACGAATAAATAGAGGCCACCTTAATATTAATGGCTCTAATAGATGCCAAAATTTTTGTTTTTTATATGTACCTTCAACTTTTCAAAATCATTTAAAAAAGAAACTTTCATTGTTTGTAAACACTGATCCGCGCGCAGCAACACAAGTAGCGAGCGAAACAATTCGCATCAAACACAACGCATCAAGATTAGACACGAGAGTGGGGGAACTGCATTTCCAGGAAAATTAGTTCCCTACGGTCCCATCCGCGGCAAGATAAATAGCGTCGACTGTAATCTTTCAGAGTAATATTTGATATCTAAATTTAATTTCATAAAAAAATAACTTTTATTTTTTTAATTATACAAAATTTTTAAACGAATAGTAAAATTTTTAACACAAGCTATGGAAGATACAAAAAAAACAGGAACTAACCCAAATAGTTTATCGAAAAAGTAACTACAATTTTGTGGAATTTTATTCTTGGACAATTTTGGACAATTTTTCGACATATGGCACAAGCTAAAAAAATGTAATTTAACAAAAGTTCCTTAGCCAAAAAAGAGCTACCAATTTATTAATCGTAATTTTTTGATAGAATGCTTAATTTTGATTATAATCGTAAAAATAACGTTTAAAAAAATCAAGTTTTTTGACAAAAGACCCAAGGCATACAAAAAGTTGAATCAGCAAAAGTTGCTCTTCCAAAAGCGAGAAAAAACTCATCTAAACTTGCAATGAATAATTTTTCAAAAGGGCTTGGATTTTTTATATTATTCGTAAAAATAAAATAAAATAATTAAATTTCTTCAAAAATGATACATTGTAACATACATTGTAAATGTGTTTCACCGAAAAAGTTTCTAGATATTTGTTACTGAAAATTTTTATATATTTCATTTATATCTTTGAGATATAATCATTTATTAATTTAGTCAACTCTCTTTAAAATTTGTTATAAACTCTTTTTATTGAAAATGTGTTAATCTCGAATTTTAAATTTTCAATGCTTTTAATATTAGAAAATGAAAAATAAGGAAGGTGAATGTGCACTTTACCTGCCTTATAATTATGGACAGAAATAGATGAATTTGTTTTTTAGCCTATTTTTAAGTTTTCAGAAGTTGCAATCTCATTGTTTTGAAAAGTGTTAACTCTGTCAATCAAACAGGTTCTTTTTTAAATCACCGATTTCTAAATTTTTTCATTTTTACAGTATTTTTCAAAATATTTATTTACAGGCATAAATAAATTGACAACTTTGTATGAAATTCGTATTTATTTAATAGGCCATTATAAAATAATAATATTTAATAAAATAAAAAAGTGAAATAAATAAGAGTATTTTTTTAAATAATAGACACTCTTCATAATAAGTTGTGCCTTTTCTATTGTTTTTCATGATTATGTTTTTTATTGTTTTCAAACAATTTAAAAAAATAGCTCTCTCTTTTAAAGAAGTTATCTTTTTTCCGTGATTTTGAGAAGCTTTCTCCTTTTCTTTTTTTTCGTTTTTTTTTAATATGAACTGAATTAATAGAATCCAATAAAAAATCTAAATATTTTGTATTAGAATTTGATTGTTTTTAATTGCAAATTTTAATCTTACATTTTAGGTACGTGATTCGCCTCGTAAACAACTGTAATGTTTTTATACAAATTGACGTATAAATTTTCTTAAAAATTTGTCTTTTTGACAGGAAATTCATCCTCTTGTCTGAAAATTCGCCTTCTTGGTTGAAACTCCAACCACTTCAATTAACAGTGAACACTTTTGTTAAAAATTCATTTTTTGTTGAAAATTGTTCTACTTTGTTGAAACTTCATTTCCTTCGTTGAAACTTGAACTATTGTGTTAAATAATTGTTTCTTTTTTTCGGAATGTCTATTTGTAGCTGAACAATTATGTTCACAATTGTTAATTAAAAATGCAGGTATTTGGTTTAAAAATTCGTTATTTTCGTTTAAATGTAACTGCTTTCTATTTAAGCTAAAATCATTTTATCCAAGAAAGATGCAATTGCTACTTGAATATGGATGGATTTTTTAATTAAAAAGAACAATTTATAAAAAAGTGGATTTTTTATCTAAAAAATATTTTACGCGACTTTTCAGTATGAAAATATTAATTTTTAGCAAAAGTTAATAAAACTTAAAAAAGATTTTAAAAAAATTAGTAGAGAAAAATTGTGCTATTAAAACTTTTTTTGAAACTTTTTTTTTAAATGGTTGAATTTCGAAAAGTATGATTGACGATTTAAAAATGGTAAATTTCTAGACAATTAAATTTACTTGAAGTTCTAGAAATTTCTAACTGGTTTTGCTACAAAAAAGTTTTAATATCATAATACTTTGCGAATTTATTTTTTTTTCAATTGCAACCCTTTTTTTACAAATAATTCAATTCGAAGGTCTCAAATAAAAATGTTTCTACTATGATCGGAGAAATCAGGCTAATTTCTCTTATAGCATTTAAACTTCAATAATTTCAAGGTAAAAACTTTTGAATTTTAATAAATTTAATTTCGCAACGATTAACATTTTTGACAATTTGAAACCTAAAAGTAAATTATATATTTGAAAAAAGCTTATTTAAAGTATACATTTATTTACTTATTTAGAGTATACATTTTTATTTAAAAATGTATACTTTAGAAACTAAAAATAAAACAAACCCGTACATCATTTAAAAATAGAAAAAAATGAAGTCACGAAGAATTGTTACATTAACACTTTTTTTTACTCAAACCCTTGAGAAATTCTATTGATTAATAAATTCAATAGTTTAGAAATTAATAATTATTATTTCTTTAAATTAAACCATTTTTATTATAATAGCAAAATTTAATATTATAATATTTCAAATACTAAGACTTAAGTATATTAATTACACGTTTGGCATTTATTTTAAAATAGTTTAATTAAATATCTTTCAAACTGAAATGTGTTCAACTATGAGGTTTTTTATTTTGATATTCTACGATTTTGTTGAATTTAAAATTCAGGAAGTGCTGTGCGTTTTTAATAGAAACCAAACTATTCAGCATATTTAAATCTAGATTTAAAAAATTTTTATATGACTGAAATTTATTTGGTTGAATTTCGAAAAGTTTAGTTGACAATTTGAAAATTGTTAATTTCTAAGCGGTTAAAATTATTTAAAGTTATACAAATTTTTGAGAGTTTGAGTACAAAAAAGTTTTAGTATCAGAATTCTTCGCTACAAAATTTCTTTCAAGTCTCAAACGAAATTTGGATTTTTAAAATTGTCAAAAATTGTCAAAATATTTAACTTAGTTCTGAATTTCAACTTCTTCCAAATAAAATTGTCTAAATTAGAATGTTTTGGTTTGAAGGTTTTACATTTTGAAACCTTTTGTTTTTGAAAATTTTTTCTATTCGATAAATAAAGAAATTGGAATATTTTTCAATTGGGTAACCAAATAAAAGTATTAAATAAAACAATTTAAAAAAAATAATTTAAATAATTTTCTTTGCAAATTTCTATATTTTTCCACTTTAAGCGATTGAAATGATTTACATATTTTTTTCTTGATTTTTTGTAGTTAACGGTACTTTTTTATAAATCACAAGAAACAGCTCATATTTTTTTTAAATAGTGCGGTTTTTAAGGTGATTACTTTTTTTTAAAAAGCTGAAAAATTAACTTTTTTACTAACAAAAAGAAGACAAGATTCATAAAAAGGGATAATGCTTTAAAAGTTAAAAACAAGAAATAAATTCAAAATCAGCTTTAATGAACTGAATAACTAAACTTTTGACCTTCGCACTGACTCATAAAAATAGATATCTCAGTAGGCCAAACTTGATACCGTATCATATGTAGTATATGTGTGACAAAAGTTAAAATTATAAATTTTAAATTAAAATTTCCATAATTACAATTTGTTTGCATGTCAATAAAATTTTTCAATATAAACCATTTCCGATATTCACGAAATAAATATAACAATAAGATAAGTATATTTAAAAATATTTTAAATTAAATAAAACTTAAATTATTCCTTTTCCAGTATAGAAAAATTATTTACCATTAAAATATCTTCTTTTATTAATAATGCTTAGAAGTATTTAGCATGTTTAGAAGTATTTGAAAACAGTTTTTCTGAAAATATTTGATATAATGTGTATTATTTTTCCTATTAAAAATTGGTTTTTCCTCAAATTTCTTTCAAAAATTCTTAATATTATCTCGTTGACGTACTGAAATTCATTCTTTGAAATAGAAAACCAATGCAAATTTTATCCAGGAATCTAAATAATTTTTGTTTGATATTCTTGAAATCTTTGAAAATTTTGAAAAAGCTTTTTTAACAATCTGTACAAATCTGGATTTAGTTATATGTGCCTAAAAATCTTTTTATTTTTTGAATAGTTTATTGATCTTTAGGTCCGAACAAACTAAAAAATTGCCTTAGAAATTTCCAGATTCTTTTTTATAAATTTTTTTGGTCACATAAAAAATTTTCTGTGTTTAAAAAAAGAACATGAGTGTGAATGTTCTTAACGCTCAGACATAAGAGGACTTTCAAAACACCCTCAAACATTTAGAGCACTTCGAAATATTCGGAATCTTTTGAATTATTTAAATGGTAAAATATAACTTTGATAAACAAAATGATTGGAGTTCAAATTTGAATCCTTGCGGACTGTTAATTTTTTATTTAAAAGCTTTTGAAATGAAAGCTCGTTTTCTTTAAAAACGAAGAAAATAGTATAAATCTGAAACTTTGTTTCAAATTCAAAGCCTTAATGATATCACAATTTTTAGTTTCGAAAGTCAAATATTGAACAATTTTTGATTGAAACTTTGAAAATTATTTTTATTTAACATTTAAAGCTAACAAATTACGTTAATCAAATAACTTAAAATTTAAAGAATTTGACTACATAAAGCTAAAACCATTTGAAATGAAAAAAACATTTCAAATAAATTTGTTTTTTGTTATTGAACATTAATTTTTTATTTTGAAAATGTCATTATTCCATTTTCGACTCATTAAACTATTTTTGGGTCAAAAATTAATCTTTTTGGTTAGAAATGGTATTTGGCCCGAAAAATCATAATTTCGATATTGAACTGTTTCATTTAAAAAGTATCTGATCAGCTAAAATTGAAGTCCAAAATTAAATTTTTTATTGAGCGATTTCAAAGTTTTTACATTAAAAAAAAAACCTTTTTTCCAACGCTAAATATCCCAGAATCTATGTATTATAGAAAAAAAAAACTCTAGAGAAAAAAATGATTTTTTTATATGTACAATGATTATTTGTGAAGAATAAATTATTTTGGGACAAAATATTTTTAATTTTTTTTTAAATTAATATTTTTTAACTTTTATACACAAGAGAATATAGTTACAAAGATGTTAGCTCTATTTTTGTGTTATAAAAGTTAGAAAATATTAATTTAAAAAAAAGGTACAACAAATACGCATCTACTTAATTTCCATTTTTTTTTCTATTTATATGTTCCTTCAAAAATTGTTCACGTTTTTTTGGAAGCAAAGATAATAAAGAAAAACCGTGTTTTTGTTATGGTTTTTATGCATGGGGTCCTATAGCGAATTAACTACCCTTAATAACAAAAATGTAAATTCCTAATGAAATCGACCTTTGTAACACTGTATTCTCGTTTTTTTTTACTTAAAATTATTATTATTGGTCCATTGGAATATTTATCATCGGCGTTAATTAATTTATAAATATATAAATGAATGGAATATGTTAAAATAATTTTTTCTCGAATTTCGTTTTTTTTTCTGAAAATGATTACTGTTAGTTTAGTAAAATAATAATTATAATTGTTTCAATAATTTTTAATTGTTCAAACAATTGGAATTTGTTTAAGTAGTTTTGTTCGATAATTAGTTTTTTTCCTTAAAAATTATTACTATTGGTCTGGTAAAATATTTATTAACAGTAGTTCAATAATTCTCAATTGTTTAAACAAATGCAACTTGTTCAAATAATTACTTCAAAAAATTCCATTTGCTTATGCACTTGAAAATTAATGAACCGATATTATTAAATATTGCAATATACTAATAGTAATAATTTTGAAAGAAAAAAAACTTTGGAAAAAACCTTATTTAAACCAATTCCATTTGTTTAAATAATGAAGAATTAATTAAACAATAATACTAAATATTCCACTAGACTGATATAAACAATTTTAAGTAAAAAATTACGAGAATATATTTTTCAAAAGGTCGATTTCATGAAAAATTGAAATTTTTTGTTTTAAGGGTAGTTTTCAGCTACCCGTGGGGGTGTGTCAATGGTGTCAAACCCATATGTCTGATACATAAAATTCTTCATTGGATAATTCTCAACATGTATCTAAAATTTCCCGTCAAATTTTTTTTAAACCCTAAAAAATTCTTTCAAGAATTAAAAAAATTGATAAGGAATAAAAATAAACATAATAAATTTGGGGATTCCTATTTTCGGATTGGGAATTAACTGAAGGGGGGTCGTTGTCCTCTAAAATAAGCGTTTTTAAGCCACCCATACCTATGATTCATTTTTGCTTGTACTTATTCACCGAATTTTTCTTAGGGTAAGTCTTTTTTAGACCAAGGATTGTTTTTTTCAAATTCATTTTCAAAATTATTTTTTTTTAATTTCTACTGATTAAAACTAACCCTAAAATTAGATACAAAACCAAACTCGGAATTCCGTCGTGGAGCTAGTCTCAGAGAAAATATTTGTTCCACGCAAGGCCACAGCAAAAAAAATTTTTCGTGCATGGATTTGAATTAGGAAAAATTTCAGTGGATGGAGGGGATTTACAGTAAGACACCGGAAAGGGTATCTATATTATTTTTATTTTTCAAAAATTTTCCGGGATTTGGGGTCAAACCATATTTATCTCTCCCGTGACTATGCCTTTTGTTCTTGGCTCAACGAATGTCGGTGAATCTAGATACGGAAATGCTCAATGGTTGATAAATCTTGCCGCTATGAAAAATTGTAAGATGATAAATGAAAAATCCGTTCCCGATGAATTTTGAAAAGCCACTTATCACGAAAAATCATAATAAAATGAAAATTGTAGAGTAGGGAGTGGAGTGTTAGAAACAGGAAGTGGGATCTGGGAAAATTAGTCCCGTGCTTAGTATATAAATTATTATCTTCCAAACATTTCACAGTTGTCGATCAGCAAAATCTTCAAGAATTACTTTACGATTTTCTTTTTCTGCATCAATACTGCAGCAATGAAGATCGCCATACCACTCCTTACCTGCATGGGTCTCACTATTTCAATCGGTAGGTGAATTATTTTTGAGTTTTCTAAAATCTTTTTGAGAATTTACAGTTTCACAATTACCGTAATTTATTGAAAATATAAACAATTTTTTTGAACAAACGAAAATACAACTTCTCCATAAAATTTTTTTTTCTTTAATCATTAAATATCAAAGTTTATTTCATAACGCGTTAGATGAAAAAAGGAAAACAATAACACTTTTATCCAGTCGTAAGTTATTGCTTTTTTTCGTTCGGCACTCAGCGCGCGGCGCACAGTGGGGAAAAAATACACTTTTGGGTTCAAAATACGATTCTGGATGAACCCGTGGACCGATTTGGATATTTTTTTAAGTTGATAACATTTCAAAGAAAGATGTCGAGCATCCTTTTTAATTTAGTTTTTCCATTTTTTTATAAATAAATAAATTTTGCTAAAAAATAACAATTTTTTCGAACAAACGAAAATATAACATCCCCATCAAATTTCTTTTTTTTCTGTAATCATCAAATATCAAAGTTTATCTCATAACGCGTTACATGAAAAAAAGAAAACAATAACACTTTTATCCAGTAGTAAGTTATTGCTTTTTTTCGTTCGGCACTCAGCGCGCGGCGCACAGTGGGGAAAAAATACACTTTTGGGTTCAAAATACGATTCTGGATGAACCCGTGGACTGATTTGGATATTTTTTTAAGTTGATAAAATTTCAAAGAAAGATGTCGAGCATCCTTTTTAATTTAGTTTTTCCATTTTTTTATAAATAAATAAATTTTGCTAAAAAATAACAATTTTTTCGAACAAACGAAAATATAACATCCCCATCAAATTTCTTTTTTTTCTGTAATCATCAAATATCAAAGTTTATCTCATAACGCGTTACATGAAAAAAGGAAAACAATAACACTTTTATCGAGTCGCAAGTTATTGCTTTTTTTCGCTCGGCACTCAGCGCGCGGCGCACAGTGGGGGAAAAAAATACATTTTTGGGTTCAAAATACGATTCCGGCTGAACCCGCGGACCAATTCGGATGTTTTTTTAAGGTGATAAAATTTTAAAGAAAGATGTCTAGCATTATTTTTAATTTAGTTTTTAAATTTTTTTATAAATAAATAAATATTGTGAAAAAATAACAATTTTTTCTATTTGACATTTCCGGTGCTCGTCAATAATAAGAAAATTGTTGTAATCGCTGACATTTCTAGATTTAGATTATATAAAGATATTCCATCATGATACAATAAAAAAAAATTTATAGACAAGTTATTTGTTGAAAATGTGTTTTTTATAATTTTCAATAATTTAACTTTTTAAAATTTATATTACAAGAAATTGTAATAAAAACAATATTTTATAAAAGCGACTTCTCTTAAGGCTATCCTTATTAATGTGATAAACAAATTTAATAAAGCAGGCATTTTTCGTTAGAAAAATTCGTCTTTTTCTGTGACAATTTTTAAAATTAGGAATCCCATGCTAATTTCAGGAAATTCATAATTTTTTGATGAATTTTATGATTTTATTAAACATATTTAATAAAAAAATGCATTATTCGAGCACTTATCGACGGAAAAATTTGTGTTCTTCAATGCCAGTCCTTTTAATTTGGAATTTATGATAGTTTTAGGAACATGCATCACTATTTGATAATTTAGATTTTTCCTAAACAAATTTAATAAACAAATTTATTATTCGGGCATCTGTATAATGAAAAATTATATATTTTTTTATTTTCAGTCCTTTTAATCAAGAACAAGAGGGTGTTAATACAAGAAATGATTAAAGTACGATTGTTATAAATAAATTAATTACATATATAAAGTCGGGACTCCATATTATTCCATCTGATTAATAGGATCTATTTAATTGTAACAAATAATATCAATTCACGATTGTTACAAGATTATTAGTTGCAAAATGAAAAATAATGCATTTGTTAATTAAATTTTTTGAAAAAATCAATAAATTTATCAACAAATTATGCATTTTTTCAAATTGTCATAGGGTTCTTAATTTAAACAAATTTACATCGAGAAAAACGATTTTTTCTGACGACAGATGCCGGGAACGTCAAATAGAACAAAATTTCCATTTTTTTGTCATAATTATTTATAAAACAATTGAAAAACTAAATTAAAAATTTTGGCTCCATAACTTTTTTTTAAATTTTATCACCTTTTTAAAAAAAAACATCGAAATAGGTCAACAGGTTCAGCTGAAATTGTATTTTGAACCAAAAAAATTACTTTTTCGCCAGTGTGCGGTGCCCATTGGTTATACACATTCAATTGCTTGCGTTGAAGAAACTAAATTTATGTACTAAAAGAGGGCCCAATTATTCATTTTTTCATTAAATTTTTAATAACGATTACTTATTCTTTAGCATTAATAAAAAAATAACTATAGAGAGCAACTAGCAAGACATTACAAATTTATTTCTCTCAAAACACAAAATCTATTTGTTAAAAAATGGCAAAACAATCAATTTGTTTATTTAATTTGTTTGAACAAATAAAATTTTTTTTCTTAAACCAAGAATCTTTACAAGCGATATTTTTAATATGCCTGAAGTTGATTAGAAAAAAAGAATTTCTGTCACTGAAAAATGACAATATTATGAATTTGTTAATTAATTTTGATTAAACAAATAACACTGATTGTCTGAGATTAAAAAATCGCACAAGAAAGCTATAAGCAAGATATCTTTCGTCCTTTCTGTTAAAAAACGAAACAAATCTTTTTGAAAATGACGAAGTTATGAATTCGTTTATAAATTTGTTTGAATAATTAAAAATGGTCTCTATCTTTTGTAAATTAAATATAATTTGTTTTCATTAGATTTGCACTGAAACGCACATCTGAAGTAGCTATATATCATTTTTACTAAAAATCTAACTTTTGTTGATTAATTTGTTTATAAAAATTTTGAACAATTTTTAAGTATCGGATATTGCTAGACATTATTCAAGACAAGTTTCCTTACTAATTATATGAACTTTTTCATAAATTGGATAAATTTCCACGAAATGGCATCTTCGTAATTATTTTTTTAATGAATTTTCATTGCTAAATAAATAAATAGCACAAATATTTTTGAAAATGACGAACTTATGAAATTGTTTACAAAATTTGTTTAAATAATTAAAAAATGTCTCTATTTTTTATAAATTATATCGAATTTTTTTTCTTCAGATTTACAGTGAAAACACACATCTGAAGTAGCTATATATAATTTTTACTAAAAATCTAACTTTTGTTGATTAATTTGTTTATCAAAATTGTGAACAATTTTTTAAGTATCTGATACTGCTGGACATTATTCAGGACAATTTTTTTCACTCATTCTATGAACTTTCGCATAACTTGGATAAATATTCACAAAATGGCATCTTCGTAATTCTTACTTTAATGAATTTTGAGTGTTAAATAAAAAATGAAACAATTTATTTAATAATATTTCAGGACAATTTTGTGAGACATTTTATAAATTTTAATTTAAAAAATAATAATTTAAAATCTGTTAAATAGTCTGGAATAAAAGTTAATTTGTCCATGGACACCTCATTTGACTCCACTGTGTCACGGACGTGCGGCACAGGCGAAACGAGCTGACTGCCGTGCGAAAAAAGTAATAACTTGCGACTCTATGAAAGTTTTCATGTTTTTCTGTTTTCATGTAATGCGTTGTGAAATAAAGTTTAAAATTCGATGATCAAAACAAAATAAAATTAGATTGAGAAGTTATATTTATTTTCATTTTTTAAAGATATTGTTTCTATTTTCAACAAATTACGTTTATTGTAGAAAAAATCTGTCTGAAAGGAGTGTCTCGTTTAAAATTGCAATTTAAAAAATTATCAAAATACATCCAAAGAATCGATATAAAATAAATTATGACCAAAGTCATGCAGAAAAATGTTAGCAACAATAACTTTCGTATAATTTCGAATTTAACTAAACCGCTAAAACCGTATTTTGCATTTATTCTTGGGAACCGAGTAAAGTAATTTCCAAGAGAAAAGCTCGACCATCGAAAAATAGGTGGATCATTTGGCAGATTTTGACACAGATGTGAGCTACTTGACTCCAGATTTTTATTAAAGCTTCTTATATTTTAAGGAATAATAAATATAGTGAAACTCTTCTATAGCGCCGACTTTGGGGCTGACGGTGGGTTGGAACTATCTCATTATAGCCCGCTCCGCTTTTTTTTCACGCCTGAGTGCCCGCCTGAGCGACAGCCGCAGATCAAGCGTACCCCGCGCATCTCCTGTTAGGCCTACATGCGGCGCGGCGTCAATTCTCGGATGGGCTATAGAAGGGAGGGCTATTGAAGGATTTCACTATAATCAGTTTTGAATTAAATGTTTGTGTGCATTTAATGATTTGAAATAGGGCCGAATATAAATTATACATTGACAGCATCATTAGCTAATTGAGATTTGTTCTTACACTTCATTGTAAAAGTCCACAAAAAACGAGTTGCTTAGCCCAATTTTAGGATAATTGATAAACGAGATTTTTCCAGTGACAAAAATCCATAAGTCGTTTCTTTTGTCTTTATAAACTAGATGCAATGTATGGATCGGTCAACCCACAATGGCTGAATAAAGGTCAAATACGATACGCACCACCTCCTCTAGAACCGAGACATTTCGACGAACTTGAAATAGGATGCAAGATTCAAATACTGATTCATCGTAACAAATATGTGCAACGCGGAATATTTCATGCTAGCGAAGATAACGATGATGTTTTTTTATCAGCTCATGATATTACTCCGCCTGATGCTGGTATCCAGGCATCGAAATTTTACTCTGCACGGCTTAATTCTTGGCCTCTTAAAGATCCAGTTGGAAAGACCGAAGCACGTATTGAATGTGGCAAAGATGAAAAAAAATATCTTTATATAGTATTTGGTTACGATCCGATTGATTATAAGAAACATCCAACTACAATTCACATGAAAATTCAAGTCGGCAATAAGTATAAAAAAACTAAAAATGCGTTTGGGTATATACAAAAGAATCCACCACCACAGCTAAATTATCAACCTTGGATTCAACCAGAAGAAATATAATCAGAGGCCAGGCTATAGAGAATCTGCATATTAAAATTAATTTTTAGATAAAAATTATTTATTATTTTTATCTTCAATGTAAAAAAATAATAAGGTACATTTAGATAAGTCAATTGTTTCAATAGAGTTAACATCAAAAATAGTTTCTAAGCACAATATTCCTTGTCAAGATTTTATTACGGCAGAAATATTATCCAATAAAAATGTTATTATCCATAACCAAAAATATATTAGCAGACTTTTACATCAGCAATAATTAACTTTCAATGAAAAATTTTTTGGATTTTCTTATCGGGTTCTAATTATTCAGCTCGGATTAAAGCGAATAACGAGAAAAAGGGGAAAAGGAAAGAAATTCTTAAAAAAAGGTTTACATTCAATTAGACAGTTAAACAATTAAAGTTGAAATGGAACTGAAAAATTAAGAGATCTTACAATCCCCA
The DNA here is from genome assembly GCF_010883055.1 of Belonocnema kinseyi. Classification (NCBI taxonomy): domain Eukaryota; kingdom Metazoa; phylum Arthropoda; class Insecta; order Hymenoptera; family Cynipidae; genus Belonocnema; species Belonocnema kinseyi. The sequence goes on from NC_046658.1 coordinate 152,621,177, forward strand.
ATTAAAAGAGATAAAATATTTTAAAAACATTTTTATTTTTGAAACTAAAAAGGGAGATTCTTTAGAAAACTGCTCAACTGATTGAATTTTTAACGAAAAAATATAAATTTTCACCAAATCAGATGAATCTTAAAAAAAAATTGTACAACAATTGTTTCTTTTTTTTTAATGCAGTTGGCTTTCTTTAAACAAAAAATAATATAGACGTGGCAAAATAAAAAAGGGATGAAAAAGAGTAAGGAGCAGCTTATCAAGAGGTTACAAATGGCAGGTTCAAAATTCAAAGAGTAAGAATAAAAAGGGCAGAGCAATTGGAGGAATGGTAATAGGAGTAAGAAACAAATGTATAACAGGGAATGATAGGAAGGAGAGAAAAGAGCAACAAAAAAAAGGATTAATAGTAGAAGAGGTAAAGATGGGAGGAGAGAAGTGGAATATATTTGGGGTTTATGTGAACGGCAATATACAGGAGAAAGTAGAGGAGATGGCAGAAATTATGGAAGAAAATAAAGAAGAGGCTAGCCTTATAATAGATGGGGATTTTAATGCGAGAACGGTAGATAGAGAAGAAAGTGAAGGGGGTGGAGAGAGAATAGGCAAATCTAAGATAAGGTACTCAATGGGAAGAGGAAGAAATTATTAAAGAGCTTGGAGCAGTTCGGATGATTTATCTTCAACGGAAATATAGAGCGAGGTGAGGAAGAAAAATATGCAATCTTATAAGAAGAGAGGGGAACGGTATTTAATTATGTGATAGTGAATGATGAGGTTAAAAGGAAGCTCAAGGAACTAGAGACTGGAATCAATTTTTCCTAATAGAAAAATTAGGGGGAGAAAAAAGTGCAGTCAAGCAGAATTAGAATTTTTATTTGACATCGTCAAAAGTAACGTTATGGTCAAATAACAATTAGAAATTGAATTTTTGCAATAAGCCATAAATTACAATTTTTAAATATTTTCATTGTATGATATCAATTGAAATAATTACTTTTCAAACCCCAACCTTACTCGAAGACATAAATTTTACATAAAAAATAATCAATCTTGTACGAAAAAAAATTAATTTTATACCCAAAAGATGAATTTTCTGACAAAAGAAGACAATTCTTCATTAAAATAGATGCGCGACTGTTGGTTCTCGCGATTTGCGCTCGATAATATATTTATCTCACACTTCGCTTTTCACGATTAAAACACAAAATACGCATGCTATAAAAGTTATTAAAAACAAATTTGTAGATATTTTTGAAATGGAAAATTTTTGTTCGCTCATCTTCTTAACTATTTTGCACTTAAATTAATTATTATCTCACTACAATTTTCAAGTGGAGAAAAAACGAAAAATTTTAGAAAAAACTGCAAAATAAGAGAATCATTGTAAGAGAATATCGTTATAAATAATAATAATAATAATAATAACTTGTTCAAACACTTTTGTCAACTTTAATCAATTATTAATCCACCATGACTTATAGAGTGTAAAAATGTATTTATCGTTTTTATTTATAAATTATTTATAATTCTATTCTATGTATTGTACGTTCTTAGCGTCACTCCAAAAGGGGAGAAGGACTTTATTACTACTTTAGAAAAATCTCTTAGGAAACAGTCCCTACTCAATCGGTAAAGGGATAAGTGGGGGCGAAAGAAAACGTCGTGACTCTAGTTTAAAAAAAATGAAACAAGTAAAAATTTATTACATTAAACTTTTAAATGAAAATTAAGAGAATAGCTTCCTCATAAATCGAGAGTGTTCCTGTCTGAAGAGTGCAACCTTCACGAAATCATAAATAGGCTTATATCTAAATGGAGACAAAAAAGGGAAAACTCTAAACAAACGAAAGGATAGACTCACATATTAGTTAAAGCTCTGGAGGCAGAAGTAGATTATACTCTTTGCTGACGCTTACCTCAATCGGATGTAGTTTCCCACAATCCTCAATCTCTATATTCCAAGAAATTACTGGACAAAACGAGTTTCTTTGCACAAGCCGATAGCCAAGACTAAACTGGATAGCGTCCTGCTGCTCTCAGCCTCCCCTGTTTCATCAGTCCCGCCAGAATTGCCTGACCGCAGGTGCTGCTCTCTTTATCTCTACTACAGGTGGTTTCCGTGTGTCGGACTGAATGTTTCCCTGGTGTTCTGCCGGCTTAACGTTTCCTGGCAAGATGGCTACGCCGGTTTATTTTGACATGCGCTGGCCTGAGTATGGTTCCGCACGTCGTAAATAAATTTGTTTTATTTTACTCGAGTCGGTAAGGAGTCAGTAGACGGTTCCACCGTGTGTTTATAGTGGCTTCGTGACAAGAGGTGTAACGGCCACTCGGTGCAGTGTGCAGTCGTGAGGTTGAGTTTGGTGATTTCTGTGTTCGAGGCGGGCGTTGAACGGTGATATGTGCTATCTGCTTTTTAAGATTTTGAGGAAGCGAGGAACACTTCCGTTGATTGAGAAAAGACGTCAGGTCCCTAAATACAATGAACCTCCGGCTTTCTTATTTAACTTTGATAAAAAATAAAAGGTTATCTAAATAACTTCCTAAAGTGTATAAAAGAATGTTCTAACCTAACCTATGATTACTTTATTCACACTTATTCTGCATCCTTATACACTCATTCTCAATTAATCTAATTTGAGCTAGTATTGGCCATGGGTAATTCCGCGATATTAGGTTCAAATGATAATTCGATAAATCTGGGGAAGGATTCGTAAGGAGTGGCAAGCCACAACGTCACAGTATAATTGACCAAAATTAGAAAATTGTATAATTTTTCCTCCATTAGATGTTCATATATCATACTTATACATTATTAAATTGGAAGTAATCTTATTTTGTATATTTAAATGATTTTCTTTGAGATGCTGATATTCTTTACATACGCCTGTAGGGTATCTCGTTTAACTTGATAGCAGCGCCATCTCTAACACGCGAATCATTGGGTATCTCGAAGTTATTGGAGCAATGTTAATGAAAAAGAGCAGTAAATATCAATTTATTTTAATCAGAAATATTATATTCAGGTCTGAAATTAGTTTTTTACTATAAGATTTCTAATTTAAATTGAATTCAAATACAAATTTCTTCCCAATAGTTCCAAAGTGGTGGCGCTGTCATAGCTACCCAACAGGCGTATAGGAATAAATATAAGTTTGAAGACAAGGCGATTATCTCCACCGGGGACGTGCATCGAGGGTCTGGGGCAACTCGAATTCAGTGAGGGGTAGTGTCGCTGAACATTGGAAGGGGAAGGGTACGCTGGTAGCCGTGAAGGAAATGATGTCTGCCCTTTGAAATTACTATCAATTGTACTTATTATCCTTTTTTATTCGCAATGCTCATTCATTGAATGTATATTACTCTAATTTGGAAAGCTTAGAATTTAAATTTATTATGTTTTGGAAACCTTCAAGCTGGAAATTGAAAACTTCGCAAATAGCCAAATAACAAGATGTTTCGTTCTCAAAATATTTTGAAATTTCAAGTGTACAACCTAAAATATTTCAAATAGATTCGATGTGATAAAGAAATCTACGCTAAATGTGGAATTTAGGTGCGAGGGTTCTAATTGAGGGTTTATTTTCAAGACTTTTACCTAAAGTTTAGTGAAACGGGAAAAAATCCCAAATTTCGGATCCATTTTTTTCAAATGAAATTTTGAAATGTCTCATTTATGTTTGAGGGTACATTTTCAGTATTGTAGGGTTTGATTTTGTAAAATTATTTTTAATTTGTCTGGACAGCCCAACATGAAACCAAAATTTTGTCGCACTTACTTTCACATCAAAAGCATACTTTTCTCCTGTGGCTATATTTCCGGCGACAGGGGTTGATCTTCAAACGTTCTTGTTAATGTAATTTAATAGTAATAATTTAACAACAAAGTGGTGTGATATTGAACTCTGCAATTTCCGCAGTGTATAATGTGTTTTACGGTGTTCATGCCATCTTAACGTTCGGACAAAGTAAACCAGTACTTTTTTTTCAAAAAATTAAAAAGCACAAAATTTTTAAATGCGGTCCAAAGTTTCAAAAAAATTAGCACTGAATTATGCAATATTATAAAATGAGAATTTTCCATTATTTCATGTGTGTCGGTGCCAACTCTACGTTCATACTAAAAAACCAGTATTTTTTTCCAAGAAATTGAAAAGCCAACAATTTTTTAATGTGTTACTAAATTAGCACAAACTTTGCCCTAAATTATGAAATATTGAAAAATGAGGATTTTTCATTATTTTATCTGTAGCCATGCCAGCTTAACGTTAAGCTAGAACGATCACAGATTTCTTCAACAAATAAAAAAGCACAAAATTTTTTATTGCGGTACACAATTAGCACAAAATTAGCACTAAATTATGGAATGTTCAAAACCTCAATATGATAAAGTGGTCGTGCTAACTTACTTCTCTTTTATCAGAAATATTTTTAATGAGATAAGGAAATGTGGCCGAGGAGATGAAAAAAATTATAGAGAAATAAAAAGAGCTACAGAGTGCAGAAGAAAAACTGAAGGTAGTAAAGAAGGGATTAGAAGTCGATGGAATTGTAATTGTAAATAGAAAAAAATGGAGAGCAGAAGGGAACCAAGAAAATTGATCAAATAAAAAAATAACGAAGAATATAGGAGAAAAAACAAGAGTATACTGAGTTGTGTGATCAAGAGAAACATACAAGTGATAAAAGGTTTAAAGGAAGAGGCGGACAAGGGATGTACGAAAGAAGAGGTTTAGAAGTTAGTATATGGAGTGGGACCAAGAAGAGAAAAAGTCAGCCGGGATATTTAAATGGCAGAATGGAAAAAATATTTTTTGGACTTGCTACCAGGAGTAGAGAGAGAAGTTAGGAAAGGAGGAAAGTATGGTAGGATGAAAGATGAGTAAGAGGAAATAACTAAAGGTATGGGCATGGGTCATGTGCAATATAGAATGGAGAGGAGAGGGGTGGCCAGAATGATGGAAAGAATAAGTAGTGATACCAATAATAAAGAAAGGCCAATGAGAGGAGGTTAAAGATTAAAGAAGTGTGACGCTGATGCCAACATTGTATGCAGTATATGTAAATATTTGGTCGAAGATGGTGAAGAAAGAACTTAAAGAATAAAAGATAGAGCGACCAAACTGAACAGGATTAAAGAAAGGAAAAGGTGGTAATGAACAACATATATGTTCTGAACTATCTAGTAAATAAGAGGATGAAAAGGGAATAAGTGTTCCCTGTTTGTGGGATAAATTAGTTACTAGAGCAGGCAAGAGGACATGGAAATTTAAGGCGAAGATGAGAGAGGGAAAGGAAGGAGTTGTTTAATTCTAGAGATATAGAATATGGGACTGGAGTAAACTATAAAGAATTGGAACAAAAGGAGAGGGAAGTCAATTAATAGAAAGATGAGGGGTGATTAAGGAATCAAAAGGGACCGGTGGGAGATTTTAATTTTGAGCTTAGAATGTCTTCAGGAAGTCAGGTCAACCTATCCAATTGTAAAAACAAAAATGCCAGAAAAATGTCCGAAATCCCTGTCAAGCACACCGTGGGTTGTAAAGGTAACTGGTAAGAGACTGTACTGAAATTAGGAAAAAGCTCAAGGGGTTGGGTTCTAGAAATTGTGATGCCATTTGTTACGATAGAGGAAGGGTTTTTTTGACTCATATACGTCATTTTTTTAAATTCGCAAAATCTTTCTCCTAAAGGTTATCTTTTCAGTTATAAATTTTATTCTTTGGTTAACAATTTAACAATTTTTTCAAAAAGACATCTTTTTTGGTTGCAAATTCAACAGTTTTGTTAAAAATTCAACCTTTTTCGTAGAACATTAACCTTTTGTATTAAATTAATTTTTTTATAATATGTCAACGGAAATCCTTTCTGGATGAACATTGGTTTATCTGAGAATTTGTATTCTCGATTTAAAAGTTTGTCTTGTTTAGTAAAAATTTTGCAACTTTCTTGAAAGAAATGTAAGTTGTTTTTTTAGATTTGAACTATTTCCAAGGAAATTTACATTCTGTTTAAATTTTTTTTATCCAGAAAAGTTCATTGAAATCTTTTCAAATGAAAATTCAACTCTTTTTTTTAAATTTGTGTGTATAATTTAAAAATCCACCAATTTTAGTAGAATTTTTTTTATTATAAAAATGCAACTAGATCGTTGAAAATTCAACAATATGTTTGAAAAGTCATACTTTTTTGGTGAAAATTGTGCTGTTTTGTTTTAAAAGTAACTATTTCGTAGAAAATTTGCTTGTTTAAAATTTAGATTTTGGGGTTGAATTGTTGAACAATTCTTATTTTAATCTTGAAAATTCAATGAAATCTTTTATGTATGAAAATTCAACTTTTTTCTTTAATTTCTTCTTTAAAAACTCATATTTTGGCCATAAAAGTCAACTTAAATCTTTTCTAAATGAAAATTCGAATCTTTCTTCCAAAATGTATCTTTTCCATTTAAATGTATATCTGTTTTTTTCCTGAAGGTTTATATTTTTAGTAGAAAATTAATTTTTTGCTGAAAAGTTATATTTTATTGTGGAAATTAAATTTCTGCTAAAGAATCATATATCGGTTTGAAAATTCAATTTCTCTAAAGAAAATTCGTCTTCTGGCTCAAAGGTTCAACAAATAAGATAAAATTTTATTTCTATCTTGAGTGAAATATCTTTATTTGTTAAAGATTCGTCTTTTTGGTTCAAAAGTTTTTTGTATGCAAATTATGTACAGTAAGAGGAGGGATGGGGGGTAAAAATATTTTGTTACGGTTGGTCAGATAGGGATGAGGGTGGTCTTAAAGAGGGCCTGTAATACGTTACGGAAGTTAAATGCGGTCACTAAACTAAAAATCAGCTTAAATCTATGATATACTATTTCTTGTACTCATTCGCCAACTTGGAGATAGAGGTTGTTTCTTAGAAAATTAATTTTTGCAGTTTTGAAGAGATACACAAAATTTCAAAGTTTCAAATAAAAAAAAAAGTTGAAATCCGTTGTGAAGCTTGGCGCCTTTATCCAATTTAGCTTGACCCTCATAAAATATTTTTTCTACGCAAGGCAAAAGTTGGGAGAGATTTGAATTAGGGAGAAATTTCAATGGGATTAGAAGATTTACAGCGAGACACCGGAAAGTACATGTATATTATTTTCATGTTTCAAGAACTTAATGGATGATAAATCTTACCAGTATGCAAACTTCTAAAACTTTAAAAACAACCCTTTTGCGATAAATTCTAAAAAGACACTCACCTCGAAAATCGTGCAGAGTGAAAAGTAAAGAGTAGGAAGTAGAATGCTAGAAACAGGAAGTGGGATCTGGCGAAAGTGCCATGTGGTTAGTATATAAGTGAATTTCTTCAAGGTATTTCACAGTTACCAATTAGAAAAATCTTCAAGAATTGCTTTACGATTCTCTGTCGCTACATTTATGCTGCAGAAATGAAAATCGCCATTCCATCCCTTGTCTGCATGGGTTTTATTATTTCGATCGGTAAGTGAATTATTTTCTAATTTTTCGAAATCTTTTTTCTCCCCATTTTAGATGTGAGGCAGTTAGACACAAACTTTTAGGCAAATCTGCCCACCGAAACTGAAACCTGTATTTCCCCTATTACGTCAACGTTTTTTTCTAACCTCAAAGAACATTTCGAAACTATAAAACCCAACAATATCAACCCTTAAGTTATATAACACTATACCTTCATAGCTCAATAACCTTGAGATCAATAACCTATCATATAACCCTAAAAGCCATAACCTCAAAACCCATAAATCTCAAATCTCAATTAACTACAGGCACGAAATTCCGAAAAAAACAATAACAAGCTCACAGGCATATTTGAAACCTTAATATCTGAGAGTATTATCTGTATGATTCCATACATCCACCACTTCATAACCTCAAAAGCCATGAGCTCCAAAATCTTATTTCTCATCAACTTTGGGCCTCCAAACCTAAAATTCGAATACTCAATAAGTTGAACATTTGCTGCATCGTAATAACCTACATACCCAGGAATAACGGCGTGGACGCAGCAGGCTTCTGTTCCCTTCGGAGTGCTTGATTTACGTGAGCCCCTCGCCTCTCACAATTATCAAAGAGCTTTATTCAATCTTATCTATCATTAATTTTGGGTCTCCAAGACTGAAATCCAAATACATAATAAGATCAATATTTCCTGCAGGATAATAACCTACATTTAGCGATAGCCACGAATAACAAAGTGGACACAGCAGGCTTCTGTTCCCTTTTGGGTGCTTGATTTACGTGAGTCCTCTCGCCTCTCACAATTCTCAAAGAGCCTTATTTAATCTGATTTCTCATAAACTTGGCTCTCCAAAACTGAAATTTAAATACTTAATAAGGTCAAGATTCCCTGCAACGTAATAACCTACATTCAGCTATACCCAGAAATAACGGCGTGAACGCAGCAGGCTTCTGTTCCCTTTGGAGTGCTTGATTCACGTGAGTCTCCTCGCCTCCTACAATTCTCGAAGAGCTTTATATAATCTTATTTCTCATAAGCTTTGGGTTTCCAAAACTAAAATCATAATACTTAATAAGGTCAAGATTTCCTGCATCGTAATAACCTACATGTAGCGATACCTAGGAATAACGAAGTGGACGTAGCAGGCTTCTGCTCCCTTTGGGGTACTTGATTTACGTGTGTCCCCGCACCGCTCACAATTCTCAAAGAGCTTTATTTATTCTTATTTCTCATAAACTTGGCTCTCCAAAACTGAAATTTACATACTTAATAAGGTCAAGATTCCCTGCATCGTAATAACCTACATGTAGCGATACCTAGGAATAACGAAGTGGACGTAGCAGGCTTCTGCTCCCTTTGGGGTACTTGATTTACGTGTGTCCCCGC
>NC_046658.1:152630134-152641991 GCF_010883055.1 Belonocnema kinseyi
TCATAATACTTAATAAGGTCAAGATTTCCTGCATCGTAATAACCTACATGTAGCGATACCTAGGAATAACGAAGTGGACGTAGCAGGCTTCTGCTCCCTTTGTGGTACTTGATTTACGTGTGTCCCCGCACCGCTCACAATTCTCAAAGAGCTTTATTTAATCTTATTTCTCATAAACTTGGCGTCTTCAAAACTAAAATTAGAATGCTCAATATATCAATGTACTTAAGGATAATGTAGCTTATGGGTGTTGAGTTATAGATTATCAGTCCCAAAGTTATTCAGCTTAAAACAGATTAAGGGTTGATATTGCTAGTTATACTAGTTTCAAGATGATTTTGAGGTTATAAAACACTCTGACACGATAGGGCAAAACAGGTTTCATATTCGGTTTTAGTGACCCGAAAAACATATAATCTACTTCATCTGGTTTAAAGAACCCTTAACTCATTTTGTGTGGTCCTGTATAATTAATAAGTATTTTTTCATAAACTAGATGCAATGTATGGATCGGTCAACCCACAATGGCTAAATGAGCATCAAATAAGATACACACCACCCCCTCTAGAACCCAGACATTTCGACGAACTTGAAATAGGATGCAAGATTCAAACACTGATTCATCGTAACAAATATGAGGAACGAGGAGTATTTCATGCTAGAGAAGATAACGATGATGTTTTTTTATCAGCTCATGATATTACTTCGTCTCATGCTGGTATCCAGGGATCGAAATCTTCCTCCGCACGGCTTAATTCTTGGCCTCTTAAAAATCCGGTTGGAAACACCGAAGCACGTATTGAATGCGGTAAAGACAAAAAAAAATATCTTTATATAATATTTGGTTACGGCCCGATACATTATACGAATAAGCCAACTACAATTCGTATGATAATTAAAGTCGGCAACAAGTACAAACAAACTAAGAACGGGTTTGGGTATGTACAAAAGAATCCACGGCCACAGCTGAATTATGCACCTTGGATTCAACCAGAAGAAATATAATCAGGGAAAATACTATAGGAAATCTACTTGATAACAACAATTTTCTAATAAAAATTATTTATTATTTTTATTTTCAATGGGAAAACATAATTAGGTACTTTTAGATAAGTCAATTGTTTCAGTAGAGTTAGTTTGAAAAATAGTTTCTAAGCAAAATATGTTTGTCAAGATGTTAGTACTGCAGGAATATTATCCAATAAAAATATTATTATCCATAAATGACTGTTAATTTATTTCCATCTCCATATTTCATATAATTTATTATTTTAATAATTATTTTAATTACAGATTTATTCAACTTAAAAAAAGTTTAGTTTTTGAAAATATAATTTTAAATGATGATGGAATATTACAAATCATTCCGTATTTAAGTATGTTGTTAGGAATTCTTCAGAGAATAAGCGAGTCATTCATAAATTTTTGTGACGAATCGCTTTAAGCCTTTCAGAATTCAAAATTTTTATTTTTATTCAAAAATTGAAATTTTAAACCGACAAAAAAGTGAGTTTTATTTAAAGAAATTAATTTTCAACTAAAATTCTCATCCAGGAACATATTGTTATACTTTTAAATTATTAAGAATTGACTTTCAACGAAAAATAGATTTTCTTATCCGGTTATATTAATTCATCCCACATTAAAGCGAAAAACGAGAAAAAGGGAAAATTGCTTAGAAAAAATATTTTAATACAATTTTTAGTTTTCAAACTAAAAAGGCAAATTCTTTATTAAAATTTTGAGTTTTTTAGCCAAAAATGTTAATTGTGGACCTAAAAGTTGAAATTGGACCAAATCGTTGATATAAAAAAAAATTCGAATTTGAAACCTTAAAGACAAATGTTGTACAAAATAATTATAAATTTGAACGATAAAATACAAATTTGCAACATAATAGGTGAATTTTCAAAAAAAAGGTCGAACAAAAATTGTCGAATTTTCTTAAATGTAGTTTCTTTTTTATAAACACAAAATAATTATCGACTAAATGGGTGAATTTTCTATCAAATTGTATAATTACCTAGCCAAAATACGGGTAGAAAACAAATACTTTTCATCGAAATTTTTAAAGTTCCTACAAAAAAGTTGAACGTTTTACAAAAAATTAGTTTCAGTTTTTTTATAATTATCATGCAGACGAAAAAAATTGTATATATTTACACTCCAAATATATTTTTATTATTCGGCAACAACATATAATTCAGAGAATTTTCATTTTGCCCAAGCTTAAAATTTAAAAAAATTAAATTTGAAATTATTTTATTTTTAGGAATAGGAAAATTTTGTATTTAATTTTTTTTTTATTTTTGTAGATAATAGTCCAATACCAACTTTTTTTAAAGATTCACATAAGGTGCCTAGAAAAACATTGAATATTTTAAAAAATTAATTTTAAGAGAATATTTTATATGATTTAAATTTTTTTTTAATTCTTCAGAAAGATTCTGGAATATTTGAAGAGCAATTTTTAGAATGTTGCAGAATTTCAAAAAATTCAGAAAAGTTCCGATTATTAGAGCAGAAACGATTTACAAACAATTTTATTTAAAATAAAATAAAGTAAAATAAAATTGAAATGACTAAAATTCTGTTTTTTGAAGATTACGAAATATGTCAAAACATCATCTGAAACATTTTACGAACAAAATTTTTATTTTGCAGGAAATTCAAAAATGTTGAGAAAACTTTGAGTCACTTCGAAATTTATTTAGACGTTTTATCAGTTTTCTGACAATTCGAAAATAATTTAAACTTAAACATAATTTAAAAAATGTAACAAAATATAATCAAATATTTTTAAAATATTCCAAAGATTTGTAAAATTCTGAAAAAATATTGGGAGATTTTAAGGCAATTTTCAAAGAATGTTAAGAAAAAATCGAATGATTTTATTTTAATACCTAGTCATCAGAAGCATAAAAAAGTGATTTGCTAAGATTGAAGTTACTTGCAGAATGAAAAAATACATGTTCTTTTTTGTGTGAAAAATTTTTGTCTACCAATTTTTTTTCGCACCTTGTGTCGTTTTTAAAAAAATATAAGTTTTTTTTTCGTATGTTATTTTTTGAGATCGAAACAAAAACAACGCTTCGTGTGAAAAAATTATTGATGAAAAATTTTGATGAGGTTAACCCTTCTTTGGATAAGAAACTTTTGTCTACTTATTTTATTTTTTTATTTTTTTCGTTGATCCATACATTCAAATTTCTATTTTCAATTTTATTTTTTTACGATTTCTACTAAAAAAACGTATGCTAGCTTTGATGTAATTCTAAGCAAATTCGTAGATATAATGTACTGGAAAGGCATTTTTAAATAAAATTTTAGTGTGGCGTGACCTTTTTCTGAAAAATAATTTTTTCATTTTAAGTACATTTTTATAAAAAATTTGTAGTTTTTTTTTGTTCGAACAATTTTTGTCTTTTATCTTATTTTTCACGATTAAGAGGAGATCCATTGGTCCAATCTGGTCCTTTCTAATGTTATTTTTTATGATCGAAATAGAAATGAAGTGACCGAGCTTTATTTCATTATTTCTGGAATCATGAGTGTCAAATGCGAACTTTTCTGCAAAGCTATATTAACGCAATTATATATAATTTGTCAGAGAAATTCTTTAAATATCAAAAAATAGGCCCCATTTCTCCACAAAACTTGAGGTCCAGCTTGACAAAATTTTATTATAAATTAAAATTTTGGCAATTGTAAAGAAGATTATAATTTCGTTATAAAATCCTTCAAATCATTCATGATTTAAATTTTTTCGGGGTCATCTTACAGATAACATTTCTCATTGTTTACTGAATGAGTCCCTGTGATTGGCATTACACAGGAGTCACTTCAAAGATAATCCGAAACCTTAAAAAAAAAGTTTTAATAATTTAAAATAGTTCAAAAAATTGACATGTATATTTTTCATATTTTTAATCTTCGTGATTATTCTAAAAGGATTTTAAGAATGTTTCAAGTCAGTTCAAAGGATGTTTAAATATACGTTTTTTATGAAATGAACCGCTTTTTAATTTAAAATGAAAATATTTTCTTATCAAAAGATCAGCTATAAAATTTTTCATAAAAAATTCCTTTTTTTCATTAAAAATTAAATTGTTCATGATTGCAAGAATATTTAAGCAATTCTACATATATTTGTTTATTGTAACTTCATTGTTGCACGTTTTCTAAAATACAATTTTAATCGTAAGTTTCAGTGTTGAACCTTAAATGCAAATAGAAATTTAATCGTCAATTTAAAAATTAACAAAACTTATGTTATTTTATGGCAAATATTGGTAACTTATTGTGAATTTGTGGATAATTCGGAAAATTTCTGCAATTTAGAGTCTTCTCCAGATTGGCAACATTTCTGATAAGATTTCTAAGGGAGATGCCGAGCCTGATTTTCAAATTAGGCGTATAATTTTTTTTAATAATCGAATATGCCGAAAAATGTTGCCATTTTTTATTTGACGTTCCAGGTGTATTTGTTTATTAACTTTGTTGAAAGATACATAAGAATAATCTAAAAATTATGAGTACACAAAAGACTTTTTCAAAAAAATAATTATTTTGTAAATTTTGCTTTGTTTGTTTTATGATATTAAAACATATGTAACTAATGATACTCTATGAAACTTTAAGCTGTTTCAGCAATTTTCCTATTATTAACAATCACTAGGAAACTCAAAGGGAAATAATTAACATTTTTTTTGAAGAACCATAAAGTTTCCTTAACATTTTTGAAAATCCTGCTAAATTAAAGAAAAAATTTCGTAATTTAAAAAAAAATTTAATATAATTTATATTATTTTTCTATGTAAAATCGTGTTTTCTCTTAAACGAATTTATTCTTAAAAATAAAAAATCATTCCAAATTTTGTCATAAATGGAAATAATTATATTTTATTTTATTAAAATCTTTCAAACTTCCTAAAAGGCTTTTTCGACAGCCTTTAAGATTTTGAATTTAGTTTTTCATTCTTAAAAATCTCTTAAATTTTTTTATTTTTTAGTCAATCTTTGACTTAAAAAATTTTAATTAAAGAAATTTTTAATTAAAATTAAAAACTAAAATTAAAATTAAAATTAAAAATTTGAAAAAAGAACATGAGCGTGCAACTTCTTCAGCCTTATTGAAACAAGAGGAAAGTTACATATTCAGAGAAAAAAAATTATTTAGAACATTGATCTATTTTAGTTTGCTTTATTGACGTTAAAAATCATATCTTTTTTAATAATAGAATGCATACAACACACATTGAGTCCTTCATTTAATATACAAAATCTTTAGAATTTTTCAAAAATCAGTTCAAATTATTGTAATTTGTTGAAATTGAAGTTTTTTTTTCTTACAAATGTAAAAAATGATGTTATTCTGGAACTTTGATTTAAATTCCTAGCCTTGAACAATTTTCAAGGCTTGGATTTAAACTTTAAAAATTGTTCAATTTTAAATGTGAATCGTTGGAAATTACGGGAGTCGAATAATTTAAGATTCAAAATATCAACATAATTGATTTTCAGAGCGAAAATTTAACTATTAAATGTTTGGTTGATTCAGCTACTTTGTTGCAATTCTTGTATTTAATGAAAATTCATTCGACATTCTTGATAGAAATTTTTTTCTAGAAAAACGTCATTTTTGATTAAAAAGCATGATTTTGGGTCATATTTTTTCCAATTCAAATTCTTTCTCGATTTTTCTTCAAAAACGAGTTCAATTCTTATATAATATTTTTCAATTTTCTCCTAAGATTCATTTTTTCCATATTTGGAGTGTTTTTTGCTTTCTAATTCCTAAATAGGTTGTTAATGATAAAAAGACAAATTAATTTTTAGTCCAAACTATTCGACCGATTTTGAATTTTTTTCTATTAAAGGTTATGAAATTTCTCAGAAAGTCGTCGAAGCATATTTTTAAAAAAGCTGTTTAAGTTTTTCTTAGTTAACAATGAAAATTCATTACAAAAATTTTTTCGAAGATGCAATTTTGTGGGAATATATTCAATTAATGCGACAGTACACAGAATTAGTGGAAAAAATTGTCTTGAATAATTTTCAGCAGTTTTAGATATTTAAAAAATGGTCAACATTTTTTATAACCAAATTAATCAACGAAAGTTAAATTTTTAGTAAAAATGATGTATATCTACTTCAGATGTGTGTTTCTAAGTGGTAATTTAAAGAAAAAATTTCGATATGACTTATAAAAAAAGAGCGACCATTTGTTAAATATTTACTCAAACTTTATAAACAAATCCATAAATTTGCCATTTTTAAATAAATTTGTTTCGTTTTTTAACAGAAAGGACAATATCTATCTTGCTTATAGCTTTTTGTGCGATTATTTGATCTTAGACGATTAGGGTTATTTGTTTGAACGAAATTAATTAACAAATGTATAATATTTTCATTTCTAAGTAAAAGGATTTCGTTTTTTCAAGTCAACATATTCATTGGTTTGCCATTTTTCAACAAATGGATTTCGTTTTTTCAGAGAAAGAAATTCCTATTATCTTGCTAGTAGTTCTCTACGGTTATTTTTTATTCATACTAAACAATTAAAAATGTAAAAAAATGTAATAAACAATTGCATAAGTTTAACACGTTTTAGTAGATAAACATAGTTCCTCTAACACAATCCATTAAATATGTACAACCAATGGACCTTTTCGGTGATATTTTTCTGTCAGACAACAATTCATAATTTTTAAACAAATTTAATAAACAAATTATTTTGAGGCCGATTTTTAGTGGAAACGACAAATTGTTTTCGTTTAAATCAACCAGAATTTTTCAGAAAGGTCTCATTTTCCTCCAAATAAAATTGTATTCCATAACAGAAAGATTTTGTTTAAAAATTGTAGCCGATTTCATAAAAAACAATATGGTGCTTCCATTAAAAAACGGCCTACGAGTAATTTTCTTATTAAATTTGTTTAAAAATTATTAATTGTTGCCTAGCAGCAAAATATCACAGTAAATATCCATTATTTATACACATTTAATTTATTCCGTTAAAGAAACTAATTTTATTTACTAAAACGTGGCCAACTTGTGCATTTGCGTATTACATTTTTTAACAACAATGATCAATTATTGAGTATAAATTAAAAATTACTATAGGGAACTACGAGTAACAAATAAAGTATTTATTTCTCTAAAAGAACGAAATTTATAGGTTGAAAAATGGCAAAACAATGGGTTTGGTTATTTAATTTGCTTAAAAAATAGAAATTATGTTTTTGTAACCAAGTATCATTTGAAGGGGTATTTTTAATATACCTGAAGTTGATTTTAAAAAAAGAATATTTTTTCCTAAAAAATGACGATATTATGCATTTTTTAATTGATTTTTACCATCACATAATTGAGGTAAATTCTCACAAAATGGCATTTTCGATTTTTCGAAATGGATTTTAATTGTTCAATAAAAAAATAAACAACTTTTTTAAAAATATGCCTCGACGAATTGTTTAGAAATTTCATAAGCTTTAATATAAAAAATTTTTAAATCGCTGGAATAGTTTGTGCTAAAAGTTAATTTGTCCACGGGAAACTCATTTGTCCCCACTTTGTATTCTTCTTTAGTAAACACAATAAATCTCGAAAAAATAAAAGGATCAAGTACAGCGTTATCGAACCTGTTTTAGGTTCCAAAAGAAAAAATGAGTTCCTTAACCAGCCATTTTGGATTAGCATTTACAGAGTTGAATTATTTTCAAAATTTTTAGGGCCCCTTTTCTAAGATTTAAAAATTGTACAGCTATTCATAGTACGCATAAGGCCAAATAATTTGTTTCAATCGCTTTTTTTACAAGAAGAAACTTTCTGGGGTTTAGCATGTACAAAAATAAAAAAAAAAAAAGATCGAAAATCAAAATTTTAGGCCAAGCAATTCATGATATAAAAAAAAGTCAAGCGAAAAAAATTCTTGCTTTTTTAAAACCTTACAAGATTAGCAGAACAACTGTTTTTATTTCCTTTGAAAGTCGAAAAATCAAATCTTGATCGCACACAAAATCATGAGAACTCAGAACTTTTATTTCGTGATCAAACTAAATTGTGCACACATCTGTAAGTTTTTTATAAATATATTTTTGATAAGACTCGCATTTTTGGTTTTAATCATAAGAAATGTCATTAAAAATATTTTAAAAAAACTTTCTGGAAAACGACAAAAAGTGAGAAAAAAATTGATAGGTGAAAGTTGTTCACCCAAACAAGAAATACATATTTGTTATCATTTATTACACTCTTATCATTCGTGGTTAATAAATTATAAGAATTGTCCGAAATTTCACACCACACATAATTCAAATTTCAAACTAATCGACGCAAAATCCGAAAAAAAGGTTGGAGAGAAATGATAGTTTTTGAAGTCATACAAAATTTTTTTCAACCAAATTAAATAGGACTTGCCATTTGCGTTTTATTTCTCGAAAGTGCTATATGAAAATTCGAAAATTCAAATTTCAAACCGAAAAATGTGACATAAGGAAAAAAATTTGAATAAGGAATTCTAGCTTTTCAATAGCCCAACCAAAATTATTTGAACCATTTTTTGACAGGATATTTATTTTCGTTTTAGTGATCGAAAATACTATAAAAATAAGTTGAAAATTCAATTTTTTTGCAAATAAAGGACGCAGAAGATGGAAAAGAATTTTGGAGGAAATTACACATTTAAAAATTCCGGGAAAATTTCTTGGCAACATTTTTTAGCTTTTTTGCATTTGGATCCTGTGGTATGAAAAATTTGACTTCAAAATTTTATTTTTAGATAAAAAACTGTTAAAGTCAATCGAAAGAGACAAATTTGTAATAAAAAAGTTTTTTTTCCAAATAAAAAGGATAATTTTTAACAAAATTGGTCAATTTTCTACAAAGTACATTAATTCAACCAATTATTTAATTTTCCTATTAAAATCATGAAGTTTCAAACTGGTAGAATTAAATACACGAATTTTAAACCAAAGAAATTTATTTTTTATTAAAATTATAAATCTTTAACTTGAATGAAAAATATAAGCACCTTCCACATAAGCTAAAAAGCTTCTAGAAAAGGATGACTTTCAACACAATTGCTCAATTTTGTACGAAGTAGTAACATTTTCAACCACAAGAGATAAAGTTGAAAAAAAAGCAATATTTTTTATTACAATCAAAACAGATTTTATTTAAAAATTAAAAATCTTTAGAGTTAATTAAAGGAGTTGAATTTTTAACAAAATAAATGAATTCTTAACTAAAATAATGAATCTTAAAGTAAATAGTTAAATATTTTGGTAAAAATCAATTGTTATATTTTCTATCCAATTAGTTTCAGCCTAAAATTACAAATTAAAAAACGGTTAAATTAAAAGAAAATCAATTTAAAAAAATGTTTTAATTCTGTACAAAATGGATTCATTTTAAATCAAATAATTGAATTTTTACCAAAAACAATAATTTTTAACTGAAAACATAAATTATGGAAGATTAATATTAACTTTTAACCGCATAATTCATTTTATATTAAAAATATGAATCATCAAATAAATTTTTATGAATTTTGAACCAAATAGCTAAATTTTTCAACCAGTAAAGATAATTTTGCAGCCAAGCAGTTGAATTTTCTACTACTAAAATATACAATTTTTTAACCAACATTTGAATAATTTTATTATCACTTCAAAAATTAATTTTGTGAATAAATTATAAATTACTAACAAAATAGCTAAATCTTTTACTAGAAGTATAAATATATCTACTAAAACTGAAGGTCGTTATTAGAATCCATACTTTTGACATATGACTTAAAGCCGTAGTCATTTGAATATTTATTACATTGCAAAAATGGACATATCTAGAGACCCAACCTGGTCTTCAATTATTTTTTCCCAACTTACGTCTTAACGAAATGAAGTATCGGTCTGAAAGTTTGTGAAATAAAAGAAGAGGTAATAAGGTCCATGTCTCTGCTGAGTTCCGGTGGAAATCTTGAGAAAAAATTTTGTTTGAAGAAAACACCAGTGGAAGTTTTTTTTCCCAACTTACGTCCACACGGAATGAGATATCGTGCTAAAAATTTAGCACGATAAATCGAAGGCATGCAAGAATGTGTGTCTTGTCCTAAATAATTAGAATATTGAAAAGTTTTTTTTTAATTACTATTTTGGAGAAATACCGAACGTACTGTCGTGAAATCCTGCAAGCAATTTGCAATGTTGTCAATGGGCTAGTTATGAGGTTTATATTTATCAAAGTGGAGTAAAACGACAAAAATCGCTCACGAACATTATGCACAAATAATGCAAAAACTAATGTTTGCACTTGAAATTCAAATAAACATATTTGGTCTGTGATACGTATCATTCTGGTATCAGCTGTGTCAAATCAACACTAGCGCAGCGAGTAGAGAACTTCGAACTTCTAGGGGATTGTAGGTAAAACGGATTGCACGATTACCGTCAGAGAAAGTTAGAAGTCAAACTTCTGCTGTAGAACCTAAATGTGTCCGTCGATAATCATTATTTGCTTAAACTTTGTTCTTCCTCTAGCTCGCAAGGCCAAAAACGACCCTTTAATATTTATTAACATTTCCCGATCAAAATTTCAGCGTTATTTAAAGTTTTATTTTTTAATATAGGTGAAAAAATATTGATCTGAGGGCTGACTGGATCAGCTGTTATACTCATCATATGGTCTTAATATGTATTTAAAAAAATGTTGTCATAGAAATTAAAAAATATGGTATATTTTAGAGGTATGGTACGTGATGGATGGTACATAGTACATGATTCAAACGTATGGTATGATTTGATAATTATAGTACGGTCTGGCTACACTGAATCGAGTGGTCAGATACTACATCATACAGGAAGCGAAGCCATGGCCCAAGAAGAGGAGTTTTCCCAGCACATGCGCAGTGCATGAGATTACCGCTGAGACAAGAGTGCTGGAAAACACAGGATCTTGTGGCGAATAGCGCACGAGCAGTGCCAAGTCGGGAAACTCGGATGTCGACGGTGCGCCACCGCGCTCCGGGGAAACTAACTGACGACTGTCTCACATCCCTGCGGCTTCTCTCATTATACCCATCTTGGGTGCGTTCCAGGCCACCACCCGGGTGAATTGGTGGGTAAAGTAAAGAAGTGGGCGGAGTTTACTAGGGTGAAGTGGAAGGAGAATGGTAGAATGAACGGTTTCGAGTGGGCGTCAGGTGTATGTTTGGTCAAAGATAGTTGAGGTGAGTGAGAAAATTCTTGGTAATAGATATTTGGAGAAGGTAACGGTAACATTACCGTATGTTACCGAGAATACGAGAACTTATCGAAAATTTAAGAGAACTTTCATTTTTTACTACTATTTTTAGTTTCTAAGCTAAATAACGTTTATACTAAATTCACTTAAACCTCAGTAGCAATAAACATTAGAAATTAAAATTATTTTTTAGTCTTATCTACAATATACGAGGGTAGTTCAATAAGTCCTTAGAATGAAGTATAAAAACAATTTTTTTTGGGTAAATTTTTTTTTATTTTTCAACATAATCTCCTTGGAGCTCTATACACTTGGTCAATCGCTTTTCAAGTTTTTTTAATCCTTCAGAAAAGTGCGTTTTCGGAAGTTCCTCAAAATAAGCACTTACAGAGGCAATGACGTCTTCGTTGTCTGGAAATCTCTGTACACCGAGCCATTATTTCAAGTTTGGAAATCAGAAAAAGTCACTGGGGGCTAAATCTGGTGAATACGGTGGATGTTCGACCAATTAGAATTTTAGTTCTTCAATTTTAGCCATTGAAACGAAGCATGTGTGAACTCGGGCGTCGTCGTGATGAAAGAGAATTTTTTTTCTCGCCAAATGTGGTCGTTT
>NC_046658.1:152642091-152761929 GCF_010883055.1 Belonocnema kinseyi
TGACTGCACCATATATCCAGTCGGGAGTGGTGCTGACTGAAAACAGATGATTTGGAGCGATTCGCGCGCCATCTGTTGGTCATTCTAAGGACTTATTGAACTTCCCTCGTACTTCATATCTTTCAGAGTAGGATTTTATTTATCAATTACATAAATTCATTCAAACAGGATTCTACTTTAGTTTCGAATTAGTTTTGAGTAAAATGTTGCATTCCTTAATCACTATAATTGTTCGCATCAGCAAAATTAAGTACCTATGATACTCAGCTGAAGATAAATAGTTAACGTTAAACAGTGATTATTATATAAATCGCATTCCTGTAAATTATCGGTTATAATCTATAACATTTCGAATAGTATCCCTTACGTCTCATGCAACAAAAACTTTTAAAAAAACAGCAAGACAAATTTTAAATTGGTGAAATTCGGATTCTAAGTTCAAATTATTTTTAGAAGGTCACGGAGTAATCGCAATAGTTTTTTTCATAAGAGCAAAAAGTTAAAAAATATATTTAAAACGTATACTTCCTGTTGACTGCTACACTTGAAATGCATTGTATGTAAGCAACAGTCAACACGCGTTAAAGGTCTTATGTATTTTTTTAAACTATTTACCGTTGCAAAAAAAATATTTTGATTACTCCAGGACCTTCTGATGGAAATTTTTACGTGGAATCTGAATTTCACAAATTTAAAAGTTGATCTTACTGTTTTTTTTTGTTGCGTATAATAGAAGGAATGAATACTATGAGAATACTCTATAGAGTATCCTTTCCGTTCACACTGTCCGCTAGGGTTAAATATCATTGTTGCGAACTATAACTATTTTTTGTTGCTAACTCATTATCTTACTCAATCTGATCAATATTCTTAAATAATATTCGTCTTGACCTGTTGCTTTAAAAAAAATGAAAAAAAAACTTTAAAAAACTTTCCACATTAAAAAATAAAATGTAATGAAATTTTGCTACATTGTTTTGTCAAGTCTGATGAGAAACTTGAATTCTCGAGAAAAAAAATCACTCGAGGACTCACCAGTTAGTATATGTTGATTTAAGTTGATAATATTAATATTCAAAGTAATCAAAACTATTATCATAAAACTAATATTTTGCATTTTGTAAAGCATTTCTGATGTGATGACACTGAGGACAGTGGCTACGTAGTAACTCCTCGCCATCGAATCAAAATGCCATGCTATGATAAATACCAAAGCTATTAGATTCGAGGAAACGTGTTTTGAATTCTATAACTGTTCGTATATAATAAGCATTCGATTATACACTTTGCCTGAAAGGACTAGGTATTATATATATATATATATAATGCCTGGATTTTATAATTTGCCTGTAACATATATATACATATAAAATGTAAAGGAGATTGAAATAAAATTGAGTAAGAGTCATTGAAAGAATATTTTTATTTGACTGATTCAAATATGTCTTATGATACATTTCTATTTGAAGACAAAATAATAAATAATTTATATTTTACCATTTCTGGCAATATCGAAATGTCCCATGGAATAGTTTTCTATAACCAGATTGGTCGTCTTTGTAGAACCCAGTCAGGAACATGATCACTGGTGCCCCAAACTCTTAGAGCGCCATGAAGGCATCGAAAGACGCCGGTCTTTATTTCAGCAAGTACAGAGACTACACTAGGATTATTATCCCTATTTGGCTCAATAAGAAATAGTTGTGCATGGTAAACATAAGCACCGCTTATTATGAAAACCTCAGAGGTTGGATTCTCATAATCTGGCCCTTGATACATATGTGGAAGGTAAATTCGGAATCTTGCAGAAAATTTTTTGTGGTCCCTTTGTGGCGGAAGATGCATGCCAGGATCAGAAACTGATATCCACGCACGGTCTGGTCCAAAAGGTTCGCTTGGTAGATCACGGAACACCCAAACAGGCCAACTAGAGTTTTCATGAAGTATTCCAACATCAATGTAGGTTTTGCCTTGAACCATGACAGAAATGATGCTTCCTGGGCAAATTCTGTTGAAATGATCACTTGGTAGAGGTGGTGGTGCATTTGGATTTCGCATCATATCTAATTTAATAAAAAAAGAGATTTAATTTTTTTATATGGGGGAAGATATCTTTTATTAATCACCGCGAAATTGGACTAAGCGATTCATTGTCTGGTGAACTGAGAAAAAAATTAGCATTCGCCACAAAATCATTTTGTTGAGCAATTTTCGTTATCAGTGCAAAACTTTGGTTGTTAGCACATTTTTTTTTGGTCAAACAAAATATTTTGTTCTTAATACAAAATCATTTTGTTAAGCCTTATTTTGTTTTCATAAACAAATTTTTATCGACCCAACAAAAATATTTAGTTAGACCAACGAAATATGCAACCACGCATGCGCACTCGTTCATTGGGATGACGTACACGCGTGTGCAAGTTGATTTCCATGATGGCGGATAATACCGGTGAAGTTGCGTGTTCCGTTATCTTCATACGTGTTTAATATTATCAAAGTGATACAAATGAGTGATAAGATCATAATTAATAAATAAGTGATGTGAATAAACATGGATAACCCGACGCATCGAGTTCTGGCGCAGTGCGATCTGCAATGATTGATCAGCGCCTTTAAAAATAAGAATCCAACTCTTAACCTAAAATGTGTATGTAGACGCAGGTTTTAAAACTTTAATAATTGTAAATAGCTCGTAAAAAAATAGTTTATTTGTCTATTTGTCGCAGAGTACACAACTTTGTATTTCGTTTCACAGAGATTAAGATGCGTTTGAGGACAATAAATTAAAGGTATTTTTTACCGTAAATGACTTTCAGCAACAAAATAGTTGATTTTGACGACTGATTCGGGTTTTAAGAGTACAAAAGGTATGCTTTTCACATAAAATATATGTAACTGCGTCGCCAAATTATTTTGTTAAAACAACAAAACTATTTATTTAGGAAAACCAGTTAAATAAGCAAAATATTGTACTAGGTTGACAAAAGAATTTCATGGACTCAACAAAAAAATTTGGTTATGCTAACAAAACAGTTTTGCTTAGCTAAAAACAGGTCTCAACAAAAAAATTTTGTTAGCTCAACAAAATAGTTTTGTTGCACGAAGAGCAACCAAATTATTTTGTTAAGGTAAAAATTTTCAGCCTAACAGTTTTCTTAGTGTAGATTTTTAAGAATAAACTACAAAAACAAATTCAAATAATCTACTGATTCCTGAAATATGTTACTTTATCTGACCTTATTTTATAATAATATTGTAAAAACATACATTTGATTCATAAACAACTAATTATCGTCTCCTTAAGTGTGAACTACTTCACCTTAATATCTGTGGCTAAGTTGCTCACTTATGAAAAAAAGTTTGGAAACAATTCTCGAAATGAAAACTTTACAGAAAATGCAATTAATTACAAGGTTTCTTATAAATGGTGTTTTTGGTCTTTTAACCGATATGATTATCGAAAGAAACATTTATGCATTTGGTAAATTTATTGCTGTTTCCCCTACACAATGAGAAAAATATTCATAGATTTTATTCGATTTCTGGAAATTATGACACGTTGCACAAATTTGCTCCAAAATATGTAAGCCAAGATTTTCAAGAGTTTCTTTACACAATCTAACTAACCAAAATTAAAAGACTGACAATCTGATTCACAAAAAGAATAGTAAACTTTTTCAGGTGGGCTGTCTCAAATTTTATTGAATTTACAAAAATTATTCACATTAAAATAAAAATTTAACCTACTATATAAGTGTGCTGTCGAATTCATTACTTCCATCATCAAATTATTAAAGAGTTAGAAAAGAAAAAAATTCAGATTTTTTGAAATACTTATATTTTATTTTAATTTTTCAGAATTTGAAACAAATTTAAGAAAGTTTAAAAGAATTTAAAAAGGTATTTATAAGGTTTTGAATTTTTTAAAAGATTTATTTTTGAATTCGAAAAGATTTTAAAGAATTCATAACAAAATTCAGATTTTGATGATTCCGAATAGCAAGGTTTTTAAGGATTTTTAAAGAATTCGAGTAAACAAAAAAAATTCTTGAGATTCCTGGATAACGTATTTGGTCAAATATTTTAAAAATTGCATAAGAAAATTTAATTGTTGAAATTTAACTTTGTTAAATTTAGAAATTTAACCTTGACCTTTATTCAAATATTTTAATTAAAAAACCAAATGAAATACTTTCAGTTGAAGCTTTATGAATAATTAAAGGCTATAAAATGAAAAGCAATTTTGCATAAAATGTTTAAAATTAAACTATTTAAAATTAGGGGAAGAGTTGAGTGATTTATTCAATTGTTATTAAGTCAAATTTCTAAGTGTCGTATTTTCATTTTTTCATAGTAAAATTTCAGTTTTAAAATTTGAATGATTCAGTGGAATAGAAGTTTCTAATTCACCCAATCATTTATTTCATAATTCGAGATACAAGAATTGAATTGGAACCTATATATTTAAATAATTTTAAATTTAAGCGTTTAAAATTGATTCGATAATTCCCCTAAATATCGAGTTACTTTCAATAACTTTCTATAAATTATCAAAAGTTTGCAGAAGTTCGGCCAATTTTGTAGATACTCTAAATTTAGAAAATGTCAAATATTTTGAAAATTCCTGAAAATTTTATCATTTTGTTAATTCAAAATTCATCATTATTTTCATGTTTTCTTAATTATTCATAAATTACCGAGAAATTATCATAATTGATCATAAACTCTTGAAAAGCTGTAAAAATTGTTAGCCCCCTAAATTTCTGTGAACATGTGAATTTTTCTTTAATTTCTATATTCATAAATTATAAACATTTAGAAAATACTTAATACATCATAAATTCAACATGAATTCAGAAAATTTTATTATTATTTGTACCCACATTTAGTATCAATCACAACTATTTATCAGAAATTGATACGAATTAACAAACATTTTCGGAAATTGAGAAAATTTTGAATATATTATCAAATGTTTATAAAGATGCAAATTTTTTTAAATATTATCATATATATTATAACTTTTTTCTTAAAGTTTCGATTTGATTGATATGAATTGTTTAAAACTCTTGTTGATGCTTCTGAAAAAACCTTATCAAATAATTATATTATTATTATTATTACTTTAATTCAATTATTAAAGAACTAGGCTTGCGTTTGATTATTCTGGAGAAACAATTAATATAATAAATATAATTAGGTACATTATTCTAGTTAAAACTCTATTTAATTCTAATGGTAAGTAAGAATAAAGCCTTGACATACAAAACATAAAACTTATCAATTATACAGTTTTAATATAATTTTCCAAACATTACGGAATGCGCAATTTTTTAATTATTACTTTAAAATTGTCTGATTACGAAGTTTTCAATAGAAAATTGTAGACATTTTTCCAAACTCACTCGAATTATTCTTAAGATTTTTTTTTTATTTTGAAAAGGAGAACAAATTGTATTAAAATCTTTTTCATTCAAACAAAAACTTTCAGGATTCTTTTGAAACTTGAAACGTTATGAAGTCTGCTTAAATATTATTTAAAAATAAATTGTTGAAAATAGAAACTCATTTGAGATTTTCTAGAAATTTTGGAACAATTTTCAAATATCTTGAAATTTTTCAAAATTTGCACAAATCATCGTTTTTTCAAACTTTCGAAATTTTTTTGTGGGAAATATACATCTTTTAAAGTAATTCCAAGTTTTCCTGATTTTTTTTCAAATTTAAAAAAATAAAAAATTGCTTATGCAAAATTGATAAATTATATTTCCTTAGCGAAATATTAAGAACATCCATTATTTCTCAATATTAGGAAATATTTTACATGTAAAACTTTCTCTTTTATCAGCAATGTTCAGAAACATTTAAAAATGAAATTCAACATCGCTTCTAGTAAAAAATTAAACTGGTAATTTTGAATTGAAAATTCATCTTTCGGTGTTGAGAATTAAACTGAATTATTCAGAAGTCACACTAATTTGTGAAAATGTATGACATTGGCTTAAAATTGTTAAAAATTCGTTTTTTCGTTCAAAATTAATGTTTTTTTTTTTCTGAAAACTTAAATATTCTATTTTTTATTTAAAATTTAAATATTTGGATGAAATCTCCTCTCGTTATAGGATGAGAATTTAAACAAAAAAGATTGACAACGTATTAGGTATTGATGGATAGAGGACTTATTTGACTATAATAATAAAAAATGTTATAATAATTAATCAAATTTCATTTCAAAATCGTAAGCAAAATTCAGTTAGCAACTAAATCCTCTATCCAACAATACCTAATAAGTTTTTAAAAAAATTTTTATATAAAGACGACGGACATTATATATAATGCCTAGATATGTTATATAATGCCCGCATTATATGCTTTCCCTGTAACATATATACACATAGAGAGCTAAGACTGATCAAATTGATTGATAGATTTGAATTGTCAGAAGTTACATACGTCTCATTATCAAATTATATATTTCTTATAATTGTTCATAATTTTTCAATTAATTAAATAAAGCTAATGTTAGCTAGAAAATGTATAAGAAAGACCAGCACTAATTTTTCCATGCATTGTCATAGATTTCTACGAATTCAAATAAATTTCTACAAATTTTTCAAATGTTTTAAATTTATAAAATTTAAACAAATTATTTTTTCTGTTATTATAAAAATTATGTTTTCGGGTTTGCTTCAAAAACGTAACATGCTACGACATTTCATTCCGAGAGAAATTCAGAAATTATATATCATGTGTGAATATGTACTTTTTTTATTTAAACTTTGAAACTCTTTTCAAACCACTTCAAGTACTAACACTATTCGCAAAGAAAAATCAATCGTTAGTTACGAAATGAGATTTGAATTTTTTTGATAATGACAGAAAACAATTTTTAGTTAAAAAATTTAATATATACTTACATTCACGATTAACATTTTTACTGTGGAGTCCTAATGAGTGCATCCGTATATCTATCTCATCCATAGTGCTTACTGTAATAAAATAAATAAAAGCATTTTTCAGTCAAGAATTTTTTTAACGAACCCCAAAAATTTGCTATTCCTCCAAACCAAATGTACCTCAAATTTAATCTTAAAGTCAGTTCATATTAACCGAGGTACCAAAATGTCGATGAAGCAAATATATTTTGAGCTTGTTGTAAATTGACTTGGTTGAAAATATAGTATTTTTAGTAAGTTTAGAAAATTATAATACACTAACGTCCAAGGCTAGAACTTGAAGCGGAGTCGTTACGTTCATAGTTTGTTGGTGTTGAAGGTGGTACTGGTACCCCAGCAGCTCTATCTGCAAGATAAAATGTAGGAATTTTTAATATATAATTTTTTCAAAGAAACTTCAAATTTTTTAAATTTTAGACCCTGAAGCCCCCTACATAAGGGAAACCGACCATTGCTGGGGCGGTTGGGAAAGCTAACCCACATAAACACAATTTTAAAATGGTGAATTAGAATTGTTTGTGAAAAAACCGTTATAAAACATGACTTAAACAATACTTTACTGATTAGTACAAAGAATACTTAATTAATTTTATAGTTAATTAATATAAATGATTATCTTTAAAGCTATTTATATCGCCTATTAGTGGGACAAGAATTGTCGGGGATATCCCTAAGTGGGACACATAATAAGCCAATTTTAGGACAAGAAAAATCCAATGTGTTTATCAAAATAAAATGGCACAAAAAACTTACAATTGTAGAATACATTGTAAAGCAAGTGTGGATTGTTATAAATCATGAGGAATTTATTTTTCTCCATTTTTTAATAAAATTTATATTTACATTTTTCGTGACAAAATAACAAGATATTATAAAATTAAATTCAATACAAGTGGGCAGAAAAATCGGCGACGTATTTACGACATCGTTACGACATCTTTCAGACAATTTTACGACATCAGATGTCCGTGTGGTAATGTTGCCTTCACAATATCATAAAGGCGTCGTCACATCATACGACGTTTTTAAAATATGGTAACTACACCTTAACTACATGGACATAGGATATCGTAAAGTTGTCGTAAATAGGTCGTAACGATGTCGTAAAGACGTTGCTAAATTTTGTGCCCATTGGGTTAATATTAAAAATATTGTTTATAAGCTCCGCGCTTGAAGTTTAATTGATTACTTATTTTTTAAATGTCGTTCAAAGTAGCTTATTGAAACCTCTAATTCTAACCTTAAGTTTAGCCAAATCCTTAGGTAAGTAATTTAATAGTCACTTATAAAATTTATTTTTAATCAAATTTGTAAGTATGCATTAATGTAGGTTAATATTATCGATTTACTTGCAACTTTAACTGTTTGGTTGTAAATTTTGATAGAGAATTCACCTGAATTTAAATTATTATCTAAATTGAAAAACGCATTCAACCGATTTCAATTATCAGGGTGAAACATATATTTTTTTTAAAGAAAACTCTTATTTTGTTGACAAATCATCTCTTTTAGGAAAATTTGTATTTGTTTTGGTCACAAGTCGAACTCTTTGGGTGAAAAATCGTTTATTTTTTTATAATATATTAAAAAATGGATTTCATTGTTTTTAATTTATAATTAAAACATTAAGATAAAAACGAATTTTCAATGAAACGGTTCAAGCCTTAACATAAACAGGTTAATTTCAGTCAAGAAAGAACGAAAATTTTAACCAAACTGTTAAATTTTCCATTTAGAAAGCCCAGTTCTCTTCAAAACAGTATTGATTTAATTAGAAAATATAAATTTTAAACAGAAAAGTTAATTTATTTAACTTATTTAAAAAAGTAAATCGATAATATTAATCTCATTAAGATTAAGAATATTTAGTATTGAATAATAATGCATATTAACTCATTTCTATTGAAAAATTTAATTTATGAGTTTCTAAAAAAGGACTTACCTAATTAGTTGGCAAAATATGAGGTTAGAATTGGAGGTTTCAATAAATTACTATGAACAACTTTTTTAGAAAAAATAATCAATGGAACGGCCAGAATGATCTTATAAACAATATTCACAACCAATGAAATAAAATCGCTAAAAAAGTTATGAATTTTATTCTTAAACATATTAAAAAAATGCAAACACATTAGAAAATGGCGAATTTGGCAGAAGTTCATTCTCAGATTTTAATGAGTATTTTTTATTATTTTTTACTAAATGTATAATTTGTCAGAACATAAATAAATAATGGTAATAAATTCAAAAGAACTCAAAAATACTTGACAATTTGTGCTTTTATGATTTATCTATTATTATAAAAGATACTCAGCGATATTTATTATTGTCTCAGAATTGGACATACTTTTTACGCTATCCCAATAATGGTCGGTTTACCTGTCTCTGGTCTAATTACCTCTTTTCAGAAAATCTCCTTATAATTCATTTGAGTTTTAAGATCTGTTAAATTCATTGCTTAATATTCATTCTGTTTTAAAACCTATTAATTTATTTCAGTCTGGACATTTAAAAAATATATTTGGAAATATTTTATTCATTTTTTAAATTTTCTTCTACTATAATTCAATCTTATAACATTGTTATATACTTGGCTAATTTGAACATCAGTTACAAAAATAGAAGAATTGTTTATATCAATAATAATATAGTAGCGGTAGGGCTTGAGCTTTCCTCTCATGACTTTGACGCCTATGTTGGCGGTAGCATTGCTACTAAAGGGGTTTTCCATGCCAAATAGGCTGATAATGAAAAAGGAGAGTGACTAAGAACACCAAAACCCAAATAATAAAGGAGAGTATATTAAAGAGATTGAAACGCTTGTCGCTACCCGAGGATCGTCGAAGCGCCCCTGAAGTCACAATTGGGGGCCACAGCATGCGGGACGGTAACGATGGTGAGCTGCGAGATGGTCAGACAGATCTCACTAATCAAACAGCTGATCAGCAAGAACATCTGTGTCAAACGGTAAGCAGTGAACGTTTGAAACGAAAATGGAAAAAGAATACAACTTAAGAACGTGAAGGACATCAGGACTAATCTACACGTTACAGAAGACCAAGCAATGGAGATAAAACAACAGATTGATTTGGCTTGGAAAAACGACGACAATGAACATCAGTTAGAGGAAGCCGCGTCAAACGGTCAAGTAGGAGCAATTGATGTTCTTCCTCAACCTATTAATAATCCAAAACGAACACATTCTACAGAGGTGGATGGCCTTATACAACCAGAGCCAGAAGCAGATGTTCAGGAACCAAAAAAGCGACGAAAATGGACATACCATATGAACGCAGATGTCATGTGCCTTTATTTTTTGATAGAGAAATGTTGGCAAAATGTAAGGAGAGAGCATCATAGACTCTTCTTACTTAAATACCCAGAGCTAGCCACAAAAATAAATGACCAGAATCTGGCAGATCAGAAACTCTCAATATTTGTAAACAGACTGCTTTTAGCTGTTGAAATAGCTGCTTTAAAATGATAGTAGAACAGCAGCTTCCTATTGATGCACTCGCTTTGGAAGATGTGGACAACGAAGACTTAAATGAAGCTGAAGGTATAGGTGCTAAGGATAAAGAACATCATGTACCGGGTCCACTAGAACCATATTCGCATATTATTAACGATGATGTGTATGGCGAAATCGCATTATCTGTCCAAAACTAACATCAAAAGTAATCTGCGTGCACCAATAGAACACCTCAACAGCAAGGTTTTACCTGTGTATTAAAACGCAACACAAAATGCGTTATAGGTGCAAACTCTTTTATACTGTGCAGCTATGGCAACTGTTAGAACATTGGACCCCAAAACTAGGCCTGCAAATGCAGTTTTTGTCCCAGCAAGGGATCGAGATCCACCATGGAAGATCAATTTGGATATGAATGAAAGTAAAGTAAGGTGCAAAGTTGGTCGATTAACTCAGTATAAAAAAAGGAATAGAACCAGAAAGATGAAAAACCATGTTACGAAAGTCATCCACACTCGGCACATCGAGACATTAACACATGCAATAATGTATGTAATTATGGACTCCCAACGGCAGACACTTGATGTTTTTACTGCCAGACTGCGTCGATATAAAAAAATAAAAAAAAAAAGTGCATAAAGGCAACAAAATCGAAACTTTCAGACAGATGAAAGAAGGTTCTATCGTGAACTGAGTGTAAAGCAAAATAACCAGCAAGACACCAGAGTCCCTCAATTAGAAGATATGACTAACTAGTGCTCAGGTGGTTAGAGAAAAATGAACAGATGCAATTTGGACACTGTGTGATTCAAACTGCAGGAAGCAAGGGCAAGCAATAGTCCTGTAATGCAAGTGGCAAACATCACAGCTTTAGATGTTTCAGCGGTCTTAAAAATGGCAGATAATTGAAAAGCTCCAGGTCTGGACATGGTGCACAACTTCTGGTACAAGTACCTGACGAGTGTGCATTTTGCGTTGGCAAGGTGTTTTCAGAAAATCATTGAACACCCAGATCTAATGCCAGGTTTTATGCTCCAGGGTACTGCATATGTGTTATAAAAAAACCAGACGCTCAAAACCCATCTGACTTTCGATCGATAGCCTATCTTCGAACAATTTATAAATATCTTAAAGCTATCGTTGCAAATAAGGTACATTCTCATTGCGAAGAGAATAACATTCTTACAGAAGAACAAAAAGGATGTTGTAAAAACTCGCGAGGCTGTAAAGATCTAGTCACTATAGACTCTGCTGCCATGACTCAAGCTCGTAAGCATCAAAGAAACTTACACAAGAAGACTCCTTCAGCGCACTATGGTTTTAGTTAGTGGTGAATCCATTGAGCAAAACACTAAACAGCATGTCTCATGGGTTCGGACTAGATAAATACAGAACAGTGCATTTAATCGGAGGGGAATTAATGACCGGAGAGTTAGCGAACGAGTTCGCAGATGACATTTAGGCAATGGCTGCAGGCAAATCATATAAATATCTGGATATTCTTGAATCTAAGGGAATTCAGAATACGATAGTTAAGACAAGCCTAACGACTGCCTTCATCACGAGACTTAGATTGATTATGCAGAGTTTCCTCAACTCGGCAAACAAAATCAGGGCAATCAATATATGTGTAATTCCTATCCTCACATATTCGTTCGGGCTCATCAAGTGGTCCAACAACGACCTTGAAAAGTTAAACAGAATCGTACGCACAGAAATGACGTAGCACCGAATGCACCACAGTAATTCAGCAATTAAAAACTTATTTCTACCATGACATACAGCCGTCGGGGGCGTTGTAGATGTCAAAAAACTGTGTGAATCACAAGTTACACAGTTGAAGGACTATGTTAACAGAAAACAAAATGTTGCGCTTTACAGCACCATCTGCAAAGCGGATCTTGACTATATGTTCTTGAATTTTTTCTCAGATGGGGCCTTGAATATCAGGGCAGAAACCATAGACGAATTGGAAATACAATGGAGACAGAAAGCTATTCGCGGCGAGCACACCAAAACGTTAGATCAACATGAAGTAGGTAGTGAGGCATCTAATATTTGGCTAAGAAAGGGTATTCTGTATCCAGAGACTTAAGGATCCGTTATTGCGATACAGGACAAGGTTGTCAGAACCAGGAATTTTTGTAAACACGTGTTACATCAGGGCGTGGTTGAACGGTGCCGATTATGTGGAGATACCAACGAATTCATCGAGCACATTATTAATGGATGTCGCGTACTGGTTCCGAGAGAATATACGCATAGACATAATGATATAGAGGGCATTTTATATCAACAACTTGCCCTGAACCTTGGAGTCTTAAAGGAAAGGATGCCTTTCTATAGATACATTCCAGTGTCCGTTTCAGAAAGCGAAGATTACATCTTATTCTTGGCTGTTAATATCCAAACGGATCATTACCACCTGGACAATCGACCTGACATCGTGATGCGAGAAAGAAAGGTGGACGATCCTACATCATCGACATTACTTGTCCACTTAACTGGACAATTGGAGAGAGACAATTGGAGAGTTTGGAATTGAAATTCGAGAATGGTAAAGAATTTTCTGTTTTAATTATTCAAAATTAAACTTTTCGAAAAGAAAAGTTTCAAATTACATACGCACTTTTGAAGTATAATTCTTGGAAATTGAATTATTTGATATTCCATATTTTCAAAACTTCAGAATTCTTAATTGTAATTCTGCAAGAGTGCAGAACTTTGAACTGCACATTTTTCCATAATTAAAGAATATCCAATTCTAACAATTTTAAATTATAAATTCAAAAATAATTTATGATAATATAAATAACCTATCATATTTTATAAATATCAGTATTTTATGAATGCAAAATAACTTATAACAATTCAATAGTTCTGGTTTACTTTGAAATCTGGAAAAGTGAAAAAAATTTTAGTTTGATCAAAAAAGATGCGCAATTAAATTTTATATCAGAATATGTACTTTCTAAGTTAAAATTCAAAACTTGTTTTAAACGTCTTCAGCGGCTAACGCCGTTCAGTGATATCGGCTTTTTAGTGATTAGGAAATTAAATTGGGATTTTTCTCTGCATTATAACGATTTTTTTAGGTTTAAAAAATTATAATATACTGACGGCTATGGCTAGAACTTGGTGCAGAATGGACGCCCAATTGGCCGAATTGTTCTTGTATCTCCTCAATGGACATCACCGGAGTTTGATTTCGTGTTAGATTACCCGGTCTTCTACGCGGCCGCTCTACTGATGATCGAACTCGAAGTAGCTTGTCATTACTTCCATCTGTAAAAAATATAATATATGGATTTTTATTCCAGCATTTTATTTAACAAGCGCCAAAAATGTGCCATTGGTGCAAATTGAAAAGAGGTTTAACTTGATCCCAGAGTGAGTTGATATTAAGAAAAAAAAATTATAAAAACAAGAGTTCCAAATTTCGACAAATTTAATATATTTTTAAAATCTAGGCACCCAGAATTATGAATTTTTCATTTCTAAAGCATTATGATATTTTGTTTTCTTTTTTCCTGTTATCAAATAACATAATTAACATAATTTAAACAAAAAAATTGCTTGGATTATCAGAATTTATAGAAAACAATCCAAAATAAATAACAAATACACCAATATACAGGGCAAATTCTAACGGGCAGTTCTAAAAGTCACTTGGAAGATGAGAAAAGGAGAAAAAAAAAATAGAGAGAGAGAGAGAGGGAGAGAAAGACAAATATTTCAATTATTTGTTTTCGAGAAATCTTAAGTTCAGAAATATAAATATTTTTAAGGAATTTAACAATTTGTTTATTTTATAACTCGGTGAATTGGTATTTTTGAAATTTTTATTACTAATTTCTATCACAATTCAATAACAAACGCTTCAACGCTCGCTTCAATGTGATATTTTTTTAATCGGAAAATCGAGAACAAGAAAATAAGTATGATCAGTTTGATTTTAAATTTAAATAAGTATCATTTTCATGCGATTCTAGAGACATTTTTATATTTCACAGAATTTTACAAAGTCGTATAAAAAATTCTAGATTTAAAGATTTTCAGGACTTTTAGAAGTTAGAAAGGAATCAAGGAATATTTGATAAATTTTCTAAAATGTTTTTCAGTTTTCAAATATTTCAAATCAATTTGAAACGTCTTAAATTCTGAAAATATTTTTAATTAACTCAAATTTTTTCTAAAACTTCGAGAGCCAGCAGTTCTAGAAAGGCTGAGAACGGGGTGACTGAAAGCGAGTGTTTGGTGTAATTTATAACAGACAAGAGACTCATTTTAAAAATAATTTCTAACTGTATTACAAAAAAGGGCCACAACAAATTGTAAAAAATAAGCGAGTAAAAAATATTTGTGTGGAAAAATTTGTCTGCCAATTTTTTGCGATGAAATAGTTATCTCTCATTTGTGCAAATTACTGGTGAAAAATTTGTTTTTCACTCACAAATTGAAATGTTCGGTTGAAAAGTGTTTCGGTGACATAAAACATTGAAAACATGGTCGCTTCAAAAAATTTTGTATTACGATCTGGGGAAATCATGTAAATATAAAAATTATTGTTAGCGTACTTACGAAACTTTACAATTAGAATATGAAAAGGTAATATATTGAGAACAAGAATTAGTATATTCAATAGCAAAGAATTTTCACTTTTCACTTCGTCCACAATATAATTTCGACCTTCCCTTGTCCTTTTCCCCATTCCCCTTCACCGTGTTCGCTTTGCCTGTTTACCATTTTCCCTTTCGCCTTTTCTTCTTCCCATTCCCCTTCAACGTTTTTCCTTTAACTGTTCACCATTTCCCCTTTCGTCCTTTCTTCATTTCCCGCCTTTTTCTTTCTCCTTTCCCTTTTAACCTTCCCCTTTTTATCTTTTCCCCGTTCTCTTTAACCCTTTTCTCCTTTTCTCATTTTCCTTTTTCTTTTCTTCTTTCCATTTCCACCTTTCCCCTTTCTCATTCCCCCATTCCTTTTTGCATACCCGTTGACCGTTTCTCCTATCACTTTTCACCCTTTTATCTTTCCCCCTTTCTCCATTACCCCGTTCCCTCTACCCTTGCTCCTTTTACTATTCTTCCCTTTTAGTTTTCTCTTTTCCCTTTTTCTCATTTCTCTCTTTCCTTTCGCTTTTCAACCATTCCAGTTTCTCATTCTCATCTTCCCTTTTCCTTCCCCCTATTCTCCTTTTCTTCTCCACCATTTTTTTCATTTTCCTATTTCTCCCTTTCATTTTTTTCCTTTTCCATTTTCCCCTTTTCCTTTGCCGTTGACCCGACGACGAAGTGCGCATGTGCAAATACTACTAGGCTTGAAGTGACCACATTACGCCTGCTTCAAGTGCATGCAATAGCGCATTTTCAAGGGGGTCGGACGAAATAGTACATTATGCAACAAGGGGCGAAAGGAAAAATCTTCTAGCGAGGGCAGGAATTACCCTGGGAAAACTCTACTTTCGTCCCATGTTGCACATACTTTTTTATCCCACTCTCGACCGTAGCCACCTTTTGGCCCTGAAAAGCGGGTCCGATGTATTTTTCTATAGCTTTGTTTGCGCCTCGAATTCTGATCGACTAATTTTTACTTTTGCCTCGTAAATTTAAATTTTGCCTCTCAAATTTGACTTTTGCCCCGCAAATTTTACTTTCACCCCGCTAATTTTATTTTCGCCCCGCAACTGCTTTTTATGGGAAATATATGCTACTTTCGCCTCTATCTTCATTTTTCGTTTGGTTGGAGAATCAACATTTTAGTTGAAAATTCAACTATTTGGTCGTAAAATTATTTTTTGTGGAAAATTCATATTTTAAGATGAAAATTGAGATTTTCTATAGCACTTTTTCGTACCCAGAGTAGGGGAAGCTGATTTAAAAAAAAAATGCTCTCCAACTAGTTCGTGTGCGGTATTATTTGGAGAGCGGA
Source organism: Belonocnema kinseyi (assembly GCF_010883055.1). Taxonomy (NCBI): domain Eukaryota; kingdom Metazoa; phylum Arthropoda; class Insecta; order Hymenoptera; family Cynipidae; genus Belonocnema; species Belonocnema kinseyi. The sequence goes on from NC_046658.1 coordinate 152,658,448, forward strand.
TTGTATATCCAAAAACTATTTTTCTGCTTGAACATTCAACAATTTCGTAAAAAATTCAGATAGTTCAAAATTTAATTATTGCTAAGAATTATCTTTCTGGTTAATAATTCAACTGTCTTGCAGGAAAAATAAACTTTTTGGTAAAGAACTAAACTATTTATATGCAAATTCGCTCACTTTGATTATTAATTCATTTTTATCAGGAATCTTAACTATTTCATTTTTATTTGAATATGTATTTTTTATGTGTAGAAAATTTAAATATTAGGTCGAAAATGCACGGGTTCATAAAAAGTTCTTATATTTAGATCAAAACTGATTTTTGTTTGTAAAAAATTATTGTATATAACTAAATTACGGCTTGTTTTTTTGTTTGAAAATGTTATCTACAACTATTCTGCTTCCGAATTTGAAAGTAAATTTTTCTATAGCTGAAATCGTTAAAACATTTTTAAGGAAACATTTTTAACAAATAATTATATTTTACAATTACTTATTTATTTTTTAAATTGGAAAATGTAGAGTTAATGATAACGTTTCCTTGGTAAAATAAGCCGTCATTTCCTAAAATCCAATCATATTTGCAAAATTGGTAAGAAGCGACGGTCAAAAACATTTCAATCGCAAAAAACAAGGTCAACATTAATGTTTTTTTCTTTGGTGAAATTTAATCATTTTCATTACAACTAATGTTTTTTATTTAAAATGGCATCAGTTATAATATTTTTATTCTCAAAATCATAGAAAACTTTTTTTTTAGTCATTTCACTTGGCACGGTAAGTCCCTTAATTGAAAATTAACTTTCTTTTTGAAAATTCTCCTTTTCCGCTTTAAAAATTTGACCTAAATTATTCGTTTTTTTATTTCAAAAATTTAAGTACTTTGTTGAAAATTCGTCTGTTTGAGTAAAATAGTCCTAATCAATGGCAGAATTATCTCTTATGTTGAAAAGGTCATCTCTTTAGGATAAAAATAATATTCATTATCGAAAATTCAACTTTTTCTATTTTACTGTTTTTACCTGCTAATTCTCGCAATATTCTTTGCGGGGGGGGGGGGGGGGGGGGGGGGGGATCCTGATTTTCAACATAAAAAAATTTTGGTGAAAAAGGAAAGAAATAATAATTGCATTATAATTTTCAAAGCAAAAAAGAGGATTCAGTCTGCGATAAATAGTATTTATTTGTTAACGCTTAAATCTATAATTGTCACACGATTCAATAATTATATAATATTCTTAATTTTATGAAAAGACATTTATACTCACTTCCGACTGTTCAATTAGAAAACCGTAAAAATCCAGTCCTATAATAAAACGGTGAGTAATCGAAATTGAACTAGGGTAAAGCCTGGGCGTGAATCGGTGATCGATCCTGGCAATGGAGCCAGGCCCCGGCCAGATTTACTATTTCATTCGGGCCCAGGACAAAATTTTCACACAGATAGCAAGAATTTTTGTTTAAACCTTATTAATTTGCATTATTTATTAACAATATTAAACTTACTGGTATACGTGAATATTAATGTTCGTAACATATGTTACGAAACATTTCAGTTCAAGCTGTAATAATAATAAAAAAATCTTTAGTACATTGCAAAAAATGATATTTCAGCCAAAATAGGTTAAATAATTTGATAATCAATCTTTCCTTATACCCATAAACTTAATTTCCTGCTAACATATGTTGCGGAAATTTTACTCACAATTGATTTCTTGCCGTCTTGGAATCTAAAAATATGGTCTCGTTCAGTTGCAAAAATGCAGAACTAAATTATTTGCAGGACACTGAACACAATTTTTTGCGAAATATGTGCAATAATAATAAACATATGTGTCAACTGTTCTAAAGTGAAATGCTAATTTTTGAGTAGAGTCGATATCTGCATGTAAGATATTTTAATGAATTATTAATTTAGTATTATATTATTATATTCAACTTACAAACAGAATTGCCAAGTAATATGAACAGGAAAGGAAGCAGAAAAAAAGTATTATTCCTCATATTTCTGGAAACAGTAACTTTTAACTGATTTTTAACTGGTTTAACTTGTATATATATATATATATATAGATATATACTAGCCAGCACGTCATGTCGACAAATATTAGTACTACATTCAGGCGGTGAAGAAGTGTTTTTTTCCTAAGATTAAAAGTCTATTTACTATCTCTGAAAATGTTAAATATTTCCGATCTAGACTCGATCTACATGCCGCAAAGGAACTTACAGAAAAGTTGAGATTTTTTTACTGAATTCTTTCAAATTCGCACGCTTACCTGAATATTTGAAAATCCTTTCTTAGAGTGATCGTCTAAAACAGGCTGGTCCAGGGAGGGGAAATCAACTCAATCGTCACATGCTCGAGTTCCACCACCACTTTCTCATAGAGAAAAAAAGATATATTTTACATCGATTTCAGTTGAAAGATGCGCTACAACCACAAATTAAAATAAGGAATTCACGGAATTATAGAAATTCATGGCATGCACGGAATTAGAGGGAATCCACTTGGAATTGAAAGAATTTGAGGAATTCGTTATCAAAGCAATTTGGGTATTTCAAGCAATTCGGGAAATTCAAGGAATTCATGGAATTTAACGGAATTCACTTGGGATTGAAAGAATTTAAGGAATTTACGAAATTCTAGATTATAAAAGAATTCATGGAATTCGAGAAATCACAGGAAATCATGAAATTAAAGGAATTCACGGAATTAATGGAATTCACATCATTTGAAGAATTTAATAAATTCATTCAATTCATGGAATTCAAGGAATTTATACAACTTTCAATGATCAAGGAATTCATGAATTTCACGGAATTCGAGTAATTAAAGTAATTCGAGGAATGAAAGTAATTCCCGTAATTCAGGGAATTCAAGGACATCATAAAACTTAATGGAATTTACGAAATTCATGGAATTGGCCCAATTCAAGGAATTTACGGAATTCTAAATAGTCCAGGAATTCATGAAAATCAAGAAATGACAGAGAATCATGGAATTCAAGGAATTCGAGGAGTTCGCGATATTCGGGGTATTCATAGAATTCATGAAAATCATGGAATTCGAGGTATTCGTGGAAGTTACAGAGTTCAACCACGAAGTAGAATAAGGAGACCCAAGTTCAATGATGCCTTCGAAAAATTAGCACGTATAGATTCGGACTTAGTTAGTTGGCATCGTTTGTAGCGCCTCTTGCGGAGAAGCGTTGAAATTTGAGTTTTCCAAATGGTAGGTACGATTTCTAATTAATAGCGTTCCTACTTGTACACTTTTATATTAATGTTTAAAAACTGGAAATTTTATTAGAAAAGATTTCAAATTTTAATATTTCTAATTAAGAGATTATAACATAAAACAGCGTTATTTTAAATTGAAGAAATTAAAATTCAAAGTAATTAGAATCGTATTATTTCTAATCAAAAGCGTTCCAAATTGAAAAATTTCGTATTAAAATTTTTTTTCAAATAAAAAATTTTATTAGAAAGGAATTGCAATTGTAACATTTCTAATTCAAAGCGTTCAAAATTAAACAATCTTATTTTGCATTTAAGAATATCGAATCTGAATTCTTGTGCAAATCATCCTTTTAGTTTTATATGTTATTATTTTCTTTAAAATTTAGCTATTTCGTAGAAAATTGACTTTTTGTTTAAATTTTATATTTTGGTGTTGGAAAATGAACTGAAATCTTTTCTCGATGAAAGTACCACTTATAAAAAAATGTCTTGTTTTTTATCACAGATTAATCTGTTTTAGTACAAAATTAAATCTTTTTTGATGAAAATGCAACTATATTTCAAAGAATTCAACTTTTTTTTTAAATTCATCCTTTTTGGTTGAAGCGGTTCGTCTTTTTGATTAAAAATTTAATTTTTTTCGTTGAAACTTATTTTTTTGCTAAACGATTCAATTTTTGATTATTGTTTAAAAATTCATGTTTTATCGTCGAAAATTATTTCTTATTTACAAATTCACAATTCTATCGTGAAAACTCGACTGAAATCTTTTTTAATCGAAAATTTCAATGTTTTTAAAATTTATATTTTTCATTTAAAACTTCATCTGTTTCAGAAGAAATTCCCTTTTTTAAATAAATGCAACTTTTTGGTTAAAAATAATTCTGCTTTTATTGAGTATTAGGGTTCCGGAATTAACGGCGAGAATCGATTCTCGATTCTTCGAATCTCAAAAAAGTGTCGATTCGGAGAATCGAAGAATCTACGCTAAGATTCGATTCCGACACCAATGCCAATTTTTTCACTTTTAAAAAAGCTTGCTGGTCGTCGAAAAGAACCTCTGTGTTCTTTTAGTTGACCCACCATCACGAAATTCCAGGAATTCACGTGATTCCCAAAACTCACAAGATCCCAAAATTCACAAAATTTATGGATTTCTCCGATTTCATAGAATTCGCGGGATTTGTGGAATTCAAGGAATTCACGGAATTAAGAGAATTCATTACATACGCGGAATTCAAGGAATTGAAGGAAATCATGGAATTCAAGAAATTGAAGGGAGTCACGTCATTCAAGAAATTTCCCAAAATCAAGGAATTCTTGGAATTTATAGAATTGAAGGAACTCATGAAATTCGGGATGACTAAGGAATTTAAAGAAGCTCACACAACTCATGGATTTTAATGGAGTTTAAGGAATTCGCTGAAATCAACGAACTCGTAGAATTCAGGGCATGCGTTGAATTTACGGTTTTCGTGGAATTCACGGCATTCGCTTAAATCACAGTATTCTCAAAATTAACAGAATTTATGTATTTCGCGTAATTCATGGAATTCGCAGAATTTAAGGAATTCAAGAAATTCGTGGAATAAAAGGAAATCACAGAATAAAAAAAATTCACGGAATGCGGTGAATTAAATGAATTTGGGGAATTAAAGCCATTCAGAGAATTCAAGGAATTCGCGAAATGAAAGTAATTCATGGAATTCATATAATTTACTGAATTCAAAGAATTCACGGATCTCGGCATATTAAAGGAATTCATGGGATTCAAAAAATTTATGAAATTCAAGAAATTTATAGAAATAATGGATTTCACAGAATTCAATGAATTCAAGAAATTCGACGAATTAAAGCAATTCATGGAATGAAAAGAATTCAAGAAATTCACGGGATTCAGGCAATTCGGGTTATTTAAGGAATTTAAGAAATTCAGGCCATTCAAGGAATTCACAGATTTCAAGAAATTCACGGAATTTCACTAATTTAGAAAATTAAAGGGATTACAAAAATTTAGCAATTTGATGGAATATGAAGAATTTCTAGAACTTGAGGAATTTATAGGATTTAAGGAATGCATACAATTCATGGAATTAAAGAATTTCACAAAATTTATGGAGTAAACTGAATTATTGGAATTTCAAAATTCAAAGAAATTATGGAATTTAGGGAATTTGACGAATTAACAGAATTTAATGGTAGCGGGGAATTCACGGAACGGAAGTAAAAATTCTTTAAAATTATGAAAACCACAAGAAATACATTTCTTTGTATAATGGGCATAAATTTAAGAAATCACATAAAAATTTTATTAAATTCAGCTAATTTTTAAATGATATAAAAGGTGCAGAATGTGACTTTAAATGATGCTGAGTTCAAGTAAAAATTAAGCATTGTCAGAGACAGAATTGCAGCGACAAAAATAGATTTCTTTCCAATGATTTCCTATTTTCGTCCTGGAAGTGTACATGTTATTGAACAAACTATGTCATATTGTACAAAATTTCCTGGTTTAATCTATTTCAAGAAAATATTCTGCAGTTATTTGCACGACTTTAAAAAAATTTCAAATATGAATACTGAATTATGCAGTGTTATTATCTTGTTCTAGATTTGTTACAATCTACTTCAAATATTATTTTTTATAAAATTTTCAAATCAGAGATAATGAAAACGTTCAGTACTTTTAAGTATTAAGCTGTATAATATTATTTGATTTTTATAGAAAAGCATTAATGTTGAAATGAGGCACTCCCCGTGGAAAATACTCAAACTTTTTTGAATTTAAAATGTTTGAATTCCTAGAAGTTTAATTATTTAAAATTTAAATCGACAAATATGAAATGCTGGAATTTTTACTTTAGAAGATTCGAAATCAGCACAGTAAGGTAAATTAGGTTGGGTGTGTAAATACGCTTAATTTCTATGTCTGAGGAAAAGCTTGTAAACAAGTAAAGATTCCAAAAGTGACGAGGGCAATTTATAAGATTCACAATATTTACTATTCATTGTTTGAATATCAAGTAATTAGCGATAAGTAGTTTTCCGCGATTGTATTATGAAATTGTTTAAATAATCCAATGAGCAATTCTCCACTAATGTTTAGCTGCGCCCATTTCTCTAATTGAATTAGTCAAATTTCATTTTTTATTAGAAATTTTTTTATAATTTACATTCCTAAAAATGACTGAGAATCTCAGGTTTTTCTGTATTTCCTGGAAAATTCAGAGTATGCACATATCAACAATCAAATTAACAATGTCGTTAAACATTCATCCGTTTTTGGTTCAAAATTTAACTTTTTTGTCGAAAATTCGTCTTCTGGGGTTGAATATTCAACTGTTTTCGTTTCAAATTTGTCTTTCGTTTTTGAAAAGTCAATTGAAATATTTAGTTTGAAGGTTTTGGTTCAATGCTTTGTTTAAAATCTTTTTTTGTCGAAAAATTTATATTTTTGGATGAAAATTTATCTGTTTGCTCGAAAATTCAACAATTTTGAAATTTTGTTTGAAAATTTTCCAAGTGTTTAAGATTCTTTTTAAATTTTGTTAAGACTAAATAATTTTGAATAATTAAAAAAATTTTGAAATTTGATACTGAGTTTTAAAAAAATGCGAAAAATTTATAATAACACAGAACTACAAAATGCTTTTGGAGTCAGCATGTCAGGATTGGCAGTAAAATTCCAGAAATGGTTGAGAACCTGGAATTTCTGCAAAAATTTCGTCCCCAAATCTACAAACCCCAAATTGACAAACCCCAAACCCACAAACTCCAAACCTAAAAGCCCCAAGCCCATAAGCTCCATATTAATAAAGTCACAAAGCCCAAACCAGAAAGCTCCAAACCCACAAATATCAAATCCACAAGCTCCAAACACACAAACTCCAAATATAAAAGCTTCATACCCACAAACCTACAAACCCCAAACTCACGAACTCCATATTCACAAACATACAGACCGAAAGCCAGCAAGCCCAAACAAACAAAACCCAAACCCACAAACTAACATACCCCAAACTAACGAACCCAAACCCACCAACCCCAAATTACACCAACCCCAATTAGCAAATTACACCAACCCCAATTAGCAAAATTGCAGGAAACTTTGGGTGATTGATAGTCATTTGTGAAATTAATGAATAATTATGGAGATTTTGAGATCAATTTTAAATCTTTCAATTTGAAATTATTAACCTGCTTTAGTTTTAATTTAAATGATATTTTAGCTTTTAAGAATGAAGAATCCAGCCTTAGAAATTGCAATCGAAAACAATTAAATACATCGTTTAACTATTATTTCAATGACTTGAAAAAGGTAAAACATTAATTTTTATCAAAAAAGTGAGATATTATCCATAAAAAGCGATTAAGATAAAAATTTTAATATCAAAAAATTTTGCTTGCAAAAAAAAAGTTTTTTTAACAATAATTCAGCTTCTAAATTTCATAAAGTTAAATAAATGTCGACGTCAGTTTTTACGAATTAAGTAACTAAGGTTTCGTCCTTCAAACTGATTCATGAAGAATAAATATTTTAGAAGTACTGACTTGATATCATATCAGATGTGAGATAACGATTGTATTACATAGGTGAATTTTTTTTTACAATTATTCTTTTTTTTGTATTTAAAATAAAAAAAAATTATTTCTGATCAACATAAAACCTTTTTTTCCTATTGAAATTAATTACAATAAGCGCAAAAATCATTAATTTGAAAATGAAGTAGCACGTTTTTATTTTATGATTATAGTTTTTCAGCACCTGATAACAATCGTTTCACTTAGACCAATCCTGATATTTTTCAAGTACATATAACAATAAGATCTACTTTTGGAGACTGAAAATATGAAAATTATAATTTCATTAGAAAAAGTTATTTGGATTTATTTCTAGTTCACTTCTTTATTATTATTGTTTTTATTATCATAAATTAAGGTAGAAAGTAATTATATAAGTTGATTTTAATTAAACCTCAAATATTTCGTATTTTTATGTTTATTACTACTTTAAATTTATGAAAAAACAAGTTCAAAAACCAGTCTTCTATGAAAATTAGTTATAGTTTCTCTCAAAGAAAATACTATGACATGGAAATTGATTACCGAAGTAACTCTTCTGGGAGGAATTTTAGCTACTGAAAATCCAAAAAATTTTCTTGGTCCCATTTTTAACAGTATCCTTCAGAGGGATTTTTTTTAAATATCATAAATATTGAAACTTAATTTAAAAACTGCAATTCAAAGCCCTTATAATTTACAGCTATAAGTTGGAACTGAATTTTTTTTCAATTTGATATGTTAAAAATTGGAGACAAAAAATTGAGATGATTAAATGATATTCTTATAAACAAGAATGTAAAAATAAATATCCGAGGACAAAGCGCGAAATCCGACAGACGCGCTCTCAAACTTGTGAGCTAGTCAAGCCGCGCACGGTAAGAATGTTTCTATGCAGCAGAAAGCTTTTTTAAATTGAAAATGTAACTATGTATTTCATTTTTAGTCCAAAAATTTCTTTCTTTAAAATTTAATAATTGGGTTGAAAATTTGATTATTTTGTTGAAAATGGACCTATTTCGCTGAAAATTAATTTTATCAGCTAGATATCCATCCATTTCTTTGGTTATGAATGTAACTACTTTGTTTAAAATTTCCTTTCTTTGGTGAAAATCAATTGCTTATGAACTGAAAATCTAACTTTCTCAAAAATTAATTCTTTAAAGTATTATTGTCTCAGAAGATATTTCCATTTCTTTTATTTAAGTCTTATTTTCTGAAGGGGATGTTCAAAATGTAAAATTGTAATTAGCATGTTAATCTAGTTCTGCAATACTGACGACCATTAGTTCTAATAAATGAGGGAGCGACCTACCGGTACATTCTCGTTCAATGAGCAAGGCCTGCGACGTCTGACCAGAGCGGCTCAGACCACTGAACGTTCACGACACCACACCGCTCATTCTAGTCATGCAGTGGTCGACATCGTTATGGTCAGACACAGGGAATTGCAGTGGCTCGGCTTAGTCAAGTCCACGTCAGGACTGGGAAATACGAGGAGCAATCAAATATAACCCGGTTTTTAAAATAAATCTTAATGACATTAACATTTTTACAAAATTGTTATTAATTTTTTATAAACTCTATTACATTTAAATCACTCTGGTTATCTGATCGGTGGGTTCTCAATTCGACTATCATAAAACGAAGTTGGTTAGGTCTGAACCCATTTTTGCAAGATGATCTCTACCTCCTCAACGGTGTTAAAACGCTGACCTCCCCATACCTCTCTCAGTGGTTCAAACAATGCTCCAAACAAAAGTTCAGTGCATTTCTGTCACTTTTGTATAAGTAAGAATGAAAGTATAAGGCCTAGTGCAGTGCGGATGGGTGCGTCAGTCTTTTGGACTTGTAGACTGTATTACCTTAGTCCAAAAGTTTACAAGAGCACTAAGCCTTTACTGTTCTCCTTTCGTGAAGAAAATTAACAAGCTCAATCTCTTTATGTTCCCAAGAAATTGTTACAGGCACCGAATTGTCTACTCACGTGGTGCTTCTTCTAGGCCGTCACGTATAAGGGGTTTTCAGCACGATTACCAGCTCCTCAATAAATTTTTACATCACGCTAACGCTTAAATATTCAATATTTTTTACTACGAGACTGTTTCTTTTACTTGCACCGTGCTAAAATTTTAAAATCCTTTCTTTCAATTGCAGAATTAACAGAGGAAGCTCAAGAGGCGTCCACAGATTGGGCGGAAAATGTTTATACCCACTAATCTAAAAATTACACTATATTATAGATCAGTTGAGGTGAACATTTTTGTTTCAAAAGATCAAGTTGAAGAAAAAGGTAAAAAGTGTGTAATCGATCCTGCAACTGCGGCCTTATTAAAAAAATAATAGCAATGGGAAAATAAAACAAAAAAGACTGATGTTGAAAAAAGAACGTTTTTTTCTTGCCGAATGCCCGAATGATGGATTTGTTGATTGAATTGGTTCAATGAAGACATGAAATTATTTAAATAATTACTAATTTTGCTGAAATCGTCGTAGAGTTCCCAATTAACACAAATTGTATTTTAAAAAAAAGAGTTTTTCCGTCGAATAATGCCCGAAAGATACAACTGCTAATAAAATTTTTTTTGAAAAAATCATAAAATCTAAGCTAATGTTGTCATCAGCAGAAGCCCGGATGATGTATCTGGTTGTTAGATTTGTTTTTAAAACATTAAATTTATTGATTTCTTATGAATATTGCTAAAATCATCATAAAGTTTCCAATTTAAAGGACTGACATTGAAAAACTGTCCATTGATAAATGTCCGAAGAATGCATTGTTTATTAAATTTAAAAAAATCACTCATTTCATCAACAGATTATTACTTTTTCTGAAATTATTTTAGATTTCCCAATTAACAAAACTAATTTTGGAAAAAAAAGAGTTTTTGACTAGACTAATGCCCGCAAAATTCAATTGTTGATTAAATTTGTTCCTAAAATCATAAAATTTAAACCAATTTTTTCATCAATGGATGTATAAATGATGCATCTGTTTGTTAAATTTGCTTAAAAACATTTAATTTATTGGATTATTACGAAAGTGTGCTAAAAATCATAATGTTTCCACTTAAAATGACTGATGTTGGAAAAATTGTCAACAGACAGATGCCCAAAGAATGCATTTGTTCATTAAATATATTTTTTTAAAATCATTAAATTCATTAACAAATTATGAATTTCACTAAAATTATAATAAGGAAAAAAACAAATGGTTTGTTTATAATATTTGTTTGTTTATTGTATTATAATGGATTATCTTCATTTAATTTGAATTTGTAAAATCGAGGAGTTTAAAATAATTTTCTTATTCTTGAAGAGAAGTGAGAACGTTCAATAGAACAAATTGTCATTTTTCGTTATGTTTGTTTATTTATAAAAAAATGAAAAATTCAAGTAAAAAATTGGCTTAAGAACTGTCTTCGGAATTCGATTTTTCTTACGCTCAAATCAGTAAATACTTGTGGGCTGTAAGTTATTTGGAACCAAAAAAGTCATTCTTTTTCCCCTAATGTGCGTCTTCGAGGACGGTAGATCCGAATAAGGACTTGCGTTTGACGGCAGGCTCTGCATACATCGATTTAAGAGAGTTACGAAAAAGACTTCAAAAATACGGAAACATCGAGTACAGTTTTGTTTAAAGTAACAAACAAAAAAATCGCAGACCCTCGCTGCTGTCGTTAAGGTTTAAGTTGCGGACTATTGGAGAAGCAGTGCTGCCACAAACTCGAATTGCGAAATAGAATGTAAAATAGGGGAAACCCGATTAAATTTTTTTTGCAAATTAAAGATAAAGAAATTCAATAAAAGATCCTTTGAGGCTGCATAAAAAAATATTGTTTATTTATACACAAAGTTGGCAAAAATCGTTAGATTTAAGTTATTGTCACCATAATAACACGCACTTGATTCAAAATGATTGATAGTAGCGTTCAATCAATAAATAAACATTCGTGGAACACAAACTAATAGTTTATTATAAATAAATATATTTTCATTGGAAATTGCATTGTTATAAGCAATGGTAGGTGATTTTCGAGCAGTTTTGGATATTTATTAGGCCATTTTCGTTTTTAATCCAATTTAAAATAACACAAAAAATATAAAGACAAAACGGAATGTATTGCTGATTGTTATAAGCCTATTTTATAAAAAAATGGGCAGTTTGATCAATTTTTGAGAGTTACAGGTACTTTTTTTTTAATTCTTTTGTTTGACTTAGGAGTGATGTTGCAAATAAACTATATTGCAAAAATATGAGAATTTTGTTATTGTTGTAAACAAATCTTATAAACCAATGCACAGCTTAATTCATTTTCAAGAATTTCATTTTTTTTTAACTTTTTTTTTAAACTATATTTTAAACTATGTTGTTATTTAATAGAAATTTTGTGATTGTAATAAACCAATTTCATTAAAAAATGCGCAGTTAGAGCGATTTTTAAGAATACCGGTTTTTTAATTATTTTTATTAAATGTACTTTGTTAGTCATTCTAGTGATAAATTTGTAAACTATATAGCTATTTCATGGCAAATGTGATTGTTATAAAATGTACTATTGTAACTATTATATTATTGACCGATTTTTTATGAAATCAGGCAGTCTGACCCTGACGATGTCACACAATTATTTGGGGGTGAAAGATATTGTTTTCCAAGGCAAGATATGAGACACACATTTTTCGTTTGACCTTATTTAATTTTCTTTGTAGAAGCTTTTAGAGACGACTAAAATTTTTTTAAATCTACAAAGAAAATTTTCAAAAGTTGAATATTACGAAAATGATATATTTACTGAATGCTTAGAGTTTTGAAATTCATAAATAACAAATATTCCACAATTTAAATTAGAGAAAATTGATTAAATTTATGATTTTTGATATTATGTTTTAATTTATTTAAATCCTTACTTTATTAGTTACAAGGGTTCTGTTGGTTTTGATTGTTTGGCTTTATCCCCTTCGAGTACAGTGTTACTTCTTTTCAAGGATGTCTGAAGGTATTAGCGATCTTTGCTTACGTGCCGTTGTTATGTACAACTTCTACTTTCCACGCAAAGGCTTTCTGAATGCCAGTAACTCCTGTATCTTTTTCCCACTCTTTTTCCTTTCCTTCTCAAAAACTGGGAAAACTTTGGGACAAAGGAGTTGACATCATCTATGGATTCTAGATGTGATTTCTTTAAATTATTATACGTTGCAAAGTGTTTTACCAAGCCGCTAGCGCCATCATAGGGTCCTTTTCCATGGCTAATTGCCAAAAAGATCCACTTCTTCTTGCAATATGATTTACTCAATGCGCTATACTGATAGCGATTTCTTCCAATTTCTTGAATTTCGAAGATTCCATAATTTTCAAAATGAGATGCATGGCCAATAAATCGTGTTACAGAATCATACTTATTATCATCAAATCTACTGGAAAACTTTTAGTTTCTGCAGCTCTATAGCAAACAGCAATAAATATACATACCCGTGCAGAAATCTCGGTCTGGCCCCGACTAGGCCAGACCAGTCCGGGTCGGGTCTCGATCGGTAATCCTGGTCGGGGCTAGGCCGCGCATGAAACACACGCCCAGATCGGGGCCAGGTCGGGACACCCGATTGGGAAATCCGATTGGTACCCGATCAATACCAATTCGAAGTACTCCTTTCGAAGGCCACGTTAATATTTTGAATTTTTAGTTAAGTTATTTGAAGTTAAAATTAACGTACTAAAGGCACGAAAAAAAAGGTTGTAGAATAGAAAATGTAATTATACTTTTGAAAAACGTATAATAATTGTGGATGGTATCAGTTTCAAGGAAAAGGCTTGTTTTTTATGAAAAAAATTGGAAAAAGTTTTTTCGCAAATAGATTCCCTACAAGTTGACATTTTCGAATGCTTCCAAAGAAAATCATCGGGAAATAACCTATGATTCACGATTTATTAACATTTTACTGTAAATAAATTCATTTTTCTGTCAATTGCATTACTTGTTGAAAAATTCGAGAAGGTGGTTGTAGATAATTTTTAGCCAAAAAATTGCGCTATCATTTATTAAATCTTTTTATTTTTTGAATCGGTTTAGAAGAAATATAGACCAATCAACTTTTAAACAAAAATGAAAATCTTTGAATTCAATATTTCTGATTGTTTTAAATGTTATTTACAAAATATGAATTTAATGAATTTTTATTATTAATAATTAATTGCAACCTAATGGACGTTTTTATAAGTTGAAATATCATTGTTTACAATAAAAAAGAAAAAAACTTTGTTTATCATTTTAAACTTCGTGCGAAACCAATTAGATGCCGAATGCGACGCATGCGCAGTTGAGTAGCTAGCTCTTGCTGGAATGTTATAAATATTTGTCCTTAATGTATTTCTGTAATAAATTTAATATTAATACAGAATCAAAGCTTCAATAACATAATTGATTGTATCACATATTTTACTCTTATAATTTAAAAACATTACAATTTTGTGCATGCTGCAATTCATTTCTTTTCAATAGATTTGATAATTCCAACTCTACATTAAATCGAAAAAGAGCACAGGTTTCGAGGTCTACTAACTGGTGTTTGGTGCCTTCGAACACGTGGCTTACTCGCTTTATGCATTTTCAATCATTGCTAGAATATTATAAACGAGTAGTATGTATGCAAATTTCACTGCACTAGCAGAAAAAATCAGTAGGAAATCGGTCTGGCCCGGTCAGGCCCAGGTATGGACCACAGAGTTCTACCGATCAGGGCCAGATCGGGAAATCCGATCGGCGTCAGATCGGTATCACGTTTGAAATCGGGCGATTTCTGCACAAGTATCTGATCATTTGTCCAATGGTTAGTTTGAATTGCTTCTTTTACCATTATATTCCAATTCTCGGCACAGTAACATTGCATTGTTAAATTATTTGAATGACTTCTGTCCAGATCTTTGACCATACTGTCAATGAAAGGTGTTCTCTTTTTTAAGTTACCTTTGTTCCAAATCGCAAAAACAATATCACCTGCACCAGTATCCTTTAAAGTCATACAGATTGAAGCCTGTACATTTTTATAGCTTTTCGAAGCTTTTTGTACATTTGATACCCATTCGTCTCAAGGTGAGAATTTTTCTTTTATCAATGATCAAGTATAAACTTTTGAAAGTTTACTAATCATCGGTTTCGTAAATTACCTTTCTTCCATACTTAATGGATTTCGCAAAGGAGAAACAGTAAGTTTCTTATCTGAAATTTCATTATTTATATCCTCAATTTAAAAATCGGTTGAAATTCTTCGTTTTTATGCTCAAACTGATCGTTCTCACATACATTTACGTCATTCAACACTAGTTTTTCGTCATCAGAAATCGCCTAATTTGGACACTCGCGAAACTTATCAAAACTTCGGTAGTAATAAGTTTTACAAACACTGTCGCTTGAAATTATTCTTCTTTCTGGGAAAAAAGGTACTAATAAAACAGCCAAATCATGAAGCTGCACAAATGTGTCACAAGAATTGCTGTATATCGCTTTTGGTAAAAAGTTTCAGAGTCAGAACATTTTTTTGCTTATTCGAATAAATTGATTTTAAAGCATTGGCAATTTTATAATAAAGTTTTCGACAGACGTTTATAAACAGATTTTGATAAATCTTTTTTTTTCTTGCAACTTTCTTCGTTTTTCCACGATTTCTTATTTTATTTTTTATTTTCAATGTTATTTTTCACAAATAAAAAAGAAGTACGCTTCCTATCAAGTGATTCTCAACGAAATTGTAGATCTTTTTTGGTGTAACAATTTTTTTAAATTTATCTGTTTTCGTATTTTACATAGTTTGACCACAAAATTGAATTCTATGATTTTTCATTACTTTTCGTGCAATCAACATTCGAATTTTCGATTTTCTAACAAAATCTAAAAATTTGTTATGATAATCTTGTACGGCTTTTAAAAATCAATGATTTTCTTTACTTGACTTTTTTTAATATCGTGGGCTTTTTGGTTTAAATTTTGATTTTAGGTTGATTTAGAAAAATTTAAAAATGCTATAACTCTGAGAATTTTCTGTTTATTGAAAAAAGTCATTTTGATAAATTGTTTGTTCTTTTCAATACTATAAATATCCATACATAGAATTTTTTAATTAAAAAAAGTGATCTTAAAAATTTTCGAAATGCGTTTAATTTTTAAATTTGTATTAAAAATTTCTGGTTAACGAACTCGATCTTTCTTTTAGGATCTTAAAAAAAGTTTACTGAAGATGAATTTGATCCGCTTATTTTTTCCAGAGTTATCGTGTTTACGGATGGTCGGGCAGATGGACGGACGGAAAGGCAGACAGACGCCATCATAAAAACTTAATTTTTGGATTAAGGGGGTCTTGAAACGTGGAAATCCGTTAAAAAATGAATTGTAAAGTATAAGACAATTCTAATAGTTTCTCAATCATTAATGATGCGAGTGTAAAAAAAAACTATATCGAACACTGTAATTATTAAACACGAATTTTTACTCCAAATATAGTCAAAAATAAAGTTTCTCTACATACAAGAAGGAATAGTTTAGCGAGGACGAAATTCACAGGATATAAATATATTTATATATTCATATGTAGCCCTAAGTCCCTAAAAAGTTTTTTTTTTATCATAAACAAAACAAAATCTCTTATTTTGGCTCGGAAACAATATATTTCAGCCCCACACAATTCCGTGATATCGCGAAGGTCAGACTGTCCGATTTTATATTAAATCGGTCTATTGCAACTATTGTTAAAACTGTGTTAATATAATATTGGTGCGCCCAGCAAAGTATGTTTAAAAACAGTCAATCAAACACTCAAGAATTGCTCAAACTGCGCATTTATTTATAAAATTTGTTTACGACAATCTAATTTGTCATAAAAAGACAATAAAATGGAGAAAAGTATCACTTGGAAGACTAACAAAGTACGTTTAAAAAAAATAACTAAAACTCCTAAAAATTGTTCCAACTCTGCATTTATTTATAAAATGTGTTTATAACAATTACAAAATTGTTATTAGATGACAATAAAGTTTATTGAAACATCATTGTGACTTCAAACACAGCACGATTGAAAAAAATGCCTCAAACACTCAAAAATTGCTTAAACTGCGCATTTGTTTCTGCAATTGTTAGTAACAATTTAATAAATTATTATAAACTATTAGATTATGTTTCAGGAATATTTATTTATTGATTAAACCCTCATTCAATCATTTTAAATTAATTGCGTGTCATTATAGTAACAATATCTTAAATGTTACGATTTGGCCAACTTTGTGTATAAAAAAAGTAAGAAATATTTTTTTTAAAGCCTCCTTAAGGGAACTCTCAAGAATTTACGTAGCTTCAATTTCTAAAAAAACTTCAATCGGTTTCAAATTGTGGACGGAATCATATTTTAAACATTTTATCGTCATTTTGCGCCACTGAGCAGTGTCTGATCATAACGGCAGCGACCACTGCGTCGCTAGTATTGTGGAATCGGGTTTCTCTAATTTTTGTACAAAGTTTCGTTCAGAGCAATTACATAAAATACAAGTAAAAATGCTGTCAGGAGGACCAATTTTCAGAGACCTGACCTCTCACATGAAGCCAGAGCTAAGAATATGTTGTAAGTTCTTTTTAAATGTCTGGTTTGTTCTAAAAACATGTTAAGAATGAAATAAAAATCTTAAAACTTTTAAATATTTAAAAATGTCGTTTTTCAAACACCTTTGGTTAAGGTTTTTTTGTAGGAATTGAATGGATCTATCGCGCCGTTTAATGGCTTAAACTGTATGGCAATGTACACTGCTTATTATTTTGTCCAAGAAACAGAATAAAGATTATCTTTTGGTGATAAAAGTCGCTCCGAATAATCTCCTGATACAAAGTTTTTATATTATGCTGGTCAAATCACCTGAAGAATGTAAGCTCTTGCCAGTAATTTTGATCAAAATTTTAGTATTTGTTCTCTTAGTTGTCAAAAGAAAAACATTTAAATTATTTTTGGGAAATTTAAAAAATTTAGGAACTTCGAAAAAAGATGCAGTTTTCAACAAAAATTTGTTCACACCAAAAATATCAAAATTTTTTTGAATATTTCCAAAACGAATTTTCAAACTAAATTCCTGAAGAAAAAAAAACTCCTGGGAAAAAAATCTTGTTACATTATTTTTCTTTATTTATAAATTTTTGTTAAAGCTTCGACTATTTAAGTGAACCGTTTTCTACTAAATACTTAGATTTGGTTTAAAATACCCCAAAAATATAGATATTCAAATTTAAATTAAACTATCTCGTGAAAACTTTTTATTTAGCTTAAAAATTTTAAAAATTGTTTTAAAATCATTTTTTTGTAGAAAATTCTACTATTTTGTATTTAAAAATAAACTGCGGTTAAAAATTCATATTTGTGGTTTCAAAATTCAACTGTTTTCTAGAGAATTGTCCTTTTTTATTAGAAAATTTAAAATTATTTAAAATAATTTTTCTTGTTGTAACTGAAAAATCTTTTGAGACAGAGAATTCAACTCTTTCGTAAAAAATGTTATCCGTTTAGTAAGGAATTTAATATTGTTTGTTCCTTTTTTATTAAAAATGAATGGATAAAAAGTAATTGGATTCAAATGAAACTTTTTGGTTGTTATAAATTGTTATATTTTTTTAACAGAATAATTTATGTTCTTATAAAAATTTAACTATTTAGTCAAAATTTGAATTACTTGATTGAAAACTTTTTGCTGTTGTTGAAGATTCATCTTTATGTGAATATGAAATAATCACACCATTTTGTTCTCTGGTTTTTATTTCTTAGCTCAATATTTACTGTACTTTTTAATGACCTGACTTTCGTGTGATTGTAAATGATATCAAATCTACATTAAGCAATCATATCAACGGGGAAAATATAATACTTGATTATTTTTCCTTATTTGTCCCTCTTATAAAAAAATCCTTTCCTCAACTATTTTTAACAAATTTGTCATTTTTCCTCTTTTCCCTTTTTCTCATTTTACGCTTCAGTGGGAACAAAATCAATCGAACCCAATAAGAAGATTGAGTTATTTTTTGTTTAGAGTTGATTAATATTAATTGCAAAAGGTACTATGATGTTTACCTTTAAAATTGAATTTTTTTTCTTTGTCCTGTGATCAAATTGATCTACTGTTTGCTGAAGATTCATGATTTTACTTCAAAATTCAATTATTTAATGAAAGAACTATTCTATTGAAAATTAAATTATTTTATTGAGAATTTAACTATTTTCAACTTTTGTCACTATGACTGTTTTTGCTAAAATCTAAAGATTTTTTGTTTTAACATTCGATCATTGGTTCAAAATTAATATTTTTGGTTTGAAAATTAAAATATTTTGCTGAAAGTATAATCACTTTCTTAAACATTCAATTATTTTCCTCAGAGCTTTGTAAATATTAAACAATCACGCTATATCTACATTAGATTTTTATATTATAGTCACTCTAGACACACATTGATCTTTTAATTGTCTTGTTATCGTGTGAATTTTTATGATATCAAAGTATTATGAAACAATCATATCTTCGCCAACTGTGTTTTATTTAATAAGCTATTTTTGTTAAAAATAATTTTGCTCGCAATATTCATTACCTGATATTCTTAACAGTCCAATAACATAGGAAATCCTCCTATTTAAAATTATATTATAAATTTAAATAATACTAATTTTAATTTTTTTTAAATTATAATAACATTATGAAAGCGTCGATATGATTTACTAATTTTCAAGTTTATTTCGCTCGATTTACATATAACAGTTATCACTGTGAACTAAATTAGCTCTTACGTTTCGCGATGTGAAATATATGTATATAAAGTAGGAGAGAAACTGATTCGCTAAATGTTTAGGTAATATTTTCAAGCTTCAGAAAACTGTCAATAACCCTATAGCGGAAGAACGAAACTCTAACGACTGTTATTGAAACTATAGTTTTTTACAACTTCAGAATTATTTAGGAACTAAACTAAACATAAAGTGTTTTTAAAAATTAAATTCGTTAACTAAAAGTGATACTTTTCAGTTACGAAATACGTAATTTGTGAATAAAACCTGATTTTAAGTATCTAAATATTGTCTTGGGAGTGTTCCTTTTTTGGAGTTGCTAAAAACATCTCCATCGGGATGAGAACATGAATAAGTTTTCTTGAGGTGGCCGAGAAATTTTTTTCACTATGATACTTTCAGCTGTTTAAGTTGAGGCCAGCTGAGTCTGGTTTCGATAAATGCACTAGGGGTTGTTTTTTGGAGTTTCTGAATATTTATATAGGAGTAAAAATATAAAAGGGTCTGGGGAAGGCTGTTGAGCATTTTTCTTACTTTGAAACTTTTGGCTATTTTAGATTAGGCCAGTTGAGTCGGGATTCGATAAGTGTACTAGGGATCTTTTGTTGCAGTTGCTAAGCATTTTTATGAGGTTGAGGATATGAAAAGTTCTTAGAAAGGTGGCCGACCAATTTTTTCACCATGAAACTTTTGGTTATTTTAGTTGAGTTCAGCTAAGTCGGGTTTCGATAGTTGTTTTTTGGAGTTGCTGAATATTGCTGTAAGGTTAAGAATAAGAAAAGGTTTGAAAGGATGTCCGCAACAGAAACAATTGTCGAGAATATGAAGTTCCAGTATATGCGTCATTTCTCATTCTCCACAATTGACACAATTTCCCTATAAGCACTTAACGGAGCGGTATTACAGCGACTGCTGTAAAAATAACAAAGACGGTAATAAAGTTGGACAGCAATATAGTTGGAGTTGGAAAACAAGATATTACGTATTCTAGACGCTCGAAGTGTGCATTAAACGCTTTTTAGCTATTATCGGGAATATCTTATGTTAAAGTGTAGCCACGGTAAGCCTAAAGTGGCAATGACACCGTATTGAAGCGCTGCACATTTTTGTGAAAGTGCCGAGTGTTTCAGCAGCCTTCACCGCTGCTTTGTACAAAAATGCTCCTTTGCCCACTTCTTCGTGTTTCCTGATCATTTTAAGAAGAGGATCCTGTCCATTTGCAGATATACGTGCTCTATCTAGAACATTCCTGTTGTGAAGACTCTTAAGATTCTATATTCCGCGATCACCTTTACGGCGTGAAATGTACATTCGCGGAAAAGAAGAATTAAGGTGCATGCTTTCGTTCATGTGGATCACCATTTGTGTCCTGATTTCAAAAGATACTTTGTTGCTCGCTAGCAATTCAGAAGACTAAATATGGTGGACGAAACATTTGACTCAGATCCTGAGAGTATCCTTAATATATCTTACGCCCTCAATACAGTTCTGTGGCACGCACAGGTATGTATAGGTCTCTCCATCGGCAATATATTGTATAGCGCTTGTGTCGAAAAACTCAGTGTCTTCAGGGATGCCATTAAGTTTTCATTTCTCCAAATAAACCTTACCACGTTTCTCTAACTCATAGATCTGAACATCATCAATTGAAAATCGATAAGTGACCTTATGCTTTCGGTGTTCAGGTTGGCCGCAGAAGTATCTTTGGAATGGCAAAGTTGCAAAAGATAATAAAAATAGTATGAGTCAAAAGAGGATCGGGCTCATGGATTCGCCCTGAAAGACACCACCTCGTTGATCGTAAATGGCTTGCCACACGTACAGGCGCACTTGTCCAAAAAATCGTACTATGGAGGATAGCTGTGAAAATCTTATAGGCATTTCCGACCTAATAATAAAAGTGAAAATACGAACCAAATGCTGGTGGGCTGAAGGACACTCCTTTCACCATAACGTCTTAATATCATCTGGTCCCGTAGAAAAATAATTCTTCATGCCTCTTAATACTTTTTTTCTCCTCCCCAGTAGTGATGTGTGGTCATTTTTATCAAGTGTTATGAAGAAGAATTTATAAGCTTTTTACGAATTGTGAAGGACTTAAAAAAATAAAACCTTTTTTCTTAAATTCTTAGAAAAATGCAAAATGATTTTTATTTTCCAAAATTACTTGAAATTCAAATAATTTTAGAAGATATTCTAAATGTATTAATCACTTTAAAGATTATTTTTAAATTAACCCAGCGCTCCATGTGCGACCGCGCAGGGTGAATGAAGAAATTTAACAATTAAATTAAAGTACAAAAGTTCTTCAACTCAAAAATGTTTAATTAAAATGCTCAATGACTTGCGCCTATAAAATGGAAAGTACTACCACATTTAATTTCCAAAATTTCAAATGAAATGTGTTCAAACTGAAAAATGTACAATTTTTAACTTTTATTAATTGTAGAGTTCAAATATTCAGATTCAATTCCAGAAATATAAATCTATGTTATAATTTGCATTCCTCTAAAATAAATAATATATGAAGAAATTAAAAAAAAGTATAGTATTTTAACCAGTTTTAAGCTGGAAAATTCAAATTTGAATGATTTAATCTTTTCATCTAGATAATTTTTACATTAGAAGTTAAATTGTTTTTATTTTAGATAGTCTGGAAAGCCTTAAAAATCTTCAAAGTTTTATATAAAAGTTTTAAGAATTTACATTTAAACAATTATTTAAATTTTCAGCCCACAAGAACGAATAACCTCCAACAACAAAAAAATAGTAGAATTTTTAACTAAAAAAGATAAATTTGGAACCAAAAATGGAAAAATTAAATTTTCAGTGAAGAATTTTTAAGTTTTTTTGCGAATTTAAAATAATATTTAAAGTTTTTCATAAATTTTAAATATTTTTCAAAATTATTTGGATTTCAAGTAATTTTGCAAAATAAAAAATCATTTCAGATTTTTCTAGGAATTTAAGAAAAAAGTGATTATTTTTTAAAAGTATTTTGCAGTTCTTAGGAAGCTTATAAATTCTATCCCATTACATCTAATAAAGAACGCCCACACATCACTACTGAGGAGAAGAAAACAAGTATTAGGAGACATGAAGAATTATTTCGTTCCTGACCCAGATGGTATCAAGACCTTCTGGTGGAAGGAGTTTCCTTCAGCCCAAAAGCATTTGACCTGCATTATCACTTACATTCTAAAGTCGGAAGAGCCTATTACGGTATGGTTGGCGGAAGGACATACAGTACTCCTGCTAAAGATGAGCAACTTAGCTGACCCAAGGAATTACAGGGGACTCACTTTTCTGAGCACAAAGTATAAGATCTTCACAGCTATCCTTAATAGTACGATTTTTCGGACAATCGGACCTGTGTGACAAGAAGCGTACGAACAACGCGAGTCAAAGTAGGGCGTAGTAGGATGTCACGAGAACCTGCTTCTCGATAGATGTGTCTGCAAAGCCGCAGCGTCCTGCAAACCCGACCTATCTCTGGCCTAGTTTGATTACCGGAAAGCTTTCGATTTGATGTTTCATAGACTTATCATTTGATTTTTTTAAAGCTAAAAGGTTCATCTGCACACCGTGAAGTGCATGGAGAGCTTGAATTTGCTTTGAAAACCAGATTTACTGTCTCATCTGGAAAACATCGTGTTACAACTAACGACGTTACCCTCCCCGAAAGCTTGAGGTCACTCATGTATTTTATATTGATGACATTAAGATCTATGGATCAGAAAAATGCGCCAAGGTTTATTTGGAGAGAGGAAGACTGAATGGCATCTCCGAAGACACTGAGTTTGTCAACAGAAGCGCTATACGACACATTGGCGCTTTAGAGACCTATACATACCTGGGCGTGCCACAGAACTGTATTGAGGGTGTAAGATATATTAAGGATACTTTTCGAAGCAGAGGTAAACGTCTCATCCGCCATATATAGTCTTCTGAATTGCTAGCGAGAAACAAAGTATATGCAACAAACATGCCCACCGTCCCGATAGTACTCTATTTATTTGGAGTTGTTCTATTGATGAAAAACAAGCTTAGATCTCTTGACATCGGGACACGAAAGGTTATGTACATGAAAAAAATCATGCTACTTCATTCTTCTGTTCTGCAAATCTAAATTTCATGCCGAAAATGTGGTCGCAGAATATAGAATCTTAAATGTCTTTACGACATGTTTATTCTAAGTACAGCACATATCTTTGGAAATGGACGGGACCCTCTTCTTAAAATGATCAGGAAACACGAAGAAGTGGACAAAGCAGAAGTTTTGTACAAAACAGCGGTCGAGGTCGTTGAAACGCTCGGCCTTGCCTTCTATATTAGGGGTAAGCAAGATGCACCAAATCTTATCTGTTTAAAGTACCCACTCCAGAAAGCCCAAATTATGAAAGAACAGAAGCAAAACTTTCGTGAACAGCTCCTCGATACACTTTCACCTAAGTTATTTCCAATGATAGCTGCGAAACGTGTAATACACACCCGATCGTCTTATATACAAAATGTCATGTTGTCCAATTCCAAACCTCCTAGAAAATCGAGTCAATTGTTAAGAATGAGAAGTACTGCATACACTGGAACTTCATATTTTAGACAATTTTTTTTTACGCACTTGAGGCCTGATATAGTTCTCCCCTACTTCGAGAAACAATCCATCTATATTATCGAGTTTTGCGCAGCAGCTAAATTAAACACAAACTTATGTAAGTGGAAGTGAGGGAATTTAGGAGAATTTATGTATGTTTTTAAAACCCCAATGAATTCCAAGCAATTTAACAAATTCAGGGTAAATTAATAAGAATTTAGATTAAATGCTAAAAAAAATAATCTCAAATCTCTTCAAATCTTAGAAACCCTATAAAATACTTCACTTCTCTTGAACATTTCCTTCAAATCCACTAAATTTACTGATTTATACATATAACTTTCATTAGTGAAATAAATAAAATTTTCATTTCATTATATTTTATGATGAATTCAATTTTTGGCTTTTACTTTTGGCCATTTCACTGTTAATCTTTCTACTAAAAACCGAAACACAGTAGAAAAATTTTAAATTGCTAAATAAACACAATTAGGAAGAAAAATTGATTTAGTTTATGATTTTAATTTAATAAACAAAATAAGCTGACCTGCAACTCATACTGAAATCACGCACTCGTCGAAAAAGTCCCTTGGTTCCTTGGTAACTTATGGTGATTTTACATAAATTGAAGAAATGTCAATTAAAAAATTGTCGGCAAGTCATGACATTTTTGGTAATTTAAGGTAATATTACAGGTAATTAATGGTAACTTACCATAAATTGCCCAAAATTCAGTATAAAAATTCTGAATTTACGGAAATTTTCTGTCATTTATACAATGTTTGGTAATTTATGGTAATATGACAAGCAATGTAAGGTAACTTACCATCATCTGCCCAACATTCAATTTCAAAATATCTATAAATTTTCGAAAATGTATGGAAATTTTCAATTTTTTATGGATTTTTACAGGGGAATATGTTAACTTATTTTGAAGTAACCAAGATCGAATTTTAAAATTTTTTATAAATTTCCTAAAAATTATGAAATTGTTAGTTTTGGCTGTATCGGTACTTTTCTTTTTCAACTTACGTTCACATTGAATGATATAGAATGTTGAAAATTTGGCAAGCTAGATGGAGGGCACGGCGGGAGTTGTCTCTGGTTCTAAATACAGTGAAACTCTTCTATGGCCCCGATTTCGCGGCTGACGGTGGGTGGCAAATGACTTATTATAGCCTGCTCCGCTTTTCTTTATTCACGCGTGACTGCTCGACAAAGTGACTACCGCGGATCCCGCGCACCCTGCGCAGCAATTGTTACACCCATATGTGGCATGCCGTCAATTCTCGGAAAGGCTATAGAAGGGAGGCCTATTGAAGATTTTCACTTTAATTACCGCCGCGCCGTAGGTAGGTGTAACAGGAGCTGTGCGGGGTGTGCGCGATCTGCGTCTGTCACATAGTTGAGCCGTCACGCGTGAATAAAAAAAAGCGAAGTAGGCTATAATTAGTCAGTTGCCACCCACCGTCAGCCTCGAAATCGGGATTATAGAAAAGTTTCATTGTACTAATTTGGAGAAATACCGATTGTACTGCAGAACAGTTAAAGAAATTTTTATTTTGTCAATGGTCTAGTTATGAGGTTTATATTTATCAAAGTGGGACAAAACAACGAAAATGTTTAATCAACATTATGCAAAAATAAGGTTACCAACAGCAAACTTCTTTATTAACAGAGAAAGATAGAAGTCAAACTTCTGCCACTAAACCTAAATGCGTTGGTCGATATTTCTTATTTTCATAAATAAACTTTTTTTCCAAATATTTTTCCGCGTTATTGAAACTTTTATTTTTAAATATGAGTGAAAAATATTGATCTCAGGACTGACTTGATCAGCTGGTCCGCTTGTTACATAGCCGGAAGGTAAAAAAGCATTTATTGTCTGACCCTCCGCGAGCAGATATCTAGTCATCTGATGTAACATGAAACGAAGGTTTTTTTGGAAAGAACTGATCCTTAATGTTTCAGGAAAACTTTGACGAAAGGACCCCGTAACAAGCATATGGAAAAATTGGGTTCCGTTAATTTGGCTGAATTTTTTATATGTTAAGTGTCTTGTCATACTGAACAAATGTCTTAATGTGCACAAAGCCGAAAATGTAAAGGGTCCCAAGATAAGGCATGCCGAAGTCAGTATAATGGGGTGTCGGCTCTACAAGTTCAGTCGGTCATTTTTCTTACACGGAAGAGTGGTTTCGGACATTTGACTGAATTTTTGATATGTTAATCGCCTCGGCGCCCTGAACAAATGTCCCATTCAACACAAAGCCCAAAAGTCAAAAGGTTCCAAGATAAACCCATTTCAAAGTCTTTTTTAGAAATCCTCAGCATTAAATTTTTAGGGCATTACATTACATTTCTCTTCACAATGAGCCAATACGACTAAGGTATTATTTTCAACATGTCACCACCATAAATCTGTATTATAGGGTCCTGAAAAAACTCCACAACTGAAAAAATTAGTTTTTCGATTTTTGGGTATGCGAAATATGAGGAAAATTCTAGTCAGTTAAAAAAACATATGTAGATCTTTTACCAGTTTTAAAAGCTATATTTAAAACTGACTCGCACTACTTTAAAAGTTTAAAAAAATTATCACAATGATCAAAATTGTCTTTTTATCTTCCAGATGTTTTCGAAATTTGTGTTTTCTGTTTGGACAATTTCGAGAATCTTTTGAAATGCGGTCTTTTCAAAACTTTTCCACTTTTATAAAATTTTCAATTCAACTGAGGTGATACTTAATTATTGTTAACCACATTTTCTATTGTAGCGAGGTGGGTATTTGATCAAAGTTGAAAAATTATTTGTTTATACAATTTATTATCATTGTTAATGATACTCCATTTTAATAGTGCTGGAAAGTTACGGTTTTTTCTGAAAATTTCAACTTTTTGTTCACTTTGTACTTGAGTCAGGTAATAATTCAAAAATCTAATAAACCTAATTGCTTAAACAAATTATTATTGTTTAAAACTATTTTCTTCGATGTTGACGTTAGATAGTTGCGGTTTTTTTTGTATAATTTTAAGTTATTATTGTTTGTAACTATCTTCTTTTAGATCAGTGCAAGATAATTGCTGTTTTTTTAAAGGTTCAATTTTGCTTTGCCTTTTTAGTTACAAAAAAGTAATGCATAAAACTTATAAAGAATCATATTTCAAACAATATTCAACAAAATATGTGCGATATACAAATTTGCTATTACGCTTTGTAAAAAACAGATTATTGTAATTCAAAACAGAACTTTCAAAATTCATTTACAGGCATAGTCCTCCAACTTACTTCTAAATTATATTCCATTCTATGTTTCCGTATCTTGTCTAAGATAGCTTGTTTGTTTAAATTATTTGTTTCTATTATGAAAAAAAAAGTATTTAAAACAATACAATACTATTTTAAAAAGGACTCTTTTTTATGTTTTCTTATTGTTTTCTTTTTATAACTACAAAGTCCAAGAAAAACTAAATATTTAAGAAAAAAGCATATACTTAGCATTGCTCTATAAAGGGATAGTTATATACAATAAAAAAACTTCAAATAAGACTGTTTCTTAGCTTGCATTAACTATTGAATTACTTAGTAAAAAGTATCACCTAAATTTAATTAAAAATTGGACAAAAAATGGAAAAATTTTAAAAAACTGCATACTTCTATCTCTATTCTAAGAGAAAATTTTTGACAACAATGATCAATTGTTTAAAGAATTTTCATAAGCTTCTATTCATGAGTATGAAGTTGAATTTCATATATTATCAAATATTTACATTAAAAAAGCCTAAAAAAACTCGTAATTATCACCAAAAATCGTAAAATCTGAGGAAACGATTTCTGACAGTAATAATTTTCAAGAATTTTTATGTTTCAAATATATCAAAGAAATATACTTTTAAAACTTAATTGGCAGCGCCAGGGGTTTTTCTATTTGGAAAAACGAGGCTATTTCGTCGAACAGACGATTTGATGAAAAAAATGTGTTTGTGAAAGTTCTGCGGCTTATCGAGCCGCATAAAGTAATATTTTTTGCACAGTGAATTTCCGAAGTTGGTAATTTACAGAAATTTTTCCGCGTTTACTCAAGGCACAAGGTATTAGGAGAGCGAGTCCGAGCGCTAAGGACGTTATGGTATCCACCCTCTAAATTACACAGGCCAACCAAATTTGATAAAAGTCAAAAGCCAGAAAGCAGACCGAACATTTCCGAAGGATTTTGATGCGCTGAATCGGAATCCGAATTCAAAATTGCTCTTGTACGTCAAGTTTTCAATATATATATGTGCAAAAAACGCGTTTTTAGTTGTTTTTGAGGTTATGTAACTGTACAAGAAAAATGTCTACCACAAAACTAATATGGAATTTGAAAGTACTAATCTTCCCCCTTCAAACCTACTTGAATTGATTGGGATATCTTTATTTTTCACCAAAATATTGTAATTTGAAAATTTTTAATTTAGCGTTTTATCCCATTAACGCTGAGGTGTTCAGATTTATACAGCGCATTCTCTATTGCTGAAGGTACGATATTTTTTCTTCAAAATATTATCTCAGGGGTTTTTGGAGGGTGCCCTTTCTTTTGCCGGTGTCAGTTTTTTGTTATAAGCCCTAGAAGATCCAATATGGCGGCCACAATTTAGGGCTTTAAAAAAGAACAAAGGATCCCGCACAACATACCAACAGCAAAGCGTACAGTCGTTTGGAACCAAACTTTGCACATTGATAAAACAATAAAAAATATGGAACCCGTGTCTTTCCATTTCTACAGAAGCCGTTTCGTAGGGGTAGAAACCACCTCTAATAAGCCACAAGCATGATAAGCCACCTGACTCTGGAACTAATAAGTTTAGTCGCATTGATTCGTGAGTTGATCGGTCACTTTTGTTTTCAGAGTTATTTCTAATACCCATCTTGGCTGGTGTAACACTTTTTAACAGTCTGCGTCTTGGTACTTTCATCTTCCCAATTTGAAAAATGTAATCTACAAGCATGACAGATTGAGGTTGGTACCCACGGTTTATCCAAATTTTTCATTGAAGTCCCATAACAGTTGAAGTATGACGTTTTTATTGAATCATTAATTGATTGACGGTATTTCTCTGTTTCATACTTTCCACGAACGTGACAAAACGTATTAACTTTCTTAGCGCAAGGAGTTCTTGAACTCATTTTTTTCTTATAATGAACAGTAACATGGAAATTCCAAAACTCACTATACACAAAAATCACGACCGAAACGAAATGTAACCGCTAGACAAAATTTAAAATACAAAAAGAATTTTATTACCTACGCATCCAACCGTTAGCCCGCCACTCAAACGTGATCTCTAACACGGAAAGATTTGTAACAAAAAACTAATTTCATCACCAACGCATAACACATCATAAAAGGGTTGCCAGCAAAATGAGCCAGCTAGGGATCGAAGACTCTCTGCGCCGTAGAACAACGCGCACATACAGCGAATGTGAACATTAGAATGCACACAAAGTGCGCAGTAGCATTCCGCGCAGGTCATCTTCTTTTGTTTGATCAACGTGCGAAGTTTGGTTCCAAACGATTGCATGCTTTTTTGTTGGTATTTTGTTCGGGATCCTTTGTTCTTTTTTAAAGCCCTAAATTGTGTCCGCCATATTGGATCTTCTAGGGGTTATAACAAAAAACAGACACCGGCAATAGAAAGAGCACCTTCGAAAACCCCTGAGATAATATTTTGAAGAAAAAATATCGTACCGTTCGCAATAGAGAATGTGTTGTATAAATCTGAACACCTCAGCGTTAATGGGTTAAAACGCTAAAATAAAAATTTTTAAATTACAATATTTTGGTGAAAAGTAAAGTTATCCTAATAAATCCAAGTAGGTTTGAAAGGGGAAGATTAGTACTTTCAAATTCCATATTAGCGCATCAAAATCCTTTGGAAATCTTAGATCTGGTCTCGGGCATCGAAATTTGTCGGCCTGTGTTATCCATATACACAGGGGACTGAACTAAAAATAATTGAAAATCATTGATGAAGAATATTTTTATTCGACTAATTCAAATGATTCTTGTTATACACTTCTATTAAAAAACAAAATAACACATAATTTTAATTTGAAAGCTTTTAGGTAATATCGGCATTTCCTATGGGATTGCTCCTTATAACCAGGATGTCCGTTCTCGTAGAACCCAGTCAGGAACTGGATTACTGGCGCCCCAAACTTTTAGAGCCCCATGCAGGCCTACATAGGTTTTGGGCTTCATTTCAAAAAGTATATGGACTGTACTAGGATGATTGTCCCTATTTGGTTGATTATATGTTAGTGGTGCATGGTAAACATGAGCACCGTTGGTTATAAAAATCTGGGACCTAGGACTGTCACACTGACGGTAAAATTGAAGTTTTGCGGCTAGTTTCTTTGTCGGCGCGTAAGGATCAACAACTAATATATACGCTTCATCTAAAGCCGGCCTGAAAGGTACTCTCGGAGAATTAGTGAACACCCAAACTGGCCATTCAGATTCTTCATAAAGTTCTCCAACATGAACATCCTGTTTACCTTCAATCATTACAGTAATGAGACTTCCTGGAGAAATGGTGGGATAATGTTCGCTTAGTAGAGCTGGTGGTGCATTTGGATTCTTTATCGCATCTAGTTTGAAACAAAAAAGAAATTTGTGAATTTTGTGACAGTGGGAAAACAGATGTTATAAACTATTATAAATTTCGCTAAGCGTCTTGTTTTTTGTAGATTTTTTACAATAAAGTGCAAAACGAAATTTAAATAAACTATTGATGTTCAACATATGTGACGTTCCGCGAAGAAAAGGACTTAGGGTTAACAGGAAAATTTGTCAGTAGAAGTGATTGAAGAAACGTTTGCAGTCAGACACTCAGAAAGTGGGGCCAATCTCCAACATTCATCTTCTCCCCTCACGACTAAATCTTTTCGCTCCACCTTCAAAGAGTCAGACGAGCTCTTGATCACACGGACACAGAACAGAAAGATGTGTAGAAAGTGGTGGGGTTAGATTTCTCAGGCCAATCACACGCGTCGAAATAGATGATTCGTTCCTCGCTATGGAGCCGAATAACAAATGCAATATTGCAGATAAAAATTTAATTCTTTTTTAATACGAAATAGCGATTTTGTAACTATCAATATCATCTCAAATCTGAAAACTGGTTTTTTTAACTCTAAGGCTCCTTTACTCGCGGAACGTCACGTTTATGTATAATCTTTATCTGGTGTTTTTTTTACATCCTAAGGTACAAAGCAATATTTGACTCATAAACAACTGTCTATAATACTCGCTAAAATAAAGTAAAAAAGAGTTCTTGAAATGGAAACCTGTCAGGGAAAAAATGAATAACTATGAGCCAGTTCCTCCCACAAAAAAAACAGATATTTCATAGATACTATTCGCGTTCTCAAAATTGTGAACTGTTGCACAAATTTCCACAAACGTTTGCAAGTCAAGTTTTTCAAGAGTTTTTTTATTTAAATCTAACCGTATTTGAAAAACCGACAAAATAAAAATCAACAAACAATTTTAAACTAATTTCAGGAAAGTTAAAATATACTTTTGAAAATTGAACCCAGATACTCATTACACATCACACAAACATTAAAACGTAAATAATTTCAATAAAGGTATTTTTAAAATGAATAAACTTGTATTATGCAAATGTATGTTATGCAGTTTAACAAAATTAAAGTTCAATTTTTTTTTATTTTACCTAATAGAGAACAATTAAAATTTAAACTTTATGTTTTTTAATATCGTCAAAAATTAATCAGCTAATAAGTAATTAACAGGGTTATAACATAAAAAGCATTCAAGAATTATTTCCAGTGAATCATTCAAATAATTGTTACTCTACATTTTTCAAAAAATTTGATTTATTTATAAAATTTTAATCTATTTCAGGAAAAATACAAATATATTCAAACATAATCTCGAAATCAGAATTCATATGCTGATTTAACATCGCGAAGCTTTACATAATAAATGTAACTAGAATAGAGGTATTTTAAACTTTTATTTAGCAAATTATGACCAATAGTAAATTAAATATACCTGACGCAAATTATAAATTGATTTTCGTTAATTACCAGAAATAAAAATTGAATCTTTATTTATTTTAATATAGTGAAAAATTCAGATAATAACATAGGACCACAAAATAAAATCGAAAAGTCCTCCGACCAAACCAAGTCGATTATACGTTTTCTGGTGCCCTGATCACGATTCTGTGCCCCCTATTTTGAGCTAAGATTCTGAAAAAGCGGGAAATTTCACATTCGCATATATTTTTGCCCAGGTGTTTTAGTGACCCCTAGAGGTCACATGAAGGTCAAAAGCATTCTTCAGAACTTCTAAACCTAGTAGCTTGTCATGGTTTGCTCATATTGAGGCAATGGTCCTCACAAAATACGTTTTCGAGTGTGAGAAGCTATTAGGTTTAGAATTTCTAAAGATTATTTTTGATCTTCATGTGACCGCTAGAGGTCACTGGGACCCTAGGGTAAAAATATATCCAAACGTAAAATTTCCGGCTCTTTCATAATTTGAGATGAGAAAGATGAAATCTCTCCAAATAATAAAGTTGACCTTCAAGTGACATTGATTCTGACGTGCAGGGATCAAAGGGGCTACGAATTCGTGATCTGCACACCGAGCAACGTGTTTTTAAAGGATAATTACCTCGATGTGAGCAAACCATGACAAGCTACTAGGCTTAGAAGTTCTGAAGAATATTTTTGACCTTTATGTGACCTCTAGAGGCTACTGAAATCCGTGGGCAAAAATATATCCGCACGTTTAATTTCCCGCTCTTTCAGAATCTGAGCTCAAAAAAGATGATATCTTTCAACTCAGGGAAGTTGACACTTAAGTGACCTTGAACACTTGGCTTGGTAGTGGGACTTTTTGATCTGATTTTGGTCGTCCTGTGTAATTAATTAATAAATTCTTAACGTAAAAAGCGTGGAAATATAATTTGCATTGAGATATTGAAGTAATATTTATTCTGCTTTTTCTTTATTTTATCTTTCATTTCTGGAAATTTGATTTATAAGTAGTAAGCCCTCATACTAATTTCAGAAAAAATTTAAATACATTACCATATAAATTTAAAAATCAATATTGCTTCATTGATTTTTAATTATGTGAACAAATTCGATTTGTTTAAAAAAAATTTATTATTAAAATTCGTCAAACTGGCATTTTGCTATCCTTAATGACATACATTTACTTTGAAATATTTTCCAATTGTAAAAACAATAAATTATTATTTATTTTCGACAAATTTTTATTTTTTTAAACAATAATTTATTGCTTAAACAATTAAAAAATATTTATAAAAAATATATTTTAATGAAAATCTAAAAAAAAGAAAAAATCTAAAAAGGCTTGAGGATTCACAAGTAATTTCACAAGATTTTAACTAGAAAGATTTTACTGAAAAGTTATTCAAAAACGATTTCAATAAATTACATTTCAAAGAAGTTACAAAATAATTCAAAAAGGTTTGGGGATTAACATAAGAATGTCATTTTCTAAAAAAATTAGGCATTTCTTAACCGATTTTTTCAGATGAAAAACTGATATGAATCAGTGAAGAATTATTTACATACATAGGTCATAATTAGATTAGACCAATTTTATTAAGGCTCAAATCGTTATAATTTTATGAATTCAAAAAATTTTTTTTTTAATTTTATGGGTGAGATGATAAAAAATAATAAATTTATACTAATTATTAACCAATTAGTAATCTGTTTTTAGGTATGCTGTGTTACATTTTATTGCATTTATAAGAAATTATTCATATGTAGATGAAAATTTAATAAATTACATAAGTGTACTTTCGATTTTATTATGTTAAAACTTCAAATTATAGAAATTAAAAAAAACATTACTTTAATTTTGCAAAATCTAAAAAAAATTCCAAGAAAAATTTGATTTATTTTCAAAGATATTTATTAGGTTTAGATGCTTTCAGAAGATTAATAATCAGTGCAGAACTCGAAAATATCCTAGAGAAAGTACAACAAAATTAAGACTTTCGATGGATATGAAAAAGAAGCTTTTTAAGAATTTTTAACGATTACAAGGAAATAAACTAGAATTCTTTTGCAATGATTTATATTCTTTCGAAGAATTAATTATAGCGATTGAAAGGGATATTGTTAAGAATTTTTGAAAACAGTTAGGCCATTAAGAGGTTTTACGTAATTGATCAAATATTTATAAAATGTCATCGCCAAATTTAATTGTTTCAAATTAACTTTAGGCAGGAGTAGATAAAAAAAAATTTTTTCTAAATAAAAAGAACGTGAATTTTAATTTTTGATTCGAGAAACTTGATATTTGAACAATTATTTTAATTTGTTAACGAAATGAAGTACTTTCAATTTGAGCTTTATGAAATGTTAAAAAATTGATTAAATTTTTGTTCATTAAATTTCCGAAAATTTTGCCAACTTTATGAATACTCGAAATTTCGGAAAATTTCAACTATTTCAAAGGTAATTTATTATTTACAAAATCATGATTTTTACATTTCCTGAATTATGCATAAATGAATGATAAACTAAAATAATTGACAATAAACGCAAGAAAATTTCTGAAAATTTTGGAGATTTTTGAAAACTCTAAATGTTCTCACACTCCCAAATTGAAAAAAAAACGATGTTCGTGATTGACGACCCCCCCCCCCCCCCCCCCCCCCCCCAGGTGTTCAATTTTTGGGGGAAAAAGTTCCTTATTTTTTACACCGATTTACATAAACATATAGTGTCTGACTTTTGAAATTAACAATAGGTTTTAAATAAGAAAAGCTCGGGTTCCCAAAAAATGCAGCACATCAGTTCTATGTCCAATACATGTTAAAGATGTATTTGTTTCAATATCTTTTGAATTCATTATAAATATTTGATAAAGCCCTAATTTTCAAGTGTTTTTCCAATAACTAAAATTTTTTCAAACAATTTCCTATTTGCTTGAACAATTTTTTTCTCGACTGTAAATCGTAAAAAGTTATTATTTTTTTGGGAGGGGTA
This sequence comes from Belonocnema kinseyi, assembly GCF_010883055.1. NCBI lineage: Eukaryota > Metazoa > Arthropoda > Insecta > Hymenoptera > Cynipidae > Belonocnema > Belonocnema kinseyi. Next base: position 152,693,690 of record NC_046658.1, read on the forward strand.
AGTGATCCAGTTGATGATTTTCAAGAAGAACGTTTCTAACTTAACGTATTTGCAATACTTCAAGTAATTTATGTTTTTCAAATAAATGAATTATAATAATATTATTCCCCAATGTTTCGTAAAATCTTTAGTTATTGAAAGACTGTAAATTTTATTACTATAAATCGCAAAAAGTAATTTTTTATGAAATGAATGTCATAGGTAATGAATTTTCAGAGTGAGATTTTTTGTGAAAGACAAAAAACAATTATTTAAAAAAATTAAAATTACTTGATTTGGGCTTTTATTGCCAAATCATTAAGGAAATCATTATTTAAACACTCCTTATGAAAATTTTATTTTTAATCCAGAAACTGGTAATAAAAACTACTCCATTTTTAATTTTTTCTAAAAGCAATATATTACCACTTAATATTCGATGGTTATTTCAAAAGCCAGGTGTCATGTGTCAATGTTGCCACGTTTGAAAAAAATAGGGTTTTAAAATTCAAATTTTCACAGGTATAAATGTTGATAATCAAGATACATGTCATTATGAAATTGCATATTTTTTATAATTTTTTTTTCATTTTCCTATGAAATAAAAAAGCGAATGTGAGAAAGAAAGTTCTGGGACAGGCGATCGCCTATTTTCTCATAAATAATATTCGGTTTTCATTAATTTGAATTAATTTCTACGAATTTTGTAAATTTTCATAAATTTATATAATTGATACAACTTTTTCTTAGTTAAAAATTGTTTAATATATAAACTTACAGGGAGGCCTAAGATTTATTTGTGCGTAAGTCCGCTTCTGCAACTCCTCCAAAGAGGCTAGTCGTGGTGGATGTTTAGCTGTAAAATATAATATAGGGTTTATTAAAAAAATTTTTTTAACAAATCCCAAAAATTCGCTATTGTTCCAAACTAAAGATAGCTTAACTTTAATCACGAAGTTAGTTTATATTAACCGAGGTAGAAAATTTTGACGAACTAAATATATTTTTAAAATCTAGACACCCTGATCATATTTTTCGTAATTAAACGTTTTTCAGGTATAATTAATATATAATTTCCCTGAAGCGCTTTCTGTTGATTTTCCATTACCCGGCATCTCTTCGATATAAGTGTTACCGCTTAATTACTACAGATTTCCATACGTTTTTGCAAATACCCGTAAATTTGAAAACAGATTCCCTCAAATTTGGCCAAATTATTTTCACTTTTTTTTAAACAAATTTTTTGGCTTCATTTTGAAATCCGGAAAAGCTTACACATTTTTGTTCAAAAAGAAAAATTTATTGGCGGTTCAGGATTAGAATAGTCTTCCTGAGTCCCAGCAATCTTTGGTTAGTTTAGAAAATGATAATGTACCTACCGTCGGAATGTAAGAGTGGCAATTCAACACCTCCATCTGTGAAATATAATATAGGGATTTTTATTAAAGAATTTTTGCAAAGAAACTCATAGATTTGGAAATCTGTGACGCAAAACACCCCTCATAACTACCAGTGAAATGTACAAGTGTATGGAAAACGCCGGGTTCAGCAGATTTTACTGAATGATAGGTAAATGCAAACAAAATTAGTAGTATTGATGTAATTATTTTAGAAGCAACTAAAAAGTCCAGAATTTTTTATTAAACTCTTTAAAATGATAAAGATTTGAATTGGCGATCTTTAAAATTAAAGAGTTCCTAATTCAAAACATTTATGAAAAACTCTTGAATTTTAATCTAGAGAATTTTCTATTTGCAGGATGCAAAATTAAATTTTCAATAAGAATATGTATCTTCTGAGTAAAACTTGTTTAGCTTGTTTCGAAGTTCTCCAGGGGCCACAAATAATTTTTTTTAGTTTAAATCAATTATAATGTACTAACGGTGATAGGTAGAACCTCTCTGAGGATTGACATTCATCACAGCCTGATTTATGGGTCGATTAGCCCGACTCGTACGAGGCCCCTCTCCCGATTCTTGAAGTCGATATCGCTTCTCATCACTTCCATCTGTAAGATACAAGATAGAAACTTTATTTCTCGCTTTAATGAAAAATATTTTCATCAAATCCCAAAATGTGTATATTTATATAAAATAAACAGAGGCCGAACGTAATTCCAAAGTCAGTTGATGTAGAAAAAAATTTAAGTTCCAAACCTCGATGAAGTAAAGACAGTTTGAGAAGCTAGGCATCGTGAGTTATGTACTCGTATTTTTCAAAAATATGATATTTTGACTTCTTATTGTCAATTGACAAATGTGCAAACAAAAAAAAACTTTCCACAATATGTGGAGATTGGATTTGTTGAAAAGTGTATATATTAGGCGATAAAAATTAAAATTATCGGATTATTGTTTGTCCGCCCTCCATATCAACTGATCAACTAACAAAATGTGAAGAAATTCTTGAAATTATTTTAACTTGTGTTTTGGCCATGTATAATTTTTAAAAGAAACAATTTCCTGTAAGCACTTTCTGTCGATTGTCCATTCCACACCATTCCCCTCGTTGACGAATACGTCTGTATGTATGAATGTATGCATTGTTGTATGTCTGTTTCTATGTATGTCTGTCTGTGTGCACGATGTTTTTTGAAAAAATATTGCAAAATCCAAAATTCCGTTTTATGGTGAAACTATATAAGATACGAAAAAAGACGAATAAAGCAAAATTTTGCATTTTAAAAATATCCACATATTTGTTATTGTTCACTTTTATAGAATCTTAATACTTGTTCTATTTTTTGAAAAATACATTAGAATTTTAAAAAATATGTCTTTAAACGACACAAGCTATGAAAAAAATAAATATACAAAAGTCGATCATCCTAAAAAGTATAGAAAATAATCCAAATTTGTGAAGAATAATTTTTCCATAATATACGTAGTTTTTAATTTAATCATAAAAAATGACAGTTAAAGTAAAACAATTAAATATTTTTTCAAACGACATTCGACACAAAAAAATAAGAAGACAAAAGTTGTTAACCCAAAAAATATCTACAAGTTTGTTATAAACTCTGGTTATAAAAATATATTTTAAAAAATGTGCACGATTCCAAATGTGGATAAATTTCCTGAAATTCTATTTGAGATCTATTTGATCCTGCGGCCCACACTAACCTATGCGGCAGTCGTCTGGTGGAGCAGGGTCGAACTGTCTACTGTGAAGTCTCGACTAGACAAGATTAGGGCACTGATTCTGAGAGGCATCACTGATGCCTCGATGGAGTCCTATGCAACAGTTCTACGATCTGAGTCTATGGACTTTGCTTTGGTTCCCTGGGCACTGTGGCATCAGGGGCCGAAGCAACTAATTATTTAATTGAGGAATGAATTAATCAATTACTGGGGCTAAGGAGAAATGAAGTCAAGGTTCTGACGAAAATAGTTATAGGATATGGAAACCTCCATTATCACAGTCATAAGATAGGGCTTTAACGAAAGTCCCCTCTGTCGTCTTTGTGGAAAGGATAATGATACTTCTACTCATACGGTCTGTTACTGTCCTGTGCTTTCGGGGAAACGTGTGAAACTCACAGGTATTTACTGCATCAATGAGTCTGAAATATCAGCCAAAAGTGTGGCTGCGGTCCTCTCTATGAAGAGGGTTTTGGGGTCACGTGTAAGGCCTTTAAAGGGACGCAACGAGATCACCCATGTGTTAGGGAAAATGGAAAAAGGATACAATTTAAAAGCGAAATTTTCCGCAAAGTATTCTAATATGCAGAACGTCACACTGAGGCATCTTATCGCTAAGGCGAAGGACATCAGGACTAATCTACACGTCACAGAAGACCGAGCAATGGAGATTAAATAACAGGTTAATGTGGCTTGTAAAAACGATGACAATGAACATCAGTTAGAGGAAGACGCGTTAAACAGTCAATCAGGAGCAATTGTTGTTCTTCCTCAACCTATTGATAAGCCAACACGACCACATTCTCCAGAGGTGGATGGCCTTATACAACCAGAGGCAAAAGCAGAGGTTCAGGAACCAAAATAGCGACGAAAATGGTCATACCATATAAACAGAGATGTTATGCGCCATTATTTTTTGGCAGAGAAATGTGGGCAAAATGTAAGAAGAGAACATCATAGACTCTTCTAACTTAAATACCCAAAGGTAGCCACAAAAATAAATGAGCAGAATCTGGCAGATTAGAAACGCTCAATATATGCAAACAGACTGCTTTCGGCTGTTGAAATAGCTACTATCAAAATGGAAGTGGAACAGCAGCCTCCTATTGATGAACTCGCCTTGGAAGATATGCACAGCGAAGACTTGATTGATGCGAAAGGCATAGTTGCTAGCGATAACAAACATCATGTACCGGAACCGTTAGAACCACATCCGGATATTACTAATGATAATGTGAATAGGGAAATCCCAGAAAAACTACAGAATCTTGAGAGGAATTTTTGTAATGCTTTACTAGAGTTCAGATATGTAGAACCAAGACTAAGGGCATGTTACTAAAATCATTCACCGTCGGCACATTAGGACATTAATACCAGCAATATTGGATGAAATTTTAGACTCTCAACGACAGAGACTTGATGTTATTACTGCCAGACTGCGTCGGTACAAGAAAAGTAGTGCACGAAGGCAACAAAATCAAAACTTTCAAACAGATGAAAGAAGGTTCTATTGTGAACTAAGAGTAAAGCCAAATCACGAGCAAGGCACCGACGTACCTCAATTGAAAGATATGACTAACTACTGCTCGGATGGTTAGAGAAAAATGAACAGATGCAATTTGGACACTGTGTGATTCAAACTGCAGGAAGCAAGGGCAAACAATAGTCCTGTAATGCAACTGGCAAACATCACAGCTTTAGATGTTTTAGCGGTCTTAGAAAGGTCTAATCACTATAGACGCTGTTGCCATGACTCAAGCGCGTGAGCATCAAAGGAACTTACACATGGCATATATTGGCTACAAGCAAGCGTTTCCCTCCGTGCCGCATCAATATTCGCTTGAAGTCTTAAAACTTTATAAAATCTGCCCACACGTTATTGACTTTATAAGTCATGCGATGAGTCTCTGGGGTGCATGAATCAAGTATTTTGATCATGGAGAACCAAGGATAACTAGATCAATACGCTTTATGACGGGTATATTTCAAGGAGACTCCTTCAGCGCACTACGGTTCTCTTTAGCGTTGAATCCATTTAACAGGAAACTAAAAAGCATGTCTCATGGGTTCAGAATTCATGATAATGAGGATGGTCATCAAGTAATCCATCTTGTTTACATGGATGGCCTGTAGTTGTACGCTAGTTCAGCCTATAAGCTGCAGCAAGTGATCGATGTCACAAAGCAGTTTTCCAATGATATCCACATGGAGTTTGGACTAGATAAATGTAGAACAGTGCATTCAATCAGAGGGTAATCAGGGACCGCAGAGGTAGAGAACGAATTCGAAAATAACATCGAGGCAATGGCTGATGGCGAATCATATAAATATCTGGGTATTCTTGAATTCAAGAGCATTCAACATACGATATTTAAGACAAGCCTAACGGCTGCCTCCACTACAACAATCAGATTCATTATGAACATTTTTTTATCTCAACTCGGCAAACAAAATCAGAGCAAGGAACACAGATGCCATCCCTATCCTCACGTACTCCTTCGGGCTCATATAATGGTTTAACACCGACCTTGAAAATTTAAACAAAATTGTTCGCGTAGAAATGACGAAGCACCAAATGCACCATGGAAATTCAGCGTCTGAAAGGGAAGTTCTACCATGACACTTAGGGGGCAGGGACGTTGTATATGTCAAAAAGCTGTATGAATCACAAGTTATAAAGCTGCGACACTATTTTAACAGCAAATGAATTGTTACGCTTTACAGTACCATCCCTCAAGCGGATCTTGACTACACGCCTTTAAATTCGTTGTCAAATGGGGCCTTGAATATCAGGGCAGAAACCATAGAGGAATTAGAAATACAATACATAGTGGCAGAAAGCCATCCACGGCAAGCACCCCAATATGTTAAGTCAAAATGAGGTGGATAGTGAGGCATCTAATATTTGGCTAAGAAAGGTTGTTTTGTATTCAGAGACGGAAAAATTCATCACTATGATACAGGACAAGGTTGTCAGCATCAGGAATGATTGCAAACACGTGTTACATCAAGACGTGGTTGACCAATTTGGTTGGCTGATTTTCTTTCAGTTTGCGCCTTACCTAGATTCTTAACAATCCTTCTAAATAAATTTAAATCCATTGTCAAAATCTCTCTTTCACGGATTGATCACCCGTTGATGGAAATCTTACAATAGATGTATTTCCTACAAGCTAAGTTAATTTTTAAAATGAATAAAAGTTAAAATTCTAAATTAAACTCATCCTTACATTCGGTATATTTTCACTCGTTTTTAACGAAGAGTAAAGAGTCCATCCTTTACTGCCTTTTTCTACTAAACGAACGAAGGCAGTCCGTCGCTAAGTGATAAGTACACGTTACGATCAGGCTATTCATCTGTAGGTCAGATACGCTAGAAGTGAGACTGTCCACACGGAAAGAGAAATTGGCCTCCTAGCTTACCAGCCTCATTGGCCATGGCAGCATTATCGGACTAGTGGCCCCACTGTCTCTCACTGAAAGCGTGGGGGCACAAGTGTTGGAACTTGGAGAAACAACGAATATTGGACTCCAGGTCTCCAACTCGGAGCGACTCTCAATTCCGACCGGCGTTGGCACCTACACTTACGTTACTTATGACCGCATCATGACCGCACAGCATTAATCTTTCATTCTGACGAGTTGGACTCTCAGCGTCCAAGTAGTGGGCAAACTACACTACCAGTCACGCAAGAGCGTAGACCGCTGACTCGTCTCGAGCGCCATTAGCCAATTTGTGGTAAGTTAGCAAGCTAAGCGCCATAAGCAACTAGTGCGACTAGCCTCGGGAGGTTAGGAGGACAATTTCTCTCTCCATGTAGCCATTACCGTATTGTTATACTGAACTAAAGAGGCACACGCAGCCTATAATCTACGCCATTATAGACAGACAATCCACTTCAATTGGAAGGAACATTATTTCATTTAAAAAAATGCGAGTTTAAATTCATTCTGTGAAAGATTAACTCCTTTTCTAGAATTGTTACATGAATTAAACATTCTGCATCTGTTCAACTAACTCTATTCACAGACAGTCACTTGTTTTTAAATAGACATCACCAAGTAATTGCCATCTTTTACAAAAAGCCTAACGATCCCAATCAAACTCAATTTACTGTTGATATCAATCACACACTCAGTGAAGCCATGATGACAAAATTCTAAAAAATTAAAGATTATTTAATTTTTAAGATACCTAATTTAAAAATATGCATGGTTCAAGTTTTACATTTAAGAAATTTTATTGATCTATACGTCATTATAATTAAAGAGTTCTTAATTGTGAGCATTAAAAAATAAAGAACTTTGAACTGTAAATCTTAAAAACTAAGCTACTAAAAAATTTTGCACGTGACATACGTTTAAAATATGAATCTTTAAAACTGAATTGTTTGTAAGTCTATATTTTCACAAATAAAGATTTTGCTACTTTAATTTTTCAAAATGCAGAACCAAAAATGGATAATCTTTAGAATAGAATAGTTTTTAATTTGAAAAATTTACAATTAAAAATGTTGTCATTTTGAAGCTATATATTCGAAGTGTCTTCAATTTCCCAGAATTAGAATTTAAAACTTGACTTCTCATCTTAAAAACCATACAAATTAAAGTATTTTTATTTATAGATATTTGAAATTAGAGAGTTTTTAATTTTTTTAAATTTACAATTATGCAAGTTTTTCATTTAACATTACAATAGTTGTAATTCTGATTCATAATAAAAAATTCTTCAATTTGGAGAATTTAGCGATGAAAACTTAAGTTTAGATGTTTAAAATCGTCGACATTTAAGAATTTTCTATAAAAAAGATTAATTTTGAAGCCAAAAGGTATACTTTTAAACAAAATAAATTAATTTTAAGCCAAATTGCCTATTTTAAAATTAAAATTTATCAACTTTGAAAATGTATTAGATTTTTAAAAATTTTAATTTTTCATCAAATTTTTAACCTGATAAGTAAATTTTCTACTTAAAGCTTTAATTTTTTAACAAGAAAAATATAAATTTTCAAAAGCATCCTATTAAGGAACAACTATGTCAATTCACATTTTATTGCACTTTGTGTCGTCTTCGCACAAAATTATTTAATTTATTTCAAATATTATTTTTTCACGATGTAAACCAAAAATACGCATCCTATCGAAATATAATAAATAATTTTTTGTTATCTTGTGTTTTTTCAGAAAATTCAATTTTTTAAATGTGAATGTTATTTTTTACAATGAAAAATAAAACTATGCGTCCTTTCAAGAACTGATTAATAAAAAATTTGTAGATATTTTCTGGTTTAGCAGCTTGTGTCTATTAATTTTTTTACAGCTTGTTTTCTTTGTCCCAATCTTACATTTTTAAATTTAATTTGTTAATATTGTAACCTAAACTACGCATTACATTAAAAAACGAGTAAAGACGAGTTTATAATTTTTTTTTTAATGTACTACATTTGTTTACTAATTTTTCTTCGTACCGTGTACCGTTTTTAAAAAAATTACCAGGAAATTAGTAGCTTTTTTTGGATAAATAATGTATATCTATTGATTTTTTTCGTAGCTTGTATAGTTTTTCCAACAATATAATTTTTCAATTTTAGATACTTTTTTTGCGAATAAAACAAAAAGTATGGTTTCTATTAAAAAACATGAACATCTAATTTGTAGATCTTTTTTCGGGTGATATTTTTTGTACAATCATCTTTTTTGACATCTTGCGTAATTTGACAGCAATACATTTCTTTTATTACATTTTGTAGGGTCGAAAATAAAATTTTATATTTTTCAAGAAATGACGAAAATTTGTTATGACAATCTTATGGATCTTTTACAAAGCTTGTTTTTTTATAGAATTTTTTTCATATCTTGCGTTGTTTAGCTTACGATTTTTGTTTATTTAATTTGTTTTTAATTTTTTAAGTGCTATAACTGAAATAATTTTTATTTTATCGAAAAGAGTCGTGACAGATAAATTGTTTGGATTTTCATACACAAATAGTGGCCATAGAAATTTTAAATCTTGAAAAAAAAGATACAAAAAATTTTGAAAATGTTTTTACTTTTTGAATTTTTGTTCATAAAGTTGAGAATTTATAAAAACTAAGCTAAATTTTTCATTATTCGATATTTGTTCAGCTTATTCAATTTGAAATTTTTTAATTAAAAAAATATATATATTCATTGAATATTTGGAACTAAATTGTTTGATGATATTATTTTATTAATATTTGTAATATTTAACATTTTAATACAATATGAATGTTTAATGCATACTTAAAGTTTGCAATAAACTATTTTGAACAACTTTTTTAGAATAAATAATGACTTGAATGGCAATTACAGTCCATACTTTCTTTTTAATGTTTTAATTATTATAAGTCAATTGTACAATTTTTATATAAAGAACATGACTTTTCTCATGAAGAGCCCTTAAAAACTCTTAAAAATCGATTAAAAAAACTTTTTTGTTCTGTAATTATTGCGAAAAGTAAAGAATAGATTTTTCATCTTTTGACAAGAAATTGTTTAGTTTTTATTTTAAAAGAATAGTTTTAAGTTTTGATTGTTTCAAAATATGGGGTAAAAGAATCTGTAAAACATTTTTAATCCATATTTTTAATTTTTTAGGATTTAGAAGTCTCTTAGGTAAAGTGAATTCTCTCAGGATGTCAAGAGCATAAAAAAAATTTCTTAAGATTAATGGAAAATTTTTTAATGAATTTTTTGTAAGGAATCCCAAGAGCAAATTAAAAAAAGATCACAAAACATATTGAACTATTTTCTAAAATGTTTAAAAACTGTGTCAAATATTTTAAAGCAAACTTTTGCAATTTTGCCATATTACATAATTTTAGACAATTGGAGTAAGTTTAAGAGATATTCAGAAGTTTTGAAGCGATTTAAAAATAATTAAATCTTGTAGAGAAATTTTTAATAAGTTTGTCAAGTTTCACGAAAATGAAAGACATTTTTATCAGTTTCCTAGGAAACAGTGAAATCATTTTTTATTTTGAAAAATTTAATGAAGAGATTATTTTAAAAGATTTCTAAAATTTGCAAAGAAAAATCTTAAATATTTTGAGGAAATTAAAAAAAATTGTAGAATAGATAAAAAATGACAGGAAAAATTCTAAGAATTTTAAGAGAGCGAGAGAGAGAGCGCATGAGAACGCAAATCAGGCAAACATATAAAAAATATTTGAAGAAGGAACAAACTTGCTACTAAGATTTTTCCTTATTTGATATTAGCGAGAGAATACAGAAATTGAAACAATAAAAAAACATTTTCTGTTCAATACAACAGATCAAAAAATTCCAAAATAAATGAATTTTTGATTAAAATTATGAATACCTAACCGAAACCCTCGAATTTTATCCAAAAATATGTATTTTTAAACCATAAGATTCGCTTTCAAATAAAAAGATTAATTTCCTACAGAAAAATAAAAGTCTTCCATAAAATACATGAATTTTTAAAAAATAGTTAAATTTTGAACTGGAAAAAAATCGATTTTCAACAGAACATGGAACAGTTACTTTTTTAGTAAAAAATCATTTTCATATGAACTGAGAAATTTTCAACTAAAATAAAATCTTCTCAACTTCAATCAATGTTCATAAAAAAGACGAATTTTCATCTGAAAAAGATGATTTTTCTACCAGAAATCGATTAATTAAATTTTCAGAAAATAAATGAGTGCTCGACCAAAAAAAGACGTTTTAACTAAAATAATGGAATATTCAACTATAATAGTATTTTCAGTTTAATCAAAAATTATTTTCAACTGAAAAAGAAACAAATTTGTAATAAAATAGCTCATTTTTCAAACAAAGAAATGAAATTTCAATTCAAATGATGACTCTTCAATACAAAAATTAATTTTTAGCAAAAGAACTTATTTTTCAACTAATTACATTTATCTTAAGCCTGAAATATGATTTTTTAACAAAAATCATGAATACTTAACTAGATTACTCGTAAAATTTATTTTCATCTAAAGAAAAAACATGTTTTCACTCCAACTGCTCATTTTTCAAGACATTTTTCAATTTAGAAATATATTAAAAAGCATATTTTTTAAATATAAAAAGTATAAATTTTAAACCGAATAATTGAATTTTCATAAAAAAAGATCAAATTTCGATCAAAAATAGAAAAAAATGAATTTTTTGTATGAATTCTAATTCTTAGAAAACAAAAAAATTACAGTTTTAGACAAATATTTAAATTTTCGGTAAACATTCCTTTTTATTCACAGACAAAACAAGTTTTTAATCAGAGTGCTCATTTTTAGGAAAATATTTAAATTTTCGGTAGTAATTCCTTTTTATCAACAGGCAAAACAAGTTTTCAATCAAGCTGCTGAATTTTCAACGAAAGAAATGAATTTTTAATCAAAATGAAGAATCTTTAATAAGAACGAGTGATTTTCAATAGAAAATAAGAGTTTTTAAACAAGCAGATTGACTATCAAAGGAAAAAATAACATTATACCCAAAAAATCGATTTTGAAAGAAAGAACTCAATTTTTTTAGAAAATATGTGAATTTTCAAACAAAATTAATGAACTTTCAAGTTAGAAAGACAAATTTACATCCAAATGTTTACATTTTAAACTATAATTGAAAAATTGTTGTACTTTTTGATGAAAACTATCAACTTTCAACTAAACAGTTGAATTTTCATCAAAAAAAGATAAAATTTCAATCAAAAATAGAAAATTTTAAATTTCAGTTTAAAATATAATTCTTAACAAACAAAAAATTGGTTTTTTAGAAAAATTGTAAAATTTTTTAAAAAGAGTTTAGCTTTTAGACGCAATTATTTGAATTTTCAAGAAAAACAAGAGTTTTAATTCTTAAAAAAAATGTTCTTTCCAAATAAAAAATTCCTTGCTCCAAATATATTATATTTCTTTACTGAAGCTTTTCCGGTATTTTCCGGTTTCCCAGTCACTTCGCTACCCTGAAATATGCTACATCCGCTTTACGAACAAGTTTTATATGTTCAAAGTGGAAAAATTACAATCAGGGTAATCAGCAAAAAGGTTAGTCACACCCTTGAAAATTGTATGTCTTATTTTCGATATTTGTAAATTCAAGAACGTCAAAAATCTTCTTTTTTATGGGGGAATATTACCCGAACTACTCCGGAGTGTCTTATCGGACCTATCATTTGGGGAAGGTAGACATGCGACTAGTTAGTGACACCCTAAACAAATTTATTTATTTATTTCAAAAATTTAATTGAAATCAAAATGTTAATAAAATCTTTATACAGAGTAGCATCTTACAACATTAAATTTCTTGCAAATATGTACGGAAAATAATTTTCAAAAAGCCGTTTATAAAATATTCAAAAAAAGGTCAATCAGGACGCACGCCTCTCGCCCTTACACTTTTATAAGTACGGAGAGCGTTCAGCAAGCCTAAGTGAGTCGATGCATTTTTTTTATATCGGACGAAATAAGGTATAAAGTTGGTACTATATTATATTCTACTTACAAACAGAATTTCCAAGTAATATAAATACAAAGAGGAAGAGGATACAGGTAAAACCTCTCATCTTTCTGGAAACAGGAACTTCAACTGATCTTGAAACAGCTGTACTTGAACATACACTAGTCTGCAAGTCATGTTGACATATTATTATTGGATTCTGTGGGTGAAGTGGCGTTTCTTTCTGAGATGAAAAGTAAATTTTCTACACTTAAAAATGCTAAATATTCCATATTTGAACTTAACCTACTTTTTTCAGTTAGGAACAGGCGAGACGATGCCAGCAAATTGACACAGATATAATTTTTTTTTGACAATATTATTAAAATTTGAGTTGATGGATGCAACAAATCGAGCAGAAGTATTGTCCACTCGAAACAATTAATTAAAACTAAAAAGTTGCCAGAGCGTAAAAAAATATAACTGCCTATTCAACTTGACGCAAAAAGCACATTTCTTTCATCAATCATTTCCATTCGACCATTATTACTCAAGAACAACAATAAAACCAAAGAAAATTTTCTGATCAAGAATCGATCTTTTCTAAAACACACCTCGCGATTATTCAGCCGTTTGTTGATGAAAATTCTTGAAATTTGCATGTTGTATTCTCATTATATAAGCGATGATGCATCAGGTATTATTTTATCAGACTGAATTAATTCTATAAGTAACAATAAGACTAATGTTAAAAAATTTATTTTTAAAATTTCTTTATAATTATTAATGAATTGATAATTCTCAATTTCACTTTTTCCTAAAAGTAATTTTAATTTCAAATGTATAATTATTTAACCTACAATTTGAATGTTTTCAACTAATAAACTTTAACATTTTTAAATAATGAAGTCGTAAAAATTTTAACTTTAAATTATTGAATAAGTCAATTTTCATTTCTATCAATTTAAATTTTTATAAATATTATTCAGAATTATTCAAATAGTTTTTCCAAAGTTTCACGATGAGACTTCCAACACTTAAAAAAATGCTTTAAAGTTAAAAAAATTTTTTTTTTAAATTCTGTTATTCTTTTGAAACATTTTTAAAACTCTTTTTAAATATTCTTAACAGATGAGTTGTTTAAAATAAAAAATAATTCGCACTTTTTTAAGGAATTTTAGAAAAGTTTTTTAATGTCCTGAAACCTATCACAGTCTTTATTTTATATCACTCTTTCCATTTATTCTTCAATCATATGGAGAAAAGTAAACTGCCAAATATGTTTATAATAGCTAATTTAGTAAAAAGTAAAAAGTGAGCATTTTCGAAATTTTTGGGAACGTTTTTTGAAGAATTTAAGATTTTGATGTGTGCCTATTCCTAGTACTAACGAAGCCAAGCAGTTCATCCTGATAATTTTTTTCGATAAAAAGGAAATGAACGGAGGTAAAGCATTTATAAATTTTTAAAAACCAGTCGAAGGTCTATGTCTTAAGCCAATCTAAGCACGAAATGAAAAATTTCGAAAGAAGAAAGAAGTTGCTATTTGAAATTCCTACAATATTGAATTAGATATGTAAAATTTTCAATTTAATTATTGAGCCTTCTAATTATGCGCAGAACTTCCAGTATTAAGACAATTCTATGATCCAGTTAATTAATTTCCAGAAAACATGGAAAGCTGTAATATTTTTGTTAGAAAATATGCGCAATTAAATTTCCTATGAAAATATGTACTTTTCAAATTAAAATTCAAAACTTCTTTTAAAGATATCCAGGGGAAAGCTACAAAAAATGAAATAGAAAGTTCTTTCCAAGGTCTTCAGGGTCCAACGCCATTCCGCGAGAAAAAATTATGGTCAGTTAACAAATAAAATTAGCATTTTTTTATGAATCCCAGCAATTTTTCGTAAATTTAAAAAATTTATAATATACTAACATTGACTGCTACAATTTGGCCAAAAAATGTTTTCAAGGAAGCTAAAAAAATTTACTATGGGTCCAAAATTAAGAGAATATAAATTTACTCCCAAAGTTGGTTGATATTAAAAGAAAAGGTTATTGAAAAAACGTCAATAACTTCTTTATCACATGAAGAAATTTTCCATCAAGAAATTTTAAACTAAAACTAATAAATTTGTTTTTGATGAAAAAATGTAATTAAAATTAATTTAAAATCATCTCTTGGTTAAACTTTTGTATAACCAATGGGGTGCATGGGCTGAATTTAGAATATATTTAATATACTTTGGAAATTTAGATTACATTGCCTAATCTGTTAGAAAAAAACTAGTTTTTATTTAAAAATTCTATTGTTAAACTTTAAACAGTTGCGTTTCTAAAACCTATGTTATAAAATTGTTCATATTCGTGTTACATCCTACAATTTCACAATTTCAATTTAACGACTAAAACTAGACACAACCTACCTCATTCCATGCGAAACAGCGTAACGCCACCAATTATAAACGAGTACATTACCAATTTTCTCTGAGTTTGCACTTAACTATGGCAACTGTACTACGCTCGGTTACATAGAAACCACAAGACAAATTCAATGTTACAATGAAGGGATAAGAACTTAGAGAATACCGATGAAATAACTATAACAAAGCTAAATGCAATCATGTGAAGTATGAATACGAGGTATGTTAAAAAAATACGCGGAATGTTTGAATTTAGCGGCTCGAGTTGGTTTCAGGAGAATCCGCTCGGTGTCGCTGAGTTCGTACAGATCAGTTGTTTAAAACGCGGTATTCCAGTCGCAGATATCTTCATTTGTTGATAAGCTACACGGTTTTAAGTAAAGAGTGTTTTTTTTGTCGGATTGTAAGATGGAAAGTCTGAAAGAGCAAGAACTTGCTGTGAAATTTTGTGTGAAACTCAGGAAATCTGCAACTGAAACATTTGCGATGCTCAACACGGCCTACGGTGATGTTGCCATGAAGCGTACTGCATGTTTCAAGTGGCATGAACGTTTCAAGGGTGGCCGACAGTCGATTGACAAAGATGAGCGTCTTGGGCGTCCTTCAACGTCAACTGACGAGCCACACGTTGACAAAATCAACACCCTGGTGCGCGAAATTGACGTCTGACCATTAGGGAGCTTGCCGGAGAGTGTGGGATATCAGTTGGATCTTGTTATGAGATTTTGAACGAAAAATTGAAGATGCACCGCGTCACTGCGAAATTTGTGCCACGCCTGATGACCGACTACCAAACAGCCAATCGGGTCCGGGTTTTTCAGGAGCTGCTTAATCGTTCAGTTGAAGATAAGAACTTTTTTTCACGAACTATAACCGGTGATGAATCATGGGTTTATGGTTATGACATTGAAACGAATGTCCAATCATCCCAATGAGTGGTTCAAACGTCCCCAAGACCCAAAAAAGCTCGCCAAATTCGGTCGAACGTCAAGGTTATGGTGACAGTTTTTTTATGCTAAGAATGTTGTTCACCAGGAATACCGCCCTCAAGGCTCCACAGTTAACCAGATTACTAAAATTAAAGTACTGAAACGTCTGAGGGACGCCGTCCGACGCAAAAGGCCAGAACTGTGGAGAAGTGACAACTGGTTTTTCCATAAAGACAACGCTACAGCTCACTCAGCAGTCAAAACTCGTGAGTTTTTGGCCAAACACTCGATTACTGTTCTTCCCCACCCCCATACTCACCTGACCTTGCTCCTTGTGACTTTATCTTATTCCCAAAACTAAAAAAACCCCTCAAAGGAAGACGATTTGAGACGATTTCGGAGATTAAGGTAAATGCGACGAAGGAGTTGAAAGCCGTCCCAAAAGAAGCGTATCAGGACTGTTTCAACAAGTGGAAACACCGTTGGGATAAGTGTGTACGTTGGAAAGGAGAGTATTTTGAAGGAGACCCAGACGTGTAACTTCCAAATGAAGTACATTTTTTTATGACCTCAATCCGCGTATTTTTTTAACAGACCTCGTACACACGCTTATATAAAGTAAGTAATAATCTTTTAATATAACTTCATACTTCAGTTCATGATTAATCCGTAACTCACGTAGTGGAAAAACATGCGCGTGATCAGAGATCAGACACATTGTAATAGAAAGTGTCGGACCACAATTACTGAATTTAATAAGTTGGTATCCGTTTCCCTGAAGGGTCAAGAGTAGAGATGCGGGATCACTGATCGTCGCGGCCAGGGATAGCTATTAGCCATTGTATGCCATAGCGAGGCTTGGACGTATCAAATAACATGTAACTAATCTAGAAAAACACGAAGACCACCGGAAGTATCAGTAGACGGAATATAAATAATCTTCAAGGGAAATGCAATTGTACGTAAGTACGTACGTGCTTCACCAAAACTAATCAGGAACGTGCCTTTGGAAGATTCATCCGGAACGTGCTCACAAATGTAAATCTGTCTCTTAACATGAGGGCGAAGGACTATAGATATGAACCCCGATTCTCTCCTGTTTCTTTATCTTTATACTTAAACAGATATAATGGTCACTCGATCTACGGACAACGACCCGCTTTGACAAAGTCACGTACTTTAAATTTCAAACTCAAAATAGTTAACGTGTTTCAGTCTGGTCCTAAAGTCCCGTCGGCTGAGACTTTCGGTCGTCATTAACTGAGTCGCTTCTGAATAAAGTCTGCAGAATTAACATTAGTGAAAATAATTCAATTGTTGATTCGGCAGCTGTTTTAGGGCCTTGTATCAAACTGCCGCTAGTGAAACGTGCTTGTGTATTGCTTTCACAGAAAAACTCTCTCCCTCTCTCTCTCTTGCCCCTTATTTAAAAACACTGAAACTGACACAGTTCCCATAGAACTGAAAAGTGAAAACGCACCCGCAAAGAAAAATAAGTTGTCAGGCCTTACCACCCTGACATAATCAGCACTCTGGTCTCTATCTTTCCAGATTTCCATTCTTCCCTCGCCTATTTGCTTGGGATGTGACAGCTGATTTGGTGGCAGAGATGGGATTGTAACTTCCGTTTAAATTCAGTCTTTTTATTAACA
This sequence comes from Belonocnema kinseyi, assembly GCF_010883055.1. Lineage (NCBI taxonomy): Eukaryota > Metazoa > Arthropoda > Insecta > Hymenoptera > Cynipidae > Belonocnema > Belonocnema kinseyi. The sequence goes on from NC_046658.1 coordinate 152,711,245, forward strand.
AAATTTAACTTTAGCGTAGTTTTTAAGACAGCTTTTTCATCGGCACTCGAGAGAATAAATCCTTTGAGATACGTTGCAAGGTCACCTTCGGAGCAAGGCAAAGTTCGCAGTGCATAATAGGCGTTGGTATACTTTCCGTGATCGCAAGCTCTGCTTACGTTAATATAACTACGAAAATACACTGAATTAACCTTGTATGTAATCTTTGCAGCAAAATTGTACAAGTGAAGGGGTTGAATCAACCTCATCGAAGATCATCAATCAACTTTCGCGTTGAAAGGTAAAAGAGAACAAAAGGTCATACGTAATTTAATTCGGAAAAGTTTCAACCCTTTATCAGTTTTGAACCCTTTGATCGAGTTTAATGATCTCAAAAAGTATATTATTGCAATGTGCTAAGCAATTCGACACTGTGACATAATATTAAAAGATCGCAGATGTCAAGCCACGACGCGTTACATCTTGTGATTGGATTTGCTCACCCAGATTCTTAAGAATCCTTCTAAGTAAATTAAAATCCATTCTGAAAATCTCACTTTCACGGATTGATCACTCGTGGATGGAAATCTTACAATACATTTGATTCCTACAAGCTCAGTTAATTTTAAAAATGAATAAAAATTAAAATTCTAAATTAAAATCATCTTTACATTCGGTATACTTTCACTGATTTTCAACGAAGAGTAAAAAGTCTACCCTTTACTGTCTTTTTTTTACTGAACGAACGTAGGCAGTCCGTCGCTAAGTTACAAGTAAACGTTATGAGCAGAACATTCATCTGTAGGTCAAATAGGCTAGGAGTGAGGCTGTCTAGCCATTACCATCCTTTTCTACTGAATTAACGAGACACTCGCGGCCAGTAATCTACGCGATTATAGTCAGACAATTTACTTCAATTGGAAGGAACATTATTTCATTGAAACAAATGCGAGTGTAAATTCATTCTTTAGAAGAAAAATTCCTTTTCTGAAATTGTTATATGAATTAATCATTCTGCATCTGTTCAACTATCCCTATTCATAGAGAATCACTTGTCTCAAACTACTAGACATCAACAAGTAATTGCCATCAATTACAAAATGCCTAACTATTCGAATCAAACTCAAATTATTGATGATATCAATCGCACACTCAGTGAAACAAGGTATCACGAACATCCCTAGTTATGACAGGAAAAGCATGCCCATTAGATTTCATTCAAGATATTATAAACGGAGAATTATCAGTGCCAGCCAAATGTGAAACACATTATCTTAAAGTGGTAAATCTTTAAAATGCAAGAATTTTTAATTGTAGCTCTTTAAATTTCTCGAAATTTGAATTGTAAATCTTTAAAATTGTAAAGTTTTAATTCGGAAAATTGACAATTGAAAATTTTGTAATTTTGAAGCTATACATTCGAAGTTTCTTCAATTTCGAAGAATTAGAATTTAAAAGTTGACTTCTTATCTTAAGAATCATACAAATTTACGAATTTTAAATATTATTCACGGAAAAAGTTTTACAGCAATTAAGGATTTAGTTAAACACCTGAAACAAAGTTTCGCCCCCCCCTCCCATTACCCGTAAAAGTTATGATTGGTATCTGCATGAAGTTTCTACTATCAGAATAGGACCGAAGGAAAACGTCAATACATTTTTTATCGCGTGATTCTTTTAAAATCAGGAGCTCAAGCCGCACTCGAAGATAAATCTTTTTAAAAGAAAAATTAAACATTTGGTTGCATGGATTTTGTCTAGAGTCTCAACCCTTTCGGTAAAAATTATAATTTTTGTTAAATAATAATAAATTAGTTGCAGTTTCATTGAATAAATTTTAGATTTCACATTTTCAAAAATGAAATATTTCAAAGTCCATTTCTATTATACACAAAAAATATTGAAGACTTGATTTTTTCATCCCCTGAACATTAAGAATTATCAATTTTGAACCGTCAAATTTGTAGGGCTTTGAACTGTGAATGTTCAAAATTGAAGATTATTTGGTTTTGATTATTCAAAAAAAAAAAATATATATATATATATATATATATATATGCTGGTTTTAGGTTTAAAAATTCAAATTTCTGTAATTCTGATTGTTCAAATTTGAACTATTTGTTATTTCGGGCGATTAAAAATTCGAAACTCTTGAACTGTTTATCCGGAAACTAAACAAGTTTGCAAGTATAAATCTTAAAAATTGGAAACTTGAGTTTTGATATTTAAATTCACAAAATCTTTAAAATCCAAGAATTTTCAATTGTAGCTCTTTAAATTTCTCGAAATTTAAATTGTAAATATTTAAAACTGTATAGTTTCAATTCGAAAAATTGATAATTAAAAATTTTGTAATTTTGAAGCTATAAATTCGAAGTTTCTTCAATTTCGAAGAATTAGAATTTAAAAGTTGACTTCTTACCTTAAGAATCATACAAATTTACGAATTTTCATTAATAGGTCTTTAAAATTGAAGAGTTTTTAATTTACAAAATTTAAAATCGTTCAAGTTTCAAATTCAACATTACAATAGTTGTTATTCTGATTTACAATAAAAATTTCTTCCATTTGGAAAATTTAGAGATGACGACTTAATTTAAGATCATAAAAATCATCGAAATTAAGGAATTTTCTATCGAAAAGATTAATTTTAAACCCAAAATGTATACTTTTAAATAGAATAAATGAATTGGAAAAAAAATTTATTTAAAAATTAAAATTTAACTACCCTAAAAAAATTTTTTAATTATAAAAATTTTAATTTTTCATTGCCTTTTTCGCCTGGTAATTAAATTTCATACCAAAAGATTCAATTTTCTATCAAGAAAGAGACAAATTTTCAAAAGCATCCTATAAAGAAACAATGATGTCAATTAACATTTTATTGCACTTTGTCTCGTCTCTGCACACAATTATTTAATTTATTTTCAGTATGATTTTTTGAAGATTTAAACCAAAAATACCCATCCTATCAAAATATGCTTAATAATTTTTTTGTTATCTTATGTTCTTTTTCCGAAAATCGTGAAAATTTGGAAAACTTTTAAACTTTGTATGTTACAATTTTAGTTGCTCTATTTGAGAAATATTTATTGTGTGAGTGATATTCTTTAATTTTAAGGTAGTTTGTAGAAATACAATATTTTTCTTACAATTCGTTTGTTCTGTGGAATAAGATTTTGCTGCAGACTAATTTCTAAAAAAAAATTTTTGTGATTCTTCATATTAATTTGAAAATTCATGAATTTTTCTAAAAATTCGTTTTCTTTGTTTTGTTTTAAATTAGCTTTCTTAAAAATCTATATTTTGAATTCAAAAAAGATCTATTCTGGTTAAAAATTAATAAATTTTGTTCAAAATTCTCCTATTTTGGTAGATTTATTTGACGATTGCTTTCTTTTTATTTTTGTTTTATTCGAACGGATATATTTAAGAGTATGTTCTTAAAATTATATCCTTGGCATTTTTTTTAATTTCTAAAAACATAAATAAATTTAAATGCTCGGCGATAAAATATTCATATTTTTAATTATTTAAAAAATTTTCTTTTTTAAACTTAAAATAATATTATATATTATATCTCATATATTGGAATAAGATTTCAAACAATTCATCTTTTGTGTTAGAAAATTTATAGTTTTAGTTATAAATTTGATCTTCGTTGAGCAAAAATTCAAATGTTTAGTTGAAAATTAATCGTCCCTTCAATTGACTATTACCTTTATTGGTAGGAATTCGCCTTTTTGGTTAATCTAATACTTAAATTTTCTGACAAATTTTTTATTTTTAAAATCAAACAGACTAATTTTCAACCACAAAAGATGAACTCTTATCAAAAAATATAATAGTTTATATTTTATCAGAAAGATGTTAAAATTTAAGAAATTTAAATAAGAATAAAATCAAATTTAAAATACTATATAGCGTCCAATAATCAAGTTAACCATAGAATGTCCCTATTGCAATTCTAAAAAAATAATATAAAAAATCCTTCTTCTGAAAAATAAAAAAGTAAAATTGCTTTTCTTCCCGCACAAAAATAAAACAGTGGAAAGAAAAATGAGAAGGGAAAAAAATAAATCCCTTTCCTTCTGTAATTCTTTAGTATTTTCCCCATTATTGTAAGGGCGCTTTGCGTGTGCCGAAACGTTTGTGATTATTTTTTACAAATGTTTTTTTTTGTAATTCGATAAGAATGGAAAAAATTGATCGTTTTCAGTTAAAAATTCATTTTTGGAATTAAATTATTCTTCTTGTTAAAAAATTAACCTATTTTGGACAAAAATTCTTTATCTTTTGTTGTTGAAAATTGAACTACTTTGTTGAAAATTCTGGAGCTTATTTGCTGAAAATTAATTTTTTATACTGAACATCTAAATGTATGATCTTTGGTTAAAATTAAAAAAAAAAAATGAAACTTGATCAATTTTGCTACAATTTTTTTCTTGAAAATTGATTTTCAGTTAAACAATCCATATTTTTTGATAGAAAATTATTCTTATTTTTTAAAAATTCATCTATTTTAATTAAAAATTTATCTATATTAATTAAGAATCCATTTCTTCTTTAAAAATGCATATTTTTTTAAAAACTTTTTTTAATATAGTTTGAGATTATGTTTTTAGATAAAGATCAAATATTTTATCTTCGATAAAAATTGATCTTTTTCGTTGAAAATTTGAAAGTTTATGTATTTGTTGCAAATTAAACTATTTTGCTAAAAACTTTTGCTTTGTTGTTATAAATTTATTTTATAAAAATAATGTATCCGTTTTTCGTTGAAAACTGATCGCTTTTGTTCAAAATTCGTTTTCTTATTGTTACAAGCTTGATTTTTTGAATCTTGAATTTAGTTTTTCGGTAGAAAATTGTTGGTTTGAAAATTAAATTATTTGTATTCAAATTACATTTTTTTCTTGAAAATTTTAATATTTTATTTAAACTTATTTTGTACAGCTGGAAAATTTGCCTTTTTTGTTTTAAATTCGATTTTTTTCTTTGTTCAAAATGAATTTTTTAAACTCAAAATCTAACTGTTTCATTTCTCGTTGAAAATTAAACTTTTTACTTGAAAGATAATATCTGTGTTTCAAAATTGAACTGTTTTGTTGAAAATTCAATATTTATCCACGCATTTAACTAGTCCATTTTTGAATCAATATTTTTGCTTTAACTTAAAATTCGTTTCTAAAACTGAAAATTGAAAAATTATGTTGCAAAGTTTTCTTTTCGAAAAATTATATTTTTACTTCAAAATTCATCTTCTTAGGTAGAAAATTATTCTGGCTTGAAAATTCATCTATTTTATTCATAAATTCATGTCTGGTGGAAAATTCGTATTTTTCGGGTTGAAAATTAATTTTTTCATGCTGGAAACTTAAGTATAAACTAAAATTTGCTGTTAAAAAATATATTTATAGTTATGTTAGGCCCTGGAATCTTGTCTCCTATATATATTAACATACAGTAAATAATATTTTCCTAAAAAATCATATTTTCAGAAAATAGTTAAATTTTCAGCAAAAATTCCTTTTCGTCAAAAAAAAAACAAGTTTGCCATTAAACTGTTCATTAATTAAAATGAAGAATCTCCAATAAAAACAATAAATTTTCAAAAAAAGAAGAAGAATTTTTAGACAATTAGATTAACTATTAAAGAAAAAAATCACTTTCTACACAAAAAATCGATTTTATAAGAAAGAAGTCGATTTTGTTAAGGAAATACCTGAATTTTTAAAGAAAATGAATGAATTTTCAAAATAAAAAGACAAATTTACAATCGAACTGTTACATTTTGAACTATATTAAAAAAATACTTTCGTTTTCAGATGAAAAATATAAATTTTTAACCGAATAGTTGAATTTTCACCCAAAAAGATGAAATTTCAATAAAAATAGAAAATTTGAATTTTTCGTTAAAAGTCTAATCCTCAACAAACAAAAAATCGGATTTTTAGAAAAATTGTTAAATTTTTCATTGGAATAGTTAAATTTTCAGATGAAAAATTGATTTTCAACACAGTAGTTACTTTTTTTAGAAGAGATGAATTTTCAAGAAATACAAGATAAATTGCCAATAAAAAATGTAAAAAAAAATTAATATATAATTTAGATGTATTTTCTCTTTAAATTATTACTTTGAATCTAAGGATGCATAAAGTACTCTCTTTTTTTAAAATGTCGGAAGACGGAACTTTTAAATAATTAAGAATTTTGACTTTGATTGGATTTTGAAAACTCGTTTCTTCTAAAGCCGAGCCTTAATTCTTTAAAAAATGCCCTTTCCGAATAAAAAATTTGTTGTTTCAAATGAAATTATATTTCTTCACCGAAGTTCCCTGTCCCAAGACAAAAACGATAATAATTTTTACTCATATAGCCTGAAACTGTAGATAAAGTAGAAATCATTTGTTAATTTAATCATCGGTTATTTTCCGTTAATTTCCGGGTAATTGGGATAGCAATTGTTAATAAAATAACAATAACAATAGTAATCTAAAAGGATAAAAATGACAAGTTTAATTTTCAATGTGTCAAATATGGAAAACGCCAGAAGTATTTTCTTTTATTTCCCGAATTATCAAAAGCATCAAAAACCACCCTTACTATATGAACGTGTAAGGTCTTGAAAATTATAAGTTTTATTTTCGATGTTTGTAAATTAACAAACATCAAAAAGCTTGTATTTTATGGGGGAGTAGTGATGAACCGTTCCGGACTGTCTTATCGGACCTATCATTTGGGGAAGGTAGACATGCGACCAGTTAGTGACACCTTAGATAAATTTCTTTATTTATTCAAAAAATTTAATTGAAATACAAATTTTAGTGAAATCTTTGTAAAGAGTAGCATCTTGAAACGGCTGTACTTGAACATACACTAGCCTGCAAGTCATGTTGACGCATATTATTATTGGACGCTGTGGGTGGATGCAACAACTCGAGCAGAAGTATTGTCCGCTCGAACCAATCAAAACAAAAAAGTTGCCAAAGCGTACAAAAAATATACCTGCCTATTCAGCTTGACGAAAAAAGCACATTTCTTCTATCAAGCATTTCTATTCGACAGTGATTACTCAAGAAAAACAGTAAAACCTAAGAAAATTTTCCGATCACAAATGAGTCTTTTCTAAAACACACCTCGCAATTATTCAGCCATTTGTTGATGAAAATTCTTGAAATTTGCATGTTGTATTATAATTATATAATCGATGACTATAAGCAACGCCCCTAGTTTTAAAAAGTAATATGACTGTGTTTGTTTTATTTTTTGTCAACTTTTTTTCTTAACGATAGGTTGTCCCGAGTGGACAATATTTCTACGCGGTTTCGAGCGCTTAACGAATTGTTGCATCCTTTACCTCAATTGGTAATACGGGGTTGTTATAGACGTATATATAATACTCCAAATTCCGTGTAAAATTTATAAAACATTGTTAAAATTTAAAATATTATTCAAATTTATAAACAATCGAAGTTTTCCCTTCAAGGCATGTACTCACAATTAAGTCATTATGAAATTTGTGGAGAATTAAATCCTTATTTGTACAGGTTTTTTTCCATTTTACAATCAAAAATATCATTTCCTAATAAACACTATTTTTGTGAACACCATTTTTTTAAACCATGTTCAAAATAAAATTAATAATATATGAGTTTGTGGGATTGGATGGAATTTTTATTTTAGTCCAAACCTCTTTGGAGAGAAGTTATTTTTCGGATAAAAAATGGTCAACTATGTACTCAACTTCAATTTTGTCATTTTAATAATATGTACAATGGGAAATTTTCAAACTGAGTCAACTTCCCTACCGCTTTTCTCAGTTTACTGTTATTTTAAAGAATTAGGTAGATGAATATTATAAAGATATAACGCTACAATGGAACATCTGAAGATGGAAATTGCCGGACCCTAGTATTGAAATTAATAATTCCTGATCGGGATGTTGAAACATTCCTAACCATGTTTTATTTTACTTTTATATTAAACCTATTTGTTTATTTTAATAATATTAATGAACAAGCGTGGGTAAACACTGCAAGGGTATAAGAAGGTTGCCGGACCGTAGCGCTGAAATTAATATTTATTCATTGGATCGTGCAAACTTCTTCACCGATTTTCTGATCTTATTTGTATATTAAAACTAATTGTTTAGTTTTATAATACAAATAAACAAGCATGGGCAAACACTGCAAGCGTGGGTAAACACTACAGGGGCATAAGAAGATTGCCGGACCGTAGGCGAGAAATTTATATTTTTTCATAGGATCGTGCTAACTTCTTCACCAATTTTCTTATCTTCCTTTTATTTTGAAACAATTTGTTTAGTTCAATATACAAATGAACAAGCGTGGGTAAATGCTACAAGGGTATAAGAAGATTGCCGGACCGCAGTACTAAAAATGATATTTTTTCATCGGATTGTGCAAACTTCTTCACCAATTTTCTTATCTTACTTTTATTTTCAAACTATTTGTTTAGTTTAATAATACAATGGAAAAAGCGTGGGTGAACACCGCAAAGATATAAAACTACAATGGGACAACCGTAGACGAAGATTGCTGCAATTTTGTAACACTAAATGTAACAAAGTTATTCTACTTGTTCATAAGAAAAAAACGCCTTTTTCTACTTCGAGTCATTTTTGACTAACTTGATTCAGACATAAAAATTACCTGAGTACAGTTTTGGGTACAACAGATGTTAATGACTACAATTCCATACTTTCATGGCTTTCAAACATTATCTTTTCCTTAAAAGTACAGCCACACTTTTTTTGACATGAATTTGTTGTTGAAAACATTTTTTCGGTTGTATATATTCCTTATTTTTCGAGAAAAATTTTAATTATTTAGCAAGCTTTGTAAAATTAATTTGCCCTGAATAACTATCTAATTCAATAAGTATAAACTAGAGCGTTTCAGAAGGGTTATTTCAATTGTACATTTTTTCCCCTATGCAAAAATACTTTAAGGTCCCTATCAATCAAAATTGGTTATATTTAAATGATTGCTTGTAAAATTTCACAGACTTGGTTGACGAAAAATAAGGGAATTTTTTTTTAATTTTCATTTGGAATCGCACGAATTAGAAAAGAATAATTTTCTCTTACGACAGGTATTATTTCATTAAACTAAATCAATTCTATGAGTAACACAATGAGTCAATTTTCAATTCTATCTATTTAAATTTTTACTGTTAATATATACAATTTGAATTTAGATCTCCAAACATTAAAATTTGTAAAAAAAATATAATTTTCACTTTACCATTGCTTGATTGCGAATTTTATAATAGAAACTTTTAAAAATTTAACAAATTTCTGTTTTTAGTTATTAGGTGTGTCCATTTTCAATTACCATTGATAGTATTTGTAACTGCTTAACAATGTGCATTTTGATTTATATTCCAAACATTACGAATTCTAAAAAATTCTAATGTTTCTATATGACCTGCCAATTTCAGAACTTAAGATTCAAATCGATTTTTAAAAATTTCGGTGCTATGAAATTTTGTTTAGGAAGAATATAAGAAATCGTTTACATATATTTTCGATGCTGACCAGTTTTATCTTGAACCAGAAAAGATAAATTATAATTTAAGAATGTATTAGTTTATATTCCAATTGAAAAAGTTTAATTTTGTTGCTACGATTTTGAAAAATCTTTACAAATTATAAACATTAATTAGAATGATTCAAATTTTTCCAACTTTTTTTGTTATTCTACAAAACTGAAAATATTGTCTCCAAAGCATCGAGATTCTACTTTGACAATTTTGTAAATCTTTTTAAATGTTTCAAGAATTTTTTAGATATGTATTCTCTTAAAATCAGTTTGACAAAATAAAAAACCATTTTAAATTTTTCCTTGGATTAAAAAAAATGGTTAACATCACCAATACTTCTAGAATTCTTTAAAAAAAGAAAACCTTAAGAAATCTAAATTTTGTTTTAAATTTTTAAAATATTTTCAAATTTTCAATTATTTTTGAACATTTTCTCTAAAGTTTTACGATGAGACTTCAAACATTTAAAAAATTCCTTAAAGTCTGAAAGATTGTTTGCAAACTCTGTTCATCTATTAAAATATTGTTAAAACTCTTTTTAAATATTATTAACAGATGAATTGTTTAAAGAAAAATCATTTGAATTTTTGCTAGGAATTTTAGGATTATTTTTGAATATCCTGAAACCTATCACAATTCTCAAAAAGCTTTTTTTAATTTTGTGAAATTTACACTAAAAATGTACCTTTCGAAATAAATAAAAGGTTTTAGAAAATCTTGTGAAATTACATGGAGAAAAGTAAATTGCCAAATATGTTTATAATAGCTAATCAAGTAAATAACTGAAAAATTTGATCTGAAAAATGAGCGCAATAAACCTAAAAAAGTATGCAATAATTTCAAGGATATCTTTTCAAAAGTTGTCAAAAAAACTCTGTTCTTGCGACAATTTATCTTAAATATAAAGAATGAACAATCTGCCGATTATTCTTATTAAATAACTAGGCAATACAAAATTTAAAGTAAATCTCCAGTGACTAGGAAACATAAATCTCAGGTTAAACTGGCGATATTATTTGATAATTACAGAGAATTTGTGATAAATTTAAATTGATTGCGTTATTGTATCCTTGACGAAATTTTCACGTCTGACAGTCATGATTCAAGAAATACTAAAATAAAGCTCGAAAAACATCCAAATCATATTTCTAATTGCGATAACTAAAAAAACTGTGTACTAGATATTCGAATTCGTTAAGTTATAAGATTATTATACCAAAAATATGAAAGATAAAGAGAAAAGAGAAGTTTTTAATCCAGTAGTATGAATTTTAGACGACACAATTTAATTTTCTTTAAATAGTCGAATTTATAACCTTGCAGTTAAATTTTTGACTCAAAAAGACGAATTAAAAAATTCCAAAAACAATTAATTACCATGCAAATAGTTGCGCATGCATTGAAAATGTTCTACTTTCAAAAAAGAAGGTACGAAGTTTTCGCAATATTGTTCAATTCTTAAGCAAATAGTTGAATTTTGAAAAAGACGAATTTGCTATCCAGAATAAAGAATGTTTAACAAAATAATTAAACTTTTTACAAAATATCTTTTTAATAATCGAAGTTGTCACTGTAATTATTAATCCTCAAGAAACAAAAACATCGCCGTTTAAAAATTTGATTTCAAATACAACAAAAATTTTTTTTGCAACGTACTGGTGCATTTGCCGTCAAAAATAGGACAGTTAGACCAGCCCCCCTCCACGGTTCTTAATTTTTGGGATTTCTATAATCCACTGATCAAAATGGGGGGGGGGGGGCTGGCGACATATTTCTAGGCTAACTAAATTTTTTTTTTAATTCTTCATATCTATCTTTTGTAAATTCAAAAGCGCTCAAATGCGCCACCACTAAAAAAGTTTGGACTAGCTAATTAACAAATATATCGACATTTTTTCGGGGGCAGTGTAATGCAGGTGTTAAATCTTCAACATTAATGTGCCATAAAAATTCGCGGACATGAATTCATTCGTCTTCAAATGCACTCATATGAGCCGTAAAACTTGTTTTAAAAATCTTGCATAGGCCAGCCTCGTGTAGGACCGAAAATGCACGAGCAAGAACCGAGCCCCCCGACTTCACGATTCGTTTTCGGTGGCTAACTGGCTATTAAGACCAATTTAGAGTAGCCGTTCTGGGTTTCCGGTTCGCCGGTCCGGTTGGACTTTCGGCCAATCAGCGCATACTCGGTCTCGGTTCCGGTTCGATTCGAGCATTTAGGTTCGATTCCAATTTCAACCGTTCCGTTCGCAACTGTAGCCAATGAGAGCGATCGTTAAAGCCATGGGGCCTGTTAGGTGTTTCTCGAGCTTTTTGCACGTCGCCACGTCACTTTAATCTATGAACCGCGCATGCGTGAGAATGACAATCGTGTAAGCTGAATCGGCGCAGTGTGAGCTGCAGCGGTCAACCGAGAACCGGACCGGCGAACCGCAACCGAGAACGGCTAGTCTGAACATAATTCTTATTAAACCTTCTTCCGCAATTTTGTTGCACAATTTTTTTTCAAGTCTATGTGGGTTTACAAAATGTGCTTTAGAACTTGCGTAAGTTGAAAATGATATTGAGGAATTTTTAAACGATTTGAAAATTAATAAAACTTGGGAAATTAAAAAAAATTTAAGGTTTCCCGGAAACGAAAAAATTCTTTTAGGCTTCTATGAATAATTAATATAATTTGTTATTTTAAAGAATGAATATTAAGGGTTTATTAAAAAAAGGTGTTAATACATTTTAAACGATCTCAAAAATTTTCAATGAAGAATCTGGAAGATTTAAAGGCAGCCTTTTTAATTTTTTTGAATTTAAAAGAAAATCAGGAGAAATTTGAATAATTTTTAATGATTAGATAGCTTAGCAGGTCTGACAAGATTAGAAACAGCACTTTTTCAAGATTCGTGTGAAAATTGTGATTAATTTTTTATTTAAAACAATGGGCATTAAGAGAAAATTAAGAAAGGTTTATAAACATTTAAAGGATTTTAAAACATTTAAAAGATGAGTGTGGAATATGTTAAAGCAAAATATTTCAATTTGGTAAAATTCATAAATAAAAATGAATAGAATCGAATAAATTCAGGAAATATTTAGGAAAAAGGAAGAAATTCAAATAAATTTTTAAACATAAATTCTGTAAGAAATGTACATTTTTAAATATTTAAAAAATATACTTGAGGAGTAAAGAAAAATTTAGGAGATTATGAGTAAATTTTTTTACACCTTGAATTTAAAAAAATAATTCTTATTTGGCCTTCTTGTGCAATTTTGTTACACAATTTTTTTAAATACGTGACGGTTTAAAAAATGTACTTTCAAATTTGAGTAAGTTTAAGAGATATTTAAAAATTTTGAAACGATTTAAAAATAATTAAAACTTTCAATGATTTTTTAAGAATTCCGTATGTTTTCACGAAAATGGCAAAAATTCTTTTGAGTTCCAAGCAATAATACGAATCATTTTTTTTTTATTTCAAAAAATTAATTTCAGGAGATTATTTTAAAACATCTCAAAACATTACAAAAGATTTCAAAAATTGTTAAAGTATTTTACTAATTTCAAAGGCAATTTTCCTTATTTTGCAGAATTTAGAAACATTTTTAACTTTCCTATAAATTACATTTTTTCAAATAAGAAATAATTACAAATTTTCAAGCGAATAATGGGGAAATAATTGTTTTTTTATAATCTTGTCAGACCTTCTATTCTTTAAAAACAATTTCAATTGTTACAAGTTTTAATTATTTTTATATCGTTTCAAAATTTCTGAATATCTCTTAAACTTACTCAAATTTGAAAGCACATTTTTTAAAACTAACATACACTTTAAAAAAAATTACGTAAGGAAGCTCTATAAGAATTAAGTTCCTTATTTTTTCTAAAATTGTATAACAATGGCCAAATTGCAACATTTTACTACACACTCTTTACACCCTGTTTAAAATTTTTATGAAATAATAAAAAAATGGTGCGCTTTTTCAATTTTCTTTCAGAATTCATCCCATTCCATTTTTGGTTAAATACTTATTTTTTAGTGATAATATTCATTTTTAAAGTTGAAAATTTAAGGATTTTTTAAATTGGTTTCTAAATTACTTTTTTGTATGAAAATTCATCTTTTTTATAGAAAATGATTCTTCTCGTTTCAAAATTTATCTTTCGGTTGATAATTTAACATTTTCTTGAATATTCGCTTTTTTTAGGTTAAAAAATCATTTTCTTATACTGAAAATGTTACTGTGTCATTTTGGGTTCAAAAATTTTTTTATTTAAAAATTTAAAAATTTTGTTTGAAAATATGTTGTTTTTTTTTCTTGAAAATTGACCTTTCTCAGTTAAAAAGTAATCTTTTACGGTATAAAATTATTCTTCTTGCTAGAAATTCATCCATTTTAATTAAAGATTAATTTCTTTGTTTGAAAATTCATTTTTTGATCAAATTTATTTTGTTTTGGTATAAAGTAGTTGACAGTGAAACCATACAAAATAAATATTGAGTATTTTTCACGTTGTTATAATCCTTTATTATAAATGCTAAACCTTACATTTATAATATAATTTTTAAGAAATAAATTAAAATTTTTTTCGACTTGCAGAAATATTATCCAAAGAAGATTGTAGGAAAAATTTTTGAAACAAAAGCAGCTGATCAAACAAAATGTAGTTGACGCAGATATAATTGCTTCATAATAATTTTATAGCATTCATACGCAGTTAATCAGATGGCAATAAAAAATTCACGTGAATCTTGAGTGACCAGGGAATAAAAATCCAAGACAGAGGTGGCGCAATTGTTTAATGTCTACAGAGATTTTGTAATAAAATGAAAGTAATTGCATTACATTAACATTATAGAAGCGTTCACGTCTGATATGCATTATTCGGAAATAATAAGATAAAACTTGAAAACCATCCGATATACTTTTTCGCATTATAAAACTAAGAAAAATAAAACATTTGAATTTTCGAACAAAAAAGTATTTTAATATTAATTATTACCAAGTATACAAACAAAGTTAACATCTTAAACTATTAATTGTACAAAATTATTTAATTTTTAATAAAATAGTTGAACTTGTAAAAATATAGTTGAAATTTCGACCATCAAAGATGATTTTTAAAAAAACCGTCAAATATTCTAAAAAAAAGTTCATTGTCAACAAAATATTTCACGAAAATTCGGGTTTAGTTTTATATACAAAAATAATGTCTTTACGGTAAAAAAAAGGATATTAAAATAATAAATAGTTATTAAATATGGAGATTTAAATAAAATAAAGAGTTATTTGCGGTGGTTAACATTTTTATTTGATAATATTTCTGTCCAATTAAAACCCTGACAAGGGAATCTAAATTATACACTTCACATGAAGAATAAAAACAATACATGAATCTTGTAGGAAAATGGTTGTTATCATCCAGATTTCCTATAGTATGGTCTCGGATTGTTAATTTGATTTTTGAATGCAGGGAGAAATTACAGTCCTTCTAAGTCACCCAACTATAGTCCCAAACAATATTTTATATTTTTTAGGATAGTTGCCAGATAGAGCGCGTATAGCAACTCTACTAGGATTATTCTTAAAATTTATCTCTCCATTAAATAGTTCTATGTTATAACGATGATCACCGCACTCCAAATGACATTTCGTTGCTTTGTTTTCTCTCCTTGTTGGATAATAATGAAGATCTACGACAAAAAAATTATTTGGCCTTTCACGTTCATGAGGCCGATCCATATCAAAAACATTTAGATATGCACTGGGTCCTTTTCCTATGGGTCCTTTACCGAGCATCCAGGGTGGATAATTTTCATGTTTATAATGAAGTATTCCACGTTCAACATATTTGTTACCTTCAACCATGACAGCAAGGATGCATCCTGGACCAATGTTGTGAAAATCTTTGGCTGGTAGACCTGGTGGCGCATATGTCGCTGCTTCTGGATTCAGCAATGGGTATAGTTTATAAAGAAAAAAAATGTATTCATTTTTAACACTGACAAATAATCTGTTAACAACTATCGTGAAATTGGGCTGAGCGGTTCGTTTTTGTGGACTTTCAAAATGTAGAGCAAGAACTAATCTCAAATAGCTACTGATGCTTCAAGTTTATCATTTATATCCGGCTATCTTTCAAATCATAAAGGGCAAATAAATATTAAATCCATAATAAATTATTTATCATTACTGCTAATGTAGGCAAATTCAACTCAAAATTAAGGGCTAAATAGCTCACATCTGAAGAACAAGAAAATTTTTTGTTGGAAAACTCGGAAATAATTCACTTACCGATTGAAATAATGTAACCCATGCAGGTAAGGAATAAAATGAGATTCTTCATTGCTGTAGGATAGATTTACCGACAGAGAATTGTGAAGTAATTCTTGAATATTTTCCTGATCGGCCGATTTTCCCACACTATAAAAAAATATCATTTTAATGTTATTTTTCAGTATTAAAACAATCCTCTAAAAATATAATCTTGTTTCAAATGTTTTCTGTTTCTGTTAAGCATAAAGTTTATAGTGATTTAAATAATATTCCCTATGCATTATATTTTTTCGCTAGTACGTACCACTTTTCAATCTGAATTTATCAAAGTCAAATAGTAGAAACAGTGGCTTTAAAACAAGACGATTTGGTATTGCAACAGGGCGTTAAACAATGAAGACCAATTGAAACGGAACTATAGTTTTTAGAGTGCAGATCCCACTTCTTATTTCTAACATTCCACTCCCCCCACTCTTCGCTTTTCAGCTTTCAGGATTTTTCGTAATGAGTGAGTTTCTACATATTCAACGGCAACGGGTTGTTAGTTTTACATCATAAAATTCTTCATATAGGCAAGATTTATCACACGTCGAACCATCAGACGTTTCTGTGGCTAGATTCACCGACGTTCGAAAAGTGAAGAATCAAGGTCATAGTCACGTGAGCATATCTTCTGAAAACTTTTCCTAATGCAAGTTGCTCTCCGAAATTGTTCACACTACGGCCTTGTGTAAAACGAATATTATCTGTCAGTCAAGCTAAATTGGAAAAGCGATCACGATCCACAAAAAAATTTCAAAGTTTTTTTGTGATACCTTTCGGCTGTTTTTGGGCCCTCCAAAACTAAAAAAATTAATTTATAAAAAACAACCTCTATCACCTAAGAGCTACCCTTAAAATATATTAGGCACTTAGCTTGAATGTAAGTATATACAATTTTTTGGCTATTTTCGAAAGCTCAAAAACAATTGAAAATAATGTTACAAAATTCACCCTACGATTAAAAAAGCGAAATGATTGAATTGTCATTCAAATCTTAGGATAGCTAGTTTTAAAACGAGCTGGAAGCCCCTGTCAAACTTCCCTGGTGCTAAAGCTATAAAGCCTAATGTACTACTTCGCCAAATATTTGCTCTCAGTAGTTGACCCCAGACTTCTTGATGAAGCCCAGTATGTCAATCATTGATCGCGTTTTTTGAATTTTCTCACGTTCCATAAAAAGAACCGCAAGATTTTTGTGCCTGGGCCTAGCTAATTCCGGGCACTGGCATAATAAATGTAGGGATGTTTCATTATCTCTACAGTATTAACTGCACTCTCTCGTTGGGTTCGACCCCATTTCGTACATATGTGACGTGTGCCAAAGAATAGGGGCTTAATCTGAAAACTGAGATTTTTCAAGAGCGAGCTGTCAAAGTCGACCACATAGATGCTACTTTTAGGAGAGTGGGAATACTGAAGAAATCTTCCCTCTCCACTCCCCACCACATTCTCACGGAAAGAGATAGGTCTAGACGCGGCTCACGGACAGGGTATAGATGAGACGCGTAGATGCAGTGGCGAGTGGTGGGAGGTGTTTCACGAAATCACAAGCTCTAGAGCAAAAGCCCGATTTCTTGGGTACCTAAGAACTCAACTATTAGCAACAATAGTGCTCGGATTTTTTTGCCGGTGGTTTTGTTTGAAAGGAGCAGCTCAAAAACTACCGAAAGGTGTAAAAACCTCGATTTGGATTTTTTTAGAGTAAGCTCTCTTTCGTCGGCGCACGTCACATATGGTAGTTCAAGGGGTTGTGCCCAGTGAGCGTACGAACCACTGTCCTTACCTTTTTTGGCAAACCCAGGACTTCCCTGGTTGTGGCCATTCTGTATGTATAGCCCGGGATGAATTTCGCCTGTTGGCAGCCCTATACTTGCTCCTGGTATTTTTGGTGTTTGGTACGAATTCAGCTTTTGATGGCAATACTGATGCAGTAAGATGCGAGTCATAGTACCAGTTACGTTCCTGTGTGTTAACTTGTCGCGCAGCATTTACCCTGTTGGTTCGCTTTTTTGTGTTCTCCCCTCTTTTTCGCGCTGATATAGATTAATTCTCCTGACCTCAGTCACTTAAGAGCCTAGTATGCCTAGCACCTAGGATCATCCATTCACTCTTTCCAGGCGGTCCAGCGAGTGTACTACTTATTTGCTGATATCGCTGATACGCAACTGATTAAAAGAGAGAATAAGTGCCAGACACTTTGTAGCAAGGAAGCCTGTACGGATCGTAAGCTTAAGCAAATGTATCTTAACTCATTCTCTGAGAAAGCAAAAGCACAGTATACGGCCCAGGAATAGCTGATTAGCAGATGATTTGTGTAAGTGACCAAAAATTGAAACAAAGTTTTTTCTCTTCAGTATTAAATTCTATTTTTAGTGAACTAAAAGGGTCGTCAAAAGAGTCCATTTAAATATCTTTTAGAGCACTTTAAAGTTCTTTTGTCTATAAAAAATTTTTAATCTGAGAAAAGTTATAATTTCATGATTTTTTCTATTTTTGCTTAGTGTACACAGAAGAAAAATATAAATTAATTAAAACTTTTTTTTTCTTCTAAAGAAGAATTACGAGCTGCATCTTTTCCGCCGATTAGAAACTGTAGTTGAAAAGCGCTCATGGAATAGGCTGATGAATTTGCATTAATTCATTTTTAATCATGAAAATTTTTTTAATATATTTAAAATATATTTCAAAGGACTCAATGGTTGTTTTTCCCTTTCAAAGAAATTTGCAAAAAAGTTTTTTTTTGGGTCCAATAAAAGAGGACACCTTGAGTAAGCTTTCATTCCATCTAGTTTCGAGTCTACTTTGGCAGAGCATGCACCCTATCCAGCTTACTAGCTGGTTTGGCACGCCGCAGCTCAAAGTCTTCTAAAAGTTTAATTCTCTACCACGCCTTATGTTGAGAGTTCGCATCATAACCCACCAGCAGGGGAATAATTTTTTCCTAGCCGTCCCTAATAGGCTTCACCTCTCTTGAGGTGAAGGTCTATCAGCATCTCATAGTAGTACATCATACAAATCTCAGTCGAAGTTATTGAAAGCCTGATTCGGGGCACCTCTGGAAGCTTGTGGTCTACCTACAAAATCCCAGTTGGGTCGCCCGGAAGGTAACCCTACCTGCCCCTAAATTGGGAAGGTAGTCAAGAGCCGCATCGGATCTAATTGATGATTCGGGGAGACCAACAAACTAGAATATAGCCTTTCCTCTTCTGCCTATCGAATTACATCTCCCACAAGTTTCTCACTCGAGTTCTGGAAGCTGAGGAGCCTAGAATGTTCTTCGGATTTTCGGGCCTCCTGGAAAAAGGCACGGTCCTTCTGCAATACCTTCACGGATATTCCGTCCCCTTAATCTCCATGTTTAGTCAACTCTTGCGAAGGCTTTGTTGGCTTCCTGCGCGAAACGGAGTCCCTGTGTAAAAAAGAGGATTGTTTTAGAAATAAATTTATTTAACTTTAAAATTTCAACAAGGGACTGAATGCCAACCAAACTGTTGATTTCAAAGATCAAAAAAATTAATTTTCTACAAAAGGTGAATTTTCAGATTAAGATATAATGGTTGAATTTCTAGTAAAAAAACTAGCTTTGATTCAAATAAAGAGAAGATTAAACAAATTCATTAAATTTTCAGCTGAAGAAATGACTTATCAGTCGAAAAGGTTATTTTGAAACCAAAGAATTATTTTTCACCAAGAAAGTCGAATTTCTAACAAGATGCACCCATTTCAAATAAAATAGTAGAATAAACTAAAAATTTAATAGTTACACGCTTAGTTTTAAAAATTAATTTATAACAACATAAATAATCTATTTGAATTAATTTGTTTATTTCGAATGATTTTATTTCAATATAGACAAATTTTTAGACTTATTATTTTAGATTATTAGTTTCCCATCATTTGAACGATATACATGTAAAACCAAATACTTCATAAAGTTTGAATACAATTATGGAATTTTCGACTCTTCAAACTAAAAATTGTGATAATATTAAGTAATTGGATTTAAAATAAAATTGGTAGATTCTAACATTTTTGAGGCTTTGAATGGGAACAGTTTTTTATTTCAGGAGCTTTTAATTGAAAAATGTACGATCCTTAAGAATAAAAATTTGAAATTCAATTGTTTTGTTGCAAATTAAAGTGCAATCGAAAAGTTTTAATTTGTTTGTTTTCAGGCAAAGAATAATCTGGTATTTCAAGGGATTTTAAATATTTTTGGTTATTTTACAAAGATAGGAGGAATGTTCAAAATCAACCAAAAATTTTAGGAGATTTGATACAAGCCGGGTTACATGGGTGGTGGCTGAACCCGACTTGATCTAAAAGGGGTGTTGTGGGTTGATAGGTGTTCGGTATGTGAGACGACGTGTCTCACGATACCGCGTGGAGGGCCGTTCGTACCCTCCGGGGTAGAGGCCACTAACCACGTGTCCTAGCCTGCTGGTTGTGAGTGGCGAGCCGGTCGTACCCCCCTCCCCCCCGGGGCAGAGGCTACTAACCACTGGGATTCTGGTGGATGTTCGTGTGGCGAGCCGGTCGTACCCTCCTGGGCAGAGGCTACTAGCCACGACGGCTGCTACTGGAGCTGGAGGCGGTCGAGGGGAACCCTCGGATGGGAAAGCTCCGGTTGTTCTTCCTTAGGTACCCGCCCAGGCACTGCATGGACTGAGGCTGGCTGCGATGGCTCGTGGGTGGCTGCTGCTGGATGCGGGGTGCACCCTTCACCAGGATGAGGTATCTCCAGGCCTGGAGACCGTCCATGAGCAGGTGGTCCGAATGTTGGTGGAGGGCCCGTGCACGTACGAGACGTGGGGGCCGCTAACCACGTGTTGGTGGTGAAGCCCACTCACGCGTGTTGCGCGAGTGGTCCCATCCACAGCTTGACGGTCTGATGGCCCACCTTTCTTTTTTTTTTTTTTAGGAAAATGACGTCATCGGCGTCACTCTCTTCGAGGTGGGGACGCTTGCCGGGAGACGGGGTGCGAGGGGCGGTGGTGTCCGGAGTCGCGTAACACCCGGAGAGATCCAGGCGGCCAACAGACCGCAGACGAAGAGGACGAGACGAGGAAGTGAGCGAAACGAGACCTTTCCGACACCGGCACTAGTGCGGCAGAACGTACTATTGCCTTGGGGGTGGAGGACGAGGAGGTGGAGGAGGACGGCCTGCAGTCTTCTGGAAGACCGGCTTGCAGGGCTTCGCGGAGGGCGGCCAAGCGACGGAGGACTCGGGTGCGCTTGCCGGGACGGGGACGGGAAGTCTTCGCCTGACCAGACATAGGTGGTGGAGAGAGGCAGGAGGTAGACAAGGAAAGGAACGTCGGGTTGTTGAAAGAAGGAAAGCTAAAGGCGACCGGAACTACAAGAGAGCTTACCGACCTTGTAAGGAAGTAAAGAAAGGGCGACCGGAGCTGCAAGAAAACTTACCGACCCAGAAAAAGTAGAATGATAGGAAAGAGTTCGAGGCGGGGCTGCGGAGAGAGTACCGTCCTCTGAAAATAGTAAAGAGTGCGGGCGGAGCTGCAGACAGCTTACCGACCCTGGAAAGAGAGAGAGAGAACAGAGTTTGGCGGAGCTGCGGTGAGCGTACCGACCGGAATGGAAGTTAGAGTGAGAGAGAGAGTGGATAAGGAGATGGATGGCGGAGAGCCGGAGGATAATGAGGAGAGAGCTCGAGAGAGCGAGAGAGGAGTCAAAGAAAAACAACCTGGAGATTAATTTTTGATTACGATTGCACTCTTTAGTCTCAAAAAATGGCTACAAAAGTATTGCCGAAGGCGACCAGGGGACTGAGGTTACCCAACTGGTTGCCCGACTAAGAGTGCGTACTTTCGCTTCCGTCTTCAGAGCACAGACAGACATATAGACAGACAGGAATTTTGTTTAAATAATTTTTTGCTGACTCAGGGGTCCTCAATATGTCTAGAAATGACAAAATGAATACAACGGTGAAAATCTGTTCTGCAAAATGATCCCGATAAACTTGAAAAATGTGAAATACTTTTGTGTATATATTCTGTAAAATTCTCGAGAAGGCTCTATTTTTATGGCTATTTTTTTATAATTTACAGAATGAAAAAAATTGAAAATAATACTCCTATTATAACAATACTAAAATTTTTTTTATTAAATAAATACTCACTTAATATTAGCGTTATTTATTTATTATTACTTAATATAAGGTTATTTATTAGTATAATTATTATTCACCTATAATTAAAGTAAGCCTAAAAACTAGCCGATATAATTTTTCGAATTATTAAACTCAGGAAAACAAAGCAGTTGAATTCTCGAACAAACCTAAAGATTTTTTTTCAACGGACTAGTTTAATATTCGGCAAAATGATTTAATTTGTAATACAATTGTTAAATTGATAAAAATATAGCTGGACTTTTGATCTAAAAAAATGAATTTCCAAAGATAAATTTTCTAATAAAAATTATTATGAACAAAGTATTTGAATTAAAGAATTCGAAATCTTCAACATGAATTTTCAAAAAAAAATTATCAACAATATACTTAAATTAGTATATAAATCGATTTTGTTTAAATTTTAGGGAGAAGTTTTTGAAAATTACTATTTCAAATGAAATAACTCAATGAAAGTTTAGATTTAATTTTATAGAAAAAAATCATACCTCTAAGTTTTAAAAAACAAAAATACATAAAAAAAATTCTCACAAAATATAGAGGAGGCCTTAATAAAATTAACAGTTATTTGCGAAGAATAAAATTTTTATTTGTTAATATTCCTGACCAACTAAAACACTGATGAGGGACATTTGAATTATACAGTTATTAATGCTTACTATACTGAAACAATTAGCTTCTCTAAACGTGTCTAATTATATTTTAACATTGAAAAGAAAAATAATAAATGAATTTATATGAAAATTGTTGTCATTATCCAGATTTCCTATAGCATAGTCCCGGGCTATCAGTTTTTTTTTGCAATCAGGAAGGAATTACAACCCTTGTAAGTCACGCAATTATAGTCCCCAACAATATTATATATTTTTTCGGATAGTTGCCAAATAGAGCCCGTACAGCAACCCTGCCAGGATTATTTTTATAATTTATCTCTTCATTGAATAATTCTATATTATAACGATAATTACCACACTCCAAGTGACATTTCGTTACTTTGTTTGCCCTTCTTGTTGGGAAATAATGAAGGTCTACTGCGAAAAAATGATTTGGCTTTTCACGTTTATCTGATCGAGCCATATCAAAGACATTTAGATATGCACTGGGTCCTTTTCCTATGGGTTCTATACCGAGCATCCAGGGTGCATAATTTCCACGTTTATTACGAAGCAATCCACGTTCAACATATTTGTTTCCTCGAACCTGTACAGCAAGTATGCATCCTGGACTAATCTTGTGGAACTGTTTGACTGGTAGACCTGCTGGTGCATTAGTTGATGCTTTTGGATTCAGCATTGGATATAGTATATGAAAAAAGAGAGATTTATACTAATGATGCTTAAAGTTTACCATTTGTATCTGGCCATCTTTCAAATCATGAAGGGCAAATAAACATGTAATTGTTAATCAATTAATTATTATTTCTGAATTGTCGAGGCGCTAGGTATACCTTGCATTAAATCCGGAAAAGTTAGTATCAATTTTAGTTCATTTTGGTGTTGTAAAAAACATACTAGATTTGCTAAAAATAAAATGACGACTCGCTCCGCCATCTTGAAGAAAAGATTCCCAAAATTAGTTTTTTGGAAACAACTGTTTTTTGCTTAATCAAAAACCAAAAATAGTTCTTCTGATAATTGTATAGGACTAAATTATCTACCAATTTCATCTGATACATTTTTTTATCGGGTAAACATTTTTAGATTTGTGTACGGGTGAAAGATTAATTTCCATCATAAGATATTTATTTAAATCCGTTTATTTTATCTCCTAATTCGTTGCCGAGATTTCCGCAAGCAATCAAAAGCCAATGGATCACTCATACTCGTTTCGACACCACCACTGAGGTAGAGTTAGAGTTCTTAAATTCACGAGAATTTAAGTTCAGGTTATATAACCAAGAATATAACAGAACTTAGGAGAATTTAAAAGAATTTAAGCAAATCTGAGAATTTATGATTTTTAACATTATTTTTATTGTTCAGGCTATATCAGCTGTTGAATATACATTATTTTCTAGTTTAGACATATTCAGGAATTACAGTGTTTCATATACTAATTTAATATTTTTAAACATATTAATTTATTTCAAACGAAAAAAATGTTTTTTCTACTTTAAAAGATAACTCTTTAACAAAATACTGGAATTTTCAAGAAAATAATTGAATTTTTAATATGATAGTTGAATATTCCACCTAACAAGACAAATTGTCAACGAAAGAGTGTCATAGTTTATATTTTAATAAAAAAGAATTAAATTTTAAAACCAAAAAGACGAATTTCCAACAAATAAAGATTCTTCACACAAAAAATAAATAAAAGTTCATCTAAATTATTGAGCCTTCAGACCAGAAGACAAATTTTCTTTACAAAAATTCAATTTTCAAACAAAAAATATGAATGTTGAACAAAAAATTAATTTTCCACCAAGCCGATGTATTTTTACGCAAAAAAAAAAGAAAATTTCGTACTCAAAAATCATTTTGTTACAAACAAAAAACGCGAAATTTGAACTACAAAATATCAATCTTAAAAAATAGAAGTTTAAATTTTTTATTAAAAAATGAATTCTAAAAAAAAGACAAATTTTCCACAAAACAGTTAAATTTTCATTCAGACATAAGCCTTCAACAATAACAAAATTCACAATGTAGTTTAACTTTGACTCAAGTAGTTGAATTTTTAATTAAAAACGATTAATTTATAACAAAATAATTAAACTTTTAACCAACGAGATAAATTTTCAACTTAAAATATAAATCTTTAACAAAAAAAGTGATTTCTAAATAAAGAAATTCAACCCAATCTTTTAAACAAATTAGTTGCATTATCAAGCAAACAAGAACGATTTTTAACAAAAAAATTGCATTTTAATACAAAAAATGAAATTTCTTCTATAACAGAAGACGTTTTAAATCAAAAAGATACATTTTCAAAAAAATATTTGAATTTTCTGTTGAAAAGATTTTAGTCGAGTTTTCACGATCAAACTATGAATTTTTTGACAAAAAATAATTTTCTACAACAAAAAATTGAATTTTTAATTCCAAAAGACGAATTTTTAACCAAAAAGTATGACTTTTTAACAAAATTGTTGAATTCTCTGGCAAATAGTTGCATTTTTATAAAAATAATGAAATTTATCTTAAAACAGAAAAATTTAGTATTACAAAAAAAATTGAGTTTTCATTCAAAAAAGATTCCAGTTAACTCAGTAACATCAGAAATTGAATTTTTGTAACACAAAAATAAGTTTGTACGACAAAATTGAATTTTGAATCCAAAAAGACGAATTTTTTCAACAAAAAAGGATGAATATTTGACATAACAGTTAAATGCTCTACCAAAGATTTGCATTTTTATCCAAAAAAGATCAATTTTTGTACAAAACAGATGAATTTGAAATAAAGAAAATTTTTTTTATATGTGGAACTTTCATCCAGAAAATATTTCAGTTTATTTTTCAACACGAAAATATAAACTTTATACGAAATAGTTATGTTTTCAAGAAAATAGTATAATAGCTTAATTCCTAAACAAACAGTTGCATTTTTGTTTTAAAAAAATTTAATTTTTGCTTAAGCAGGTAAACTTTAAAATAAAAAAGACAAACTCAATCATTTATGATTGAGAAAGTATTAGAATTGTCGGAAATTTGACATCACACTTTTTCAACGGATCTCCACGTTTCGAGACCCCCTTAATCCGAAAATCAGGTTTTCACGATGGCGTCTGTCCGTCTCTCCGTCCGACCGTAAACACGATAACTCTCGAAAAAATTAACGAATCAAATCCATCTTTTGCACACTTTTTCTAGGTCCTAAAAGAAAGGATGAGTTCGTTAACCAGCCATTTTTGATAAAAATTCGAAAAGTGCGCGCATTTTGAAAATTTTTGAGACCACTTTTTTCTGAATTTGAAAATTCTATGTACGGATATTTATAATATTGAAAAAAACAAATAATTTATCCTTGTGACTTTTTTCGATAAAAAGAAAATTCTTAGAGCTATAGCGTTTTCAAAATTTTTTTAATCAACCCAAAATCAAAATTTGAATTCGAAAAACGCACGATATGAAAAAAAGTCAAGAGAAGAAAAACATTTCTTTTTAAAATAAAGTTTTTTTTAAGCATTGCAAATACAAAGAATAAATATCCGAGCACGAAGCGCGAGGTAACCTATTATCGAAGCGGGCAGATTTTTTATTGTGGTTTCCTCAGTAGGTGTAAGCCATATCCTTGATCCATCTCTGTTCATTTATAAATTTATCTGCTAGCTCTCTTTGATCCTTTTGAAGTCATTTCTAGGTATTCATTCATTGGGACATCAGGAAAAAAATTTCTTCTTTGAAAACTTGAACTTGGCTTTTTCTTTTCATACCATAATATTTCATATTTTTTTTGCACGTGAATTCTATTTTCTACACATATTATTTATATAATGATAATTAACAATAATAATTTTATACATATTTTTTTGTTTGTATATAACATTCAATTATTACGTATAAAAACTGAATTATACATTTTTACAATAGGAACTGATCATAACTAGTATTTTATGGGATCATAAGAATTCTAGGAAATTCATCTCACTTCACCCAGGTATAACACTGAAACTATTCACTCTATGGACAAATAATTTCAATGAAATTTATAGAAAATTTAGTTCTCTACAATTTTAAAAACGATTATTTATGGTTTCTGATAAACAAAAAATAAGTTATTTCCAAAAAAATTATTTTTGGCACCTTTGTCAAGATGGCGGACCGAGCCGCCATTTTCTTTTTGTGCAAATTTAGTATGTTCTTTAAAACACCAAAATAAAAGGAAATTTTTACTTACTAACTTTTCCAAATTTAATGCAACGTAGACCCACTTTTTATCACCCTAGCGTCTGGACAATAATGTGTACTGAAATTTAGCTCAAAATTAGGGGCTTTACAGAACTACGAGGCACTCACAAAAATTAGGGGCTTAAAAAAAAAGGAAAAAAAGATTACAAAAGTATATTCTTTTTTACCCACCAATTGAAATCAGGGATCCCATGCAGGTAATAAATAAAATGATATTATTCATTACTGCAGGATAGATTTAGCGACCGATAATTGTGAAGGAATTCTTGAATATTTTCCTGATCCGACTATTTTCCGACACTGTAAAAAAATTATAATATTAATTCTTGGTCACTAAACGACGTTTTAGAATAGCTGTTTTGGATCAAAACAGAATTGAAGTGAGAATCAAATTTTTTCTTTTTCTTTCAAGCATGAAGTTGCAAGCAAGAAAACTATATTTCATGTGGACTATTATAGTTTGCTAGTACGTACCACTTTTATCTGAAGTTAGCAAACTAAAATATTACAAAAATTGGCTTCCAAATAAGACGATTTGGTATTACAACAAGACGGTAAAGAAATTATGATCAATTAAAATGGAACTATAGTCTTTACAGTGCAGATCCCACTTCTTATTTCTAACAACCCACTCCTCACTCTTCAATCTCCAGCTCTCACGATTTTCCGTGATGAGTGAAATTCTACAAAGTCAGCAGCAACATTCTGTTAATTTTACATCATACAATTCTTCTGACCGACAAGATTTATCACAAATCAAACCTTCAGGCGTTTCTGTGTTTAGATTCACTGAAATTCGGTGAGCGAAGAACCAAGGCCACAGTCACGTGAGCGATAAACCGCCCCCCCCCCTCATCCACGGAAATGATTGCAACATAGATTTGAGCTGTTTTTTTAGCTTACTTTAAGTAATAAACTTGAAATTTAATAAATTTAAATGAGCTTAAAATCAAATTTGAGATCCTATTTACCGTCCAACAGTCAAGTTACTATGCAGAATTCCTGAAAATAAAACCAAGAATTTAAAACGACCAAATTTAGACAACCTCCATAAAATGTTTGTTTTGCAATTAAAAAAAAAATTCTAAAAAAGAAAAAGAAAAAATTCTTTGTGTGGACAAAGATAAAAATGAGAAAAGAAAACTGAGAGGGCAACAGAGAAAGTCCCCTTCCTTCTCTTTTTTGTTTCTTTCGTCATTTTTGTTTTAATTATTATCAAAATCTCTCTCTCTCTCTTTCTCTGTATCTGACACACAAGAATCAACTGAAAATAAAATAATACCTGAAATAAAAACGACCTCCAATCAAAGTCAACCAAATTCAAATTAAAAAAAGTTCTATTTTCAGAAATTCTTCACGATCACTTGATTATTGGAGGTTGAAAAGGATTTTAGTCTCATTTAAATGACTCAAATTTTAATTGAACTGACTCGAATTGGAGGTCATCTCTATTTTCAGGTTTTTTTTTGTCTTGATATGGGTCTCGTAGGAGTGCCGAAACGTTTTTAATTATTGTTTACAAATATTTTTTGTGCGGTTTGATAATGATAAAAACAAAAAAGACAAAAGAAATAAAAAAGAAAGTAAAGAGTATTTAGTGGATTACCTTCTCATTTTTCTTTGTTCTTTTATATTTTTGTGCAAAAAAAGAAATTTTTTTCTTTTCTCTTTTAAGGAAAATGTTTTTTTTTCATATTACAACAGAAAAATTTTATGGTGGTTTTCCAAATTTGGTCATTACACTCTTGTTTTTATTTTCAGGTCTTCAGCACAATAATTAACTTCGTTCTCTTAAAACAACTGATGACACTAACATTCATGAGCTAATTAAAAATACACATGCCAAAAGAAACAAGAAAGAAAGCCAACCCTGTCTGATTTAAGCCAACCCATTTCGGCTACCTTTAACTTGCTGCCTTAGACTATATTTCATATCCGCATTCCTAAATGAATGTTAAACAGTCACGAAAAAAATTCCTAGTACATTTAGCGAACCCAGTTTTAGCTACCTTTCACTAATAAACCTTGATATTTTAATTTGCTTTCCTTGCTTGCTACACCTCTGGAGAATAACACACATGAAATTAAAATTATTTCTTGAAAAAAGATCCTACTCCTTCTTCAATCCATTGGAAATCGAACCAAAAAACTTTCTATTTCCAGTCAGGTGATTTTCCAATTAAGCTATTAGAGGGATCAGATTAAGAACTCTTAATTCAAGAAAATAACGCTAATTTTTAGCCAAGTGTTGATGGAACAAGTAATTATTTTAAGTGAACCTGTTATATCATCAGCGACATGTTACCATACCGACAGTAGACAATCCTCCAAACTATCAAGGCAGAAAATCCACAATATCGATTAAGTTAAGAATTCTTAAGATTCTTAACTTGACCAACATTGTACATTTTATTCCTTCATAGTTTGGACGGTTGTCTACTGTCGGTATGGTAACAGGTTACCATACCGACAGTAGACAACCCTCCAAACTATGAAGGCAGAAAATCTACAATATCGATCAAGTTAGGAATTCTTAAGATTCTTAACTTGACTAATATTGTAGATTTTATGCCTTCATAGTTTGGAGGGTTGTCTACTGTCGGTAAGGTAACATTTCGCTGATGATATAACAGGCTCATTTAAAATAACATACTTGCTACACCGAGGTAAGTTCTTACCCCAGGGAAAATAGTATTTAATTTTCTATCCACAAAAGTATATTTATCCTAAAAACATAAGGGAGAAAGTTTGTGAAAAAATGAACTACCTATTTTCAGCAAAAGTACTCATTTTATTTATTATTTAAACTGCATTTAAAGTAAAATTTTATTTGAAATTAGTTAAGAGAAATATAATAGAAAAACTCTTAGCCTTGGTCTTTCTGTCATCTTTTCTTTTACGTAAAGAGCATCATTGAGAAGATGACAGATTAACGGGTCTGATTTCACGTAGTGGAATAGCTAGATTTAGTCTTCTTCATGTTGATAAGACACTCAAAAAATTGTAATCCAACAAACTGGCCAAAGTATGAAGGTGTTATCGGAATTCTATAATTTTCCAATGTAATATGGTGGAAAAATTTCGGGAAAGTCATTGGATCTTCTTAAAACTTCGTATACTTACGTTTTCGAGGTTGCTGATCACGAAAAGGCATTCAGATTTTCGAAATTAAAAACGGCCGATACAATATGGCGGCGAAATGTTGGGAAAATCTATTCAATATTTTTGAAACTCGGCATGCTCACGTTTTTAAGATCATTAATTACGATAATCAATTCAGATTTCCGAAATTCAGAATGACTGATCCAATATGATGGACAAATTTCGGGAAGACACTGAATCTTTTTAAAACTCAGAATATATACGTTTAAGCGGTCGCTTATTACGATAATTAATTCAGATTTTCGAAATTCAGAATGGCGGATCCAATATGGCGAATCAAATTTCGGAAAAAGCTATTCAATCTCTTTATAACTCGGTTTGCTTAGGTTTTTGATGTCGCTAATTATAATAATTACATAAGATTTTTGAGATTTTTTTTATCTAGTTTTCTTGTGGCTCAAAGTGTCATCTAAGTTGCATAAACAAGTTCTTCGAAAGTATAATGTGTCCGGCAGTATTTTCTTGAGACTTAAACCTATTTTTCATGGAAATAAATGATATATAATAGTTAATAATAATATAATATGATAAAATTATGTTTCAAGTTGTTGTGCCTAGTGAGCATCTGAACCACTGCCCTTACTTCCTTATTTAGTAAACCTAGGATTTACCTAGTTCTTTCTTTCTGCACGTAAAGCTCAATGTGGATTTCGCCTGTTGGCCGTCCTACATTTGCTCCCAGTGTTCCCGGTTTTTTCGCGGATCCAGCTTTCGATATCAGGATCGATGCAGTAAGACGCTAGTCCCAGTACTGGTTTTACTCCTAAGTGTACACTTGGCTGCCGCAGCAGCTCTTAATCTGTCTTCCAGCAGCGTTTTCCTCTTATAATGTTTTGGCACAGCGAAGAACGGCCAGAACCTCCACCTAAAAAACGGTAGCATGTCTTCTAAGTGGGACCCAAATCCCCCTCCTCCTCGCTCTGCCATAGATTCCTGCTCCCGATCCTCCAACTCCCCTGAAGCCATTTGTCTTACAGATTTGCGTTTGACGGAGCGTGAAACCATTTTTCTTCCACATATAAGATGAGCCACTTATCCTTTCCCTTTTTATGCCGGGTTCTTGAACTAAGGAGAGCCCTGTCTGCTCCACTGCATGCTTCTAGCTAGCACGGCCGAGGTGCCTTTGATGTGGTGCAAATTAATCTGCATCATAGAGATTCACGTCTCAGCCATAGAAAGGCTAATTTCCTCCTCCTTTTCTATAATTTTTAACTTCCAGAAGCTTCCGGATCCCTGCCTCTCGAAATACGTCTTCCACGAATCAGTTTTCAGACTCCGGTTCTGGAACCTCAGGCACCCCGAGATGGTCGTGGGATTGTCGAGGGTGCCGGGAATCAGTGAGGCCGCTCTCAAGTACCTTTACAGACCTTCTGTCCCCTTGATCTCCATGTTCAGTCCCTCTTTGATCTCTAAAAGACGGCGTCTTCTCCACTATCCAGGATCTTTAACAGTTATCTGCGGGTTCAACTGCGATGGCCCTCCATGTGATAAAGATTGCGTTGAATCTGTAGGCTCGCCTCTCGCTATATAACACGTCAATCATTTTCGAGGTTTCCTTCTTTAACCTATCCAAATCCTCTAGAGCCAGACGATTTTTAGGATAACCAGACGCCACGACAAGTCTTGCAAGGGCGTCTTTAGCCATCTGCGCGAAAGTGAGGCCCTGTGTATCAAAAGCACTATGCCGCTTTAACACTCTGTTTGGTGGACTTTGTCCGGAGCCCTTTTTCCTTTCGTCAATAGGATGATCCTAAAGAGGAGATCCAAGCGTAGATCCTGTAGTGGCAGCCTACTGTGGGGTGCCTTGGCTGCTTTTTGAGAGACGCACTTTGCGGTCACTTTTCTTTTGTGCTCCGTTACGGTGCTTCTTCGCTACGGAGAGTTTCGTTAGCTGCGCTTCTATCGTGCCGACAAGATTGTCTTCATCTTTATTATTTCTCACCCCTTCCGGTGGTAGATTGCCTTCTAAGGAGTCTTCTACTTTGACAATGGGTAAGAGGAAGGTCCCGAAACGGGCTCCTGATTTTTTTTACTTTGATTTATTTTGTGTGATCCTATAATAGTCCCACGAGAAACTAGGGTGGTAAGGAATACCCTACAAAGAGCCCCGCATGCAAATGGCGGGTCTACATACTATGGGGTTCAATCTGTTCCCCCAAAGTCTCCGTTAATACATCTCCTTTGTGACACCTTTCTGGCCACTTCTACTGAGGGGGAAGACTGGTGTCTTCAAGGAATGGTCAAGCCTGCAGCCATTCAGCCCGTGACACAGTGAATACTTTGTGGCTAGCGAACATGAGAATTCGGTAAGAAAATGAAAGATGAAGAATTAAGAGAATTGAAAAAGATACTGAATGCCAACCAAACTGTTGATTTCTAAAGCCAAAAAAATTAAGTTTCTACGACAAGATGAATTTTTAGCTTAAAATATAATAGTTGAATTTTCAATAGAAGAATTAATTTGGACTCAAATACAAAAAAAATTTAACAAAATCATTACATTTTTGGCTCGATAAATTACTTTTTGACTGAAAAGGTTATTTGTTAACCAAAACGATCATTTTCCACCAAGAAAATCGGTTTTTAACAAACTGCACCAATTTCAAACAAAATATTTGAATGAACTAAAAATGACATAGTTACATTTTTAATTTAAAAAATTAATTTTCAACAGCAATATAAATAATCTATTACAATTGATTTGTTTATTTCAACTGATTTTGATTTAATATAGACAAACTTTTAGAATTTTTCTTTTTAATTATTCTTTTCTATTGCAATCTGAAGAAAACTTCCTTTTTCCTCTTAGAAGAAAAAAAAAGAAAAAATTCGTTTTCCCTTTAGAACAAAATAAAGAAGTGGAAAGAAGAACGAGCTTTTTAAAATTTTTTTATTTCATTTTTTTCAGACTGCAAAAGGAACATTGTATGCCATTTTTAAGTACATAACCTCAAATATCTTAAAATCCTGACGCTATGAGCCAATTCTGACCCCGAATTCGGATTGCTCGTAAAAAATGACTTCGGAAGTGACCCTTCCACTTGTTTAAATGAGTTTCATAAAATATACGCATGCATGTTCATTTCTCAAAAAATTGTTGAAAAACAATTCGGAAGGTTTTTCAACAATTTTAAAAATTTTTTATTGGATAAAAATTGATAAGCTATTTTAAAATTAAAAAGATTTTAAGGCATACAAAACAAAATTCAGATTTTTCGAAATTCTAAAGACATATTTTTAAATATTTTTAAAGATTAGAAAAAAAAATTATTTTTGTTCAAATTTTCAAAGATTAATTATTTTGATGAATAAATTCAAGTCAAAGAAATATTGTTCAGAATTTATAAAATGATTCAGGGCATAAAGCTGAAACTCATCAAACATTTTTTTATAATTCATTTACAAAGAAAAAGAATTATTAACTAAATTCGTTAAAATTGATGCCAAAATCTATATTATCTTGAGGCATGCAAAACAATATTCAGATTTTTCAAACTTCTAAAGAAATATTTCTTAAATTTCTTAAAGATTAAAAAAAAAATTTATTTTTGATCAAATTTGCAAAGATTTATTATTTTGAAGAATAAATTCAATTAATTCAAAGAAATATTGTTTAGAATTTTTAAAACGATTCAGGGCATTAAGCTGGAACTCATCAAACATTTTTTTAGAATTCACTTACAAAGCAAAAGAATTATTAACTAAATTCGTTAAACTTTATATCAAAATCTATATTATCTTCTATTTATTACAAAAAAACAGTTTTTGTACAGAAAAACTGAATAGATTTTGTAAAATATGTTTAAAATATGTATTTTTCCTTGAAAGAAAAATTTTGGATTTCATATTCTAGAAAAACTGTTCGTAAATACGCCTAAAAGTACACTTTAAGAATCGTAGAAGCCACACAATTTATTTATAAATATTTTAGAAGATTATTGATAAAAGAGGATATTTCAATAGTGAATAATTTTAAAATATTGGGAAATTACCGACTGAGGTCTTATTTTAAAAGATAAATTTTAAATTTGGAAGATTAAAAAAAATATGTGAAAAAAGATTCTGGAAAATTTTGATCAATTTAAAGTGATGTTTTGTTTCCTTCACAATATTTTTTAACTTGATAATTTCTTAATATACCTTAATAAGTAAACATAAAAGTAGCGGTCGATTTACGGTTGCATTAAAATTGACATAAGTAACTTCCAATGTAAAAATGTGGTGAAAGAAGGTATTACTAGAATAATTAAGATATTGTCTTCAATTAAAAAAAAAATTAGTTTGAGACTGAGTGCTAGACAATTAAGATAATTAGTTGATCGCGGTTATTATTATTATTATAAAAAAAAAAACATTTCTGTGGCGAAATGTTGTCACAGGCTTATACTGCTCAATATGTCGAAGGCATTTTTGGTTAGAGTTGGATTTTTATTTTATCATTTTGCACGGGGCTCTCCCGGTATATATCATCAGTTACGGACGCATTTTTATAATGCAATCAAGTGATCTGATGAGAGCAGTCTGCCCAGACATATTGGACAAAGCTTGGTTTTTACCCCATCATTGACGGACTGGGTTGCAGTCAAGTACACGATGGGGGGACCTACAGCTTAAGGTGGGTTCCGAACCACCAGAACCTCGGTAAAGGTACATTGAAAAATTCCCAGAGGTACCGGCTCAGGGATCGAACCCCGGACCTCTGAGGTGAAGTCCAAGTATCTAACCAACTGAGCAATTATTATTATTATTATTATTATTATTATTATTATTATTATTTGTAGATTTATTTTAATCAATGTAAATCGGAAGAAAATGTTTTATGTTGACTTGAAATATTTTTAAAATATTTTTTTGTTCAAAATCTAATAATTCCAAGTTTTTTACTCATATACTACAGTCGTTATCTCACTAATAATGTGATATCAAGAATTTATTTCTTAGGTATTTATTTTTCATAAGTTAGTGTGTTCTACAAAAGTTTACCTACTCAATTCTATAAAACGGATCTCGACTTTTATATTAAACTATATGAATTTAAGGAGCAAAATTATTACAGAATTTTTTTTTCATACGAAATTGTTTGCTTTCAATCTTTTTTCCTTAATTCCTTTTTACGAATACTATTTCACTTTTTTGCAAAAAAAACGTTATTTTTTTAAAGTACGCATTTCAGAAACCACCCTATTTAAAAAAATATTGGCTGTATCAAGTGTCTTAATGTCCCCAAAAATTGTGGGATTTAGAAAAGTGAATTTTAAAAGCTAAATTATCCCAGAAAAGATTTTAGATTCAGATAATTTTAGATAATTATAGAAATTTATAAAATTTAAGATATTCTGTGAATTCTAAGCATTCAGATAATTGAAAGGCTTTACAGAATTGAATAAATTTAGAGAATTCAAGAAATGTAGAGAACAGGAGGAATTCACAGAATAAAAGGAATTCCTTAAATTCTCTGAATTCTTAGAATTCAATTGATTCCTAAAGTTCTCCAAATTTCTTTAATTTTCCAAATTCCTCGAAATCTCTAAATTCCTCGAATCCTAAGAATTCCTCGAAAGTAAGTGTTATGAGCATAGTTTTAATGCTTGGAACCAATTATGAAGTTTGGTTTTAAAAAGTACCTAAAACTAAGCTAAAAAACTCAATATTGTTCTTCTTATGCAATTTGAATTCTGGAAACCGCCGAATTTAATGTTAGGCTTATCATTTGAGTTTGATAATTCAAACCAAATACTTCCATTTTTATATGGAAGCTACAATCCATACTGAATATTTTAAATAATTGGATAAGTAATTTCTTACTAATCTTGAGTTGAACATGTTTCTCTAACTAAATTTGTTGAATTTAATTTTTAATTAGTGAAATTTTACAAATTAAGGTTTTGTAAAATCACAGAAAAACTCTACATAAAATTGCTAGGGATGCATTCCATTATTTGTTTGCGCTTTTTTCACTGTAATGAAAGAAACCTGTTTTTTGAAAATTCGATCCTTTTAAAAACAATTCAGATAAATTTTTTCCTTAAGCAATCAAAAAAGTTTCTTTCGCGTTTTTTTTCGTGTATCTCATAATAAAAAAAGTTTTTTCTCAACCATTTTGAATTTTTCATCGCAGAGTTCGCAAAATGATAAAATCATATTCAGAATGAAAAATATATAGTTTTTGGCTATCTAGGACGAACAACAAACAAATGCTTTTTTTACACTAAAATGTTACGGTTTCTTACAAAATAAATACTTATATTATTTACTATGTATAACTATATATAATTATAAAAACAAATAAAATCCAACCATTTGTTTAAAATTATTTTATTTTAGGAAATCTATCAGTTTTGTAGAAAATTCGATAATATAAAAAAAAAATTATCATTTGTTGTTTAATGAGAACTGAGTCAATAAAAAATCATAAGAAAATCTATCTACGTTTTGTGGAATGTTCATTATTTTTAATTGAAAATTCTACTATTATCTTTCTGGTTTAGAAGTTTTATTGGAAATTAATTTTTCAAACTGAAAATTCGTTTTCATGTCGGTTAAACATTCATTTTTTTATCCGAAAATTTTAATATTCTGTTATAGGTTGAAACTGTATCTTTTTAATTTAAAAATTTCTTTTTTGTAGGCAGTTAAACTACTTAAATGAAAGTTTAACTACTTTTTTAAACATTCATTTTATTACTTGAATATTTAATTACAAATTCAACCATTTTATTCAAAAATTTATTTCTAAAATTTCGTCTCTTTGGGCTAAAAATCTTATTATATTCGTTGGAAATTCAACTACTTAGTTGAAAATTCATATTTTTCGTGTGAAATTGAAAATTCAACTAAATTTTTTTGTAGCGAACTCGTCTCTTCAGCTTAAAAATAAAACAGAGAAAATTTAACTGATTTTAAAGAATGAGGTTTTTTTCATTCAATAATTTTCTTCAAATTCTTTTTCTTGCTTGAATACAAAATATTCACCGACTGAAAATTTTAATCATTTGTTAAAAAATTGTCTTCCTTGTGTAATAATAAATGATTAATTTTTTTAATTAAAAATTCATTGCCTTGGCTGAAAGTTGAACTTCTTTTCTAACATGAATTTTCTTGTTCGGTAAAGATTCATACCTTAAGTTCAGAATTTAATTAAATTTCTAAAAATCGATGTATTTTGTGTATTTAACTGTTTGTTTGAAAACTTTGATAGAAAAGTCTTATAATTTAACAAATGCATGATATCTAGCACAAAATGTTCTATGTTTTCTTAATTAATCAAATAATTTTCATTGTTTTGTAAGCCTTATTCTACTATTTCTTAAATCATGATTATCAGATGCTGACTTTTCTTCAAAGCTATGATAACGCAATCACTTGTAAATTTTCACAGAATCTCTGTGAACATCAAACAATTACGCCACTTCAGCATTTCTTGAAATTTACATTAACTTTTTTATTGCCTTGTTACTAAGTGAGTATAAATGTCATAAAAATAAGATAAAGCAATCATATTTAATTGAAATTTATATTATAAATTTAGGGAATGGTAATTATAATAAAATATAATAATGAATTTATATAAATGTCAATGTATCTGTAAAAACAAAGTTTTTCAAATTTTTAAAATTGATTAAAGATTAAACAGGCAGTAAAAATATTGTAAAACTTTATCAAAGAGGCTTAATCTTCTAAATAAGACGTGTGCATAAATGCAAACAACAACTGATTTTTGAAATGTTAAGTTTTTTTTCATAGTTGAGGTTAATCAAAATGTTTAAAATAAGTAACTCTTTCGACCGTAAAATTTCTTTCTAACGGTTTTGAAACATACTTACAAAAAGATAAGATTTTTATCTAAACTCATTTTTCAATATTGGAAAATAATTATATTCTTAAGATTATAAATGACTTTCATCTATTCCCAAGAGAAATCGCGTTTTAATTGTAAGTGCAACTGTTCGATTTATAATTAATTTCTTTTAAAAATATAACTATTATAATTTTTCCTGGAATGTCATATTTTTGACAAGATAAAAAAATAGAAAATGGATTAATTGTATATCGCAAACTTAATTTCTAAATAATATTTTTAAACATTTTTAAATATATAGAAAGATTACAAATATTAAGAAAAAAGAATCTTAAATATCTTCAGGCAATTGCAAAAATTTTTCAAAGTTTAATCATACATTTTTGAGCAAAATTCTATTCAACTTAAAAGATGGTCAGGAGATTAAACAAAAATTAAACAAAAAGATGATTTTAGACATTTCTTGAAATCTAGTCATGATTTCAGCCCTAATTAGATTTCGAATAAATGAAGCAGGATTTAGGATAATATTACAGATACTTTACGGTAACTGACAATAAATTACCCAGAATTCAATTTTAAACATTGTTATACATTTCCGGAAATTTTAGAAATTTTTGGTCATATATGGTAATTTCGCAGGTAAATATGGCAAATTCCCATAAATTACCGAAATACCATTTTAAACATTTTGATACATATCCGAAATTTGTTGTTGTAATTTTTGGTAAAATTCAGCGTAATTTATGGTAACTTCCTGTTAATTGCCCATAATTCAATTTAAAAACGTATATAAATTCCCGGAAATGTTCGGTCATTTATGGCAATTTCACAATTTCATAATATTAAAGTTTATTCATGGTAACTATGATAAATAGCACAAAATCAAACATAATGTGTCTATAAATTTCCGGAAAATTATAAAATTTTTGGAAATCGATAGTAATATTACAGGTAACTTATGGTAACTTAAGAAAAATTATCGACCAAAGCTATTGCGCATGCGATCAGTAGAACTGCTATCAAAGTTACCGGAAATTTTTCATAAATTTTCACAAATTACCATAAATTTCCATAAATTTTCAGAAGTTTCATCAATTTCTATAAATTTCGTAAATGTTCGTTAATTATATAAATTTCCTAAATTTTCATAAATTTTGCAAATTTTGTAAATTACAAAAAATTTCAACAAATTTAATAAATTTTCACAAATTTGATAAAAGTCTACAAATTTTCACAAATATAATAAAATCACCATTAATTTCATAAGTTTCCATTCATTTTCTAAATCTACATGCATAATTTTTTTTTTTAATTTAAAATAAAATAACTTGCACGCTTACTTCACCTCACGACTCTGTTTATTTTCGCTTTAAACGAATAAAATTGGTAAGTTAGAAAACAGATAACTCACACTTAGTGTTAAAGTTGATTGAAGAACTTCTACGTTGAAAACACACTCATGCTCCATATTTTGGATTGCATGTCTTTCAATGCCTTTGTGACTTTAGTTAACCGCCCAGTTATGCAAGTAATCCATTGCCCATATCCTACACAAAACCCTGACTTTCAGCCCGATTGTTGTGAAAAATATAGTACGTGATAAGGGAAGAGGCAATTTCTCGACTCGTATGAATGCCGCCCTCGCTTGTCGGAAATCGCTGCCTTTCTCTCCCCTTGTCACGTTATCTACGTTTTTAAACTTAAGTATTAATTCTTAATTCAAAAATGTTTTAATATGTTCATATTTAGAAAAAAAAAACGTAAAAAATTACCTTTTTTTGCAAAAATGTGAAACAAAAAAAGCGATTAGGATAAAAAGATAAGAGCAAAAATCTCGCATAGAAAAAAACTCAAATGTTTCTCTCCAATAATGTATGGGTAATATATGGGTGAAATTATGTGGAAATTATTCGATTTTAACTAAAATATAAAAATATATTTTTGAGATCAACGTCAAACATCTTTTTTCAATTTAAATTAAATACAATTAGTGCAAAATATATTTTTTTAGTTAAACGCAATATCCTAATTATTCTAATAATATTTTTTTTCGTCATACTTTTACACTGACAGGTAATTATATAAATTATTTAAATAAAACCTCAAACCGTTTTATACTTTTATGTTCAATTATAAAGATAATTTGTTTCAAAGTTATCATCATGGTGAAAAATATTGTAAAAGAAAAGAAAAATATTATTTATAATTTATTAAAATTTGGATCTTTCCTTACCTTTTTTACCTTATTAAAACAAGTAAGAGGCTACATAATGCGATAAAAACGAGAATTATTTAAACAATTTATTATTTCATCTTGCTTTATTGGCGTAAAAATTAATCTCTTTTCTAAAAGCACACCTACAACACGCGCTGACCCCTTCAGTTCATATTGAGATAATTTTTTTTAGTCGATCTTCTCTAAAATAATTGTTTACATCAAACCAAATTCCAACTTCAAAAATTGTATTATTACAATTTAATATAATTACAAATAGTTAAATTCCAACTAAATTCGAGGACAGGCTTCATACTATTATCAAGGAATCATTTTCTGTAGTTAATTAATCGAAAAACGTCTACTCAATAAATATCAAGCACATTAATTTCTTGATTTTCAATATGAGACACTAGTTAAAAGCCAAAAGTTATTTGTTAGTTACAGCTGTCAGACTCGAGCTGTACCATAAAAATGCAATATTTTCTATTTTATTGCAATCCTTGTGTATTGTTTGAAACCCGATTTTGATGGTTTGGACGTGAAAATCAAAAAAGTAAGCGATGTAACGAATCATCCATTCTACATTCCTCATTAAATCCCAATCCCGGAACATCGTAAGAAATCTTTGGATATCACTTGAAATCGCTTAAAATAGACAATTAAGATCTTTTGCAATATTCGAAACTCTATACAATTTGCAGAAAATTTTTAGTATCCGTATTAAACATTTTCGAAATTCATCTCATTGGTTAAATGATCAACGGTTTTTGCAAAAAACTTTTTTTATTGCTTGAACATTAAAGTATTACATTTGCCATGCAAAATTCACCTTTTTGAATGAAAATTCAATTGCTTAATAAAATGCTTAACTACTTTGTAAAAAGTTCAGTTCATTAGCTATAGATTAAACTATTTATTTAAAAAATTTTAATTGCATTATCGATAAACATTCTTCAATGAATCAGACTTTGCAACAACTTTTATAAAATTATTTGGAAAGATGGGGTAACGTTTACCTAATTGACATTCCCTTACTTCGTCTGCAGTCATAATATCGACTGCGTGGCTTATCATATTTAACTTTATTCTCGAACGATTTACATCTTTCATATATATTCCTCGAAGATTCCCAGTATACTCAAGTATTGCAAAAATGTCACCATCTGATGTTGATAACACAATATGTTCTCGGGCTGGCACGGGCACATATTTACCATTTGGTAGTAGCAATTCGATTCGGTTATCGACAGAAAAAACGTATCTTCGAAATTCGAAACGCCGGTTCTCATTTGTGTCCGGAATAAGCCGAATATATCCAAGTCGTTCTAATTCATACCCAAGTATTTGATCATAAGGAGGCCAACCAGGCGGAGCCCTGGACCCGGCACGTGGAGGCCGCTCCTCAGAAGTCAGGTCAGATGAATGCAGTCTGGCACAAGAAGAAGAACTAGGATTACGTTCCCTATTATTATTGCATTCGTACTCTAGTGAATCGTAATTTCCAAAACCTCTGATGAAATTTTTTGGGAAGATTGGGTACTTTTTGCTTACGGGACAACTTTTCATTTCATCTTGGCTCAAATTATCAACTGCGCCGCTTATCATATTCATTTTTACCCTTGAGTGGACTGTATCTGTCCTATACATTCCACGAAGAAACCCTTCATAGTCCAACGTTGCAAAAATGTCACCATTGTATGCTGATAATACAATTTGTTCTTGGATTGGCAGGGGTACATATTGCCCTTTTTCTATTCGCATTCTAATTGGTTTATCATCAGGGAAAACATATCTTCGAAATTCAAAATTCTGGCTCTGATTGGTGCGGGGTATAAGCCGGATATA
Source organism: Belonocnema kinseyi (assembly GCF_010883055.1). NCBI lineage: Eukaryota > Metazoa > Arthropoda > Insecta > Hymenoptera > Cynipidae > Belonocnema > Belonocnema kinseyi. Next base: position 152,753,129 of record NC_046658.1, read on the forward strand.
TCCAAGTTGTCTAAGAGAATATCCAAGTATTTTGGGAGAAGTAGGCTTAGCATCAGGTGACCTGGATCTGTTACGTTTAGGAGGCTGCTCGAGAGACTGTGGGATGCGACGAGAAAGCGAAGAGCGACAGCGATTTGGAAGGGAAGTATCGAGACTATCCCTAGATGACTGCGAACTTAATTCTGCGAAAAAAATAAAGGATTCATGTTTGGGGTTCAAAACATTTCAAAAATGTCTTAATAATTTAATTTCGTTTTTAGTGTAAAGTACTTAAAAATCATTAGAAAGGATTCTGTTAATAAAACGTGAGTCCCTATACTTTTAAGTTAAAAACAATCGAGGCTCACAGGGTTCGAATTTAACTTAACTCCTTATTTTATATTTATTTTTGCTTTAGAAATTTCAATTCGCTAAAAATCATCTAGAATTCTTATAAAATTAATAGAATGATTTTAAATTCAGAAGTACATTAGTCATATTATTATTGCACCTTAGTCACTTTTAGCTAATTTTAGTCACATTCTGAGTTCGAAATTATTATGAAGTCAATAAATTGTATTTGTGATCGTCCGCGAAGAAAGGGACTTAACGCATCAAAGCTATATTTTACAGGACGGGCGACCGTAGTAGAGTCCGCAAGCCAGCGTTTTAGGAGTGAGGATGCGCCTACGAAAAGAACCCCCTCCACTTACCACTACACATTTTGTGCGCTGTATCCGTGAGCTTGGCTCGCATCGGGTCGCTTCAGATATACCTATAGTCTGTTCGCCGAGAGAAGATCCTCTGGGCGCGCATATGGGTTGGCGTTTCTTGATGAAGGAGTGTGCTTACCGTAGACAGTGGTCTACGGTAGCCACTTGAGTTTTTGACTCAGTCGCTCTTTTTTGTAATTAAAAAGTTAAAAAATAATTATTATGCAATTTTGGACTTAAAAGTAATATATTCAGAATGTTTGAATTATTCCGATCCCAACTATATCTAATTTGTCTATAAAATTTGAAAATTGGGGATCTAAGCAATATCAAACTGAATATTGAGCTATAGTTTCTGCGATTAAACTTCTTGAAGTTTTTATCTTTCAAATGCAAGTAATATATCATTGTAACTGGAAAAATTCGTAGATGCGGATTATGCTATTCTCGAATCACGAATTGCAAAGATTAAATTCTGTACATTTCATTACTTTGACCCGCTGTGGACCGAAGACCCCTGTTGGGGTAATCTTATACACACTGAGTTTGGTGAGCAAACAGACAAGTAGTAGAAAACATAAAGCCAGTGTCGTAAATCCATCTAAGAAAATAGTTTCTAATGAATTTGTAGAGGTTCACTCAGATTGGCTGAAACATCACAACAAATCCCGCCTTCTTGACAAATTGAACAATGGGCTGCGCGAAGAAAATCAAAATTGGTCGTTTCAGAGGATCTTCTCTCGGGGAACAGATAAGCGGTGGGTCTGTTTTTCGTAAGCCATTGGTCCGCCATCGCGGACATTCAAATTTTAATTAAAACCTTATTTTCGAATAACGTTCGGTCCCTATTTTAATATTATTACTTTTTTTATTTTTATTTTCTCAATGTACCGAACATGCATGTATTTAAAATGTGCCAAAAACTGAAGCTTAAATTTATTAGCCAGCCATTTTGAGTACAAATTCAAAAAGTGGGAGCATTTTGAGTGTTGTTAAGACCACTTTTCTTTTTAATTTAAAGATTCTATGTATCGCTATTGATAATATTTAACAAATTGAACATTTTATTTATATAACTTTTTTCGATAAAAGACTAATTACCAGATTTATACCATTTACAAAATTCCAAAAAACAAACGAAAATGAACATCTTCAGACAAAAAGCGCGCGAATAGAAAAACAAACTCTGAGAAAGAAAAAAATTGAATTTTGAACACCCTAGAATATTATCGCATAAGATTTTTAAATTGTTTTAAATAATCGAAAATTTTTATTGCACAAAAATTATGAAATTAAAAAAATATCAATTTTTGGAAATACGACGCAAGGTACGACAAAAAAATTAGGGACAAGAGATGTATTGTAAATTATCTTTTTCAAAAGCTGTTTCAGCTTTAGCGAACACTTTCTCTTCACGTGTGTCTCGTTTCTCGATTTATTTTGATACAAAACTTTTAACTTTTTTAAATTACGTTAAACACTTTCACATCAAATGTATATTAGATATATTAATGTACCTCTATCTGGGGTTTTTTGGTTAGATATTGCAAAATAAAGTAAAAAGTGTGTTTATCATGATTACTACATTATTTATTTTTTATTTTGCTTTAAATTGTATTCTTAGCTTCGCTAAAACATGTTTCATTTAAATCATCAATTAAGAGGAAAAATACTTGTTCTCTCTCGAAAATATTTAAAACAAATTTGTAGATCCTGTTTGGCTAAACAACTTTTGTCTATTCGTTTGTTTATAAATGCCTTGTGTCTTTTCCCAAAAAATGTAATTTTTTGTGCGGTTTTTCCATCAATGTAAGTTGCTTATTCTCAAGGTTGTTTTTTAAGAGTTAAACTAAAAATACGCATCCCAGCAAATTATATTTCAAGAGCATAAAGGCAGCTATTTTGAATAGTGTGAACTTCATTCGTGATTCGTTTATGTTTTACATAAAATATAATAAAATTAACAGATATATTATTATATTCACCAATATAATTAAGGGCTACCGCCAAAGTAAAGATAAAAGTACAGAAAATCCTCATTTTCTCCAAGTAGAAGAATTACTAATGAATATTGTAGACCTTTATAATAGTGAGCAGATTCATAAGTAATCGTTATCTCATATACATGAAAGATAACGATAATAGATTTGTCAATATTGTCCCTCTGTGAATAATAACGTATTTTTTTATCTTCCTTGATCATAATTATAATTATAGCATTTTCATCTCAACGATAGCGCATCAGGCGGGTGTAACACAATAGGTTTTATAGCTTCAGCGCCTTAATTCAAAAAGATGCTAAGCGCGGGAAACTTGTTTGCCAAATGAAAGAAGCAAACGAAAATAATCAACATTTTCTTGCAATTAGCGTTGACAATTTTTTTGTCTACGCAGATTTGTTTGCAATAAAAATTGTATCATAAAGGTACAACCCACTTTGAGCGCTCAATAAGAGCATATTCTTGCGAATTTTTTCAAAGAATAATACGAAATATATTGGTGTGAGAGTTGATAGGTTTGATCAATAAAGTCTGAAAATTTAAGAAAAAATTTCTTTGTTGTCTTCTTTTCTTCAGTTTTATATGCAAAAACTGTAGCTGAACATAAGTCCATGATTTTGAGGTAGGTAGGCGGGAGGCATAGTATCTCAAAAACGACTCATCTGAAACAATAAAAAAGTAAAGTTTTATAGTATCAGTATGACAGTAGCTGTATGATGAACTACGGATATTGATTTTTATGAATAAATAACAAAATGGCGGTCAAAATGAAAAAATATCGGCCACGCAAAAGCGCTAATCCCTTAGGTAAGCGCGCCCAGGTAGTTATATTCAGATTGCAGAAAAATATAGTCACACTGCTCGGATCTTCAAAAAATTATGGTATGATATTTTTAGATATACATACTTTCGAAAAATGTCAAAAAAATCGATTTTTTCAAATGTCAAAGCGGGTTGTACCCATAATGCATTGAAATCTTCATCTCCTATTTTAATTTTTATCCAAATTCGGGTTACAAGGATTATCGTATCTGATTTCACTTTTTTTTTATTAAATTAGTGATACACAGTTTGCAGTGAATCGCACTCTCAACAACTACCGTAAAAAGATATGAAACGATTAGGTGATTAATAACTACTTGACATTCCCTAACTTAATCAGCGGTCATATTATCAAATTCGCCGCTCATCATATTTATTTTAATTCTCGGAAGACTTCTATTTCTCTTTAATTATTCCACGAAGAAAACCAGTGTATTCCTATATTCCAAAAACGTAACCATTGGGTATTGAAAATACAATATGTTCTCGGGTGACATAGCAATAAATTTACCATTTCCTACCAGCAAGTGAATTAGTTTTTCGGCAGAAGAAACATACGTTCGACACTTGAACTGCCGATTACACAAGCTATATATGGCTATTTTTAGCCATATTTAAGGCAATGTGACATGATCAGCAATTTGTATTTATAAAAACTGGTAACTCCATCCATCAGTACTCCTTTTTACCTTACATTTCCGTTTTTGATCATCCTAAAATATTTTTCTTTCGCTGATATATCGCACAATAAACTTTTCAATTCCACAATGAAGAACTAGAAAAGTAGGCGGAGAAAGCGAATAAATGGTTTTAATGTGCGATATCTCGCAGAAAAAAATTGGTTCCGATTGATCAAAAATGGAAATAAAAGGTAAAAAAAAGTAAAGTGAAGATCCAAGTTAGTGACACTATTAGCTTTCTTTAGTTCAAGATTTAGTTTTTTACTGTTGGAAACGCTTCAATCATGATTTTTTTTGTAAATATAAGTGTATTAGTTGTTTCTTAATACTAAAAGCGTGGTGGCAGCAATGTACGCATTGCTTATTAATAATTATTGATGCTTTGTGTGCTTCAGATGAGTGAAAGAGTTAGTGAGACTTGTATTACACTACTTTGAAAATTATTCCCCGAACATATGTATATTGAATTCAGTATTGAATCATGCTGATTTTTACCAAACCTTCATTTAAATGATGATTTGAACTAAACTTTTTCATAAATAAAGAAATTGACCAGGCTATCACTCACTGATCATATTATATTTCTTGAAATATGGCTAAAAATGTCTATTTTGCTTATAGTTCTGAATTTATTTTTCTCGAAGTTTCAGTCAACAGAAATGTTAGCAAAAGAGAAGAAGTTTAAGAAGGAAACAGTGATTACAAAAACGCGGCTTAAAGATATTTTTTTTTTCTGCGTAAGAAAGATGATAGCTTTTGCTTTTGCCGCAGTATATGATCAGACGCTAGCCCCTTCGGGCCTAGATCAGGGAGTGCGAGGTGGCAGCAGAGGTCGGAATCTGCAGTGCCCGGGCAAGTTCTAGTCCGTCCGTGTCTTCCGAGACTGGTTAAATGTAGGCTGGGGCCCCGGGAACGTGGGTAGGACTTAGGTTCGAGAGTATACCCGCTCCTAGCTATTTCGGTCTGCCCCTTTATGCACGATTCGCTGGCAAGTATTATTTATCGCGAATGGAATCAAATAAACCAATTAAGAGCAAAAAGATGACGAAGTATCTGATTCAGAGGAGACGGTTAAAACGTGTAATGCGACTGATAGGCAGCAAAACATTAGTACCACGGTGAAGAAATGGATTAATTATATGAAGGGATTGATTCGATAATTGAAGACGAAATGGAACGACTAACAGAAGGAGATCGACAACTTCTGCTGCCGGACTGGCCAAGTCCGGTCACATGCCCATGTTAACAGGTCGGGAACCCTCAAAACAACAGTTGTATTGAGCAAACGAAGTGCAAATTGCTTTGCTGAAAATCATACCACCACTTCGAAAGCAAGAAGCTCAAGACAAGGTAGTCCTACACCAGGGAAAGGGCGTCTTGAAGCATGTAAGGCAGAAAAACAAGCCTGAGGACACGTGCACAAATATCGATTCCATCCGTTGTACGCGTGGAGGCGACATACTGTTGGATCTTGGCAAAGGTAAGAAGGACTTTCAAACCTTTGCTAGTGCTATAAAGACGTCATTGGCAGACATGGGAGCACTCAAGAGCAGGGTACCCAGAATGTCTCTGGATTTTATGGACCTTGGCAGCATTACAACCAAGGAAGAAGTGGAGGAAGGCTTGAGCGGTGACCTTAAGGGAAACACTGGAGACGTTAAGGTCACCATTTCCAAGGCAAATAAATGGAGACAAGTAATGGCTATCGTTGAAATCAACAACAAAGAGGCCAAGAAACTTCTAAACTTCTAGAGCTCGAGTCATATGCTTGGCTCACGGAGGTGCTCGGTATTCCGAGAGACCCTAGATCGGGCTAGAGAAAACACAAAATAATGATCAATATAGTCCAATCTAATTTACATAGAAGGAAAAATGCAAACGAGTTTCTTACGAAACTCACGTACGAGTTTGGCATGTATGGAGTGCAGGAGCAAAAAAAGTAATGAAGATGACTACAAGAAGAGGACTTGTCCTTCTGAATACGGGAGAGACCACCTTTCGACGCCATAGGCAGTAGGCAACCATCTCGCACATATATTTGGTGACAACAAATCTTATCAGAAGGGCCCAAAATTGAAGAGTCATGGATGCTACACAGGAATTGACTGTTTGTACATAAACTACCGTATACAAATGTCCCTACATCAAGAAAGGTATAAGGCATCCAAAAAACAGCATAAATAGAATGAAAATAGAAGAAATTGAGTAAATCCATTAAAAATGCGAGATTCTTGGATGGCAGAACATCAAGGATAAAGTGGAAATGGACCCCTGGGGTTTGAGCTACAAGATTGTAATTCGCAAGCTTGGAAGACCTACCTCAGTAGGACTGCGTGATGCAAAACATGTGGCAAATATTGTGGATACGCTTTTTCCCACACGCAAACTACTGGAAGAAGAAGATGCGTACGCAATATCGCACGAAATTCCGCTCTTCCCGGAGGTAAGGCTTATCAAAGCAGCAAGATCAATGTTAAACAAGCAGGCACCAGACGCGGACGTCATCCCAGTCGAGGCTATTTAAGCAATTTTACATGTAAGCCCTGGGATAATGCTAAACATGTAAAACAGCTGCGTTAAGAATAGTATATTCCCAAAACAGTGGAAGCATCACAAGGTCGTACTAATAGAAAAGGGCAATGGCAACCCAACCTCACTGTTATCTTTCAGACCCCTGTCTCTGCTGGAAACGGCAGGTAAGCTTTATTTATAAATTATGAAATTCAATTTGTGTCTTTCGTACTTTATTTTGTTTGAAAATATATAATGCAAAATAAAGCATTACTAATAAAATCCATGATTATTAGTTTCAACGGAAAAATCTTGGGGTAATTTTTGTGCTAATCCTTTTAGCCAGAAAATGTATTGGAAAACATCAGACTTAAGTCATTCGTCGGTAAGTCAAAGGTTGAAATTTCCTCAATTTCCGAACGACGCTGAAGTTTTCCAGCCTTATAGAAAATAATTTCATAACTTTAGTTTACAAGTATTCTCAAATGAATCCAGTACAGAAAAAGAATCTGTTGATGTGGAAGAAGTTGTTTATGTCGGCGAAGTTAACAAAAATAGGGTAGAAAAGGAAATTAACGATGATCCAGACTTTCTGTTGGTTCCGAAAGAATGCAGTGGTTGTCAATATGATAATCACACAGACGGTCTAGAAACTCTTCGACAAATTAAAGAAATATTTAAGGTGAGTACTGATAGTAACGAAAAAATAATATTACTTACCCTTGCTCCTAAATCTTGGAGTCACAGAAAAGTAGTATAAGAATTTGGTGCAACGGAACGTCAACCCCGGAAAGCTCAGAAATTATTTTAAAAACATAGAACACTGGCTTTGCCTAGACTCAAATTAGGGGGAAAACTATCACCAGAAACTGAAGCAGCAGCGACTTCTTTTTATGAAGATAATGAGAACAGAGGATTGATGTCTGGATGGAAGGAAGACTCAACTCGTTCACATGTACAAAGACGTCTTATTTTGCGGAATCTATCAGAATTATACGACCGTTTTAAAACAGAAAATGAATACATTAAAATTGGGTTTTTAAAATTTGCACAACTTAAGCCTCGCCATTGCATTTTAGTCGGAAGAAGTGGCACCTACACAATTTGAGTACGTATGTTCTTATCACGAAAATGTGCATCTCATGTTAGATGCAATTGATATCAAGCATCTGATGACTCCAAAATAAAAATGATTACCATGCCTGATTAGATCAAATGAGGTGCACTAACCCAACTCCTGCATGTCATGTCAACGATTATGAAAATTGTTCTGGAACTGATGTCCTCAATGAACACCTGACTAACCTTCTGGATGAATACAGCACACTGTCAAGTGAGACGAAAGAGTATACATACAAATTAACCAACCCGAATATTGAGGGGCGAGGGGACTTAGAAAATAAAAACCCCGAATAGTGAGAGGCGAAGGGACTAACGGCAGGCGTAAATTAAACATTTTATGCTGTTGATTTATTTGAAAAGCACTGTTTCTACGAGGGTGGATCAAATATAAACCGGAATTTTATAAATACTTTTCTTAGCCAATCGCAAGCACTCTCACAGTGTAGGTTCTTGTAATGTAGTGTATTAGGAGTGGGTAAAACGCTTGGTTAGCTGTTTCACTCAGTCAATTCGTCAGTACAACTATGAGAGAGCAACAGGTTCCAGCGTCCGTTGCACAACGGGTTATAATAATGTTTTTAACTAAAGAAGGCGTTAAACAGTGCGAAATTTTGACTCGATTGAAGGATCAGTATGAGGATGATACTCTGTCTAAAACTCAAGTGTTTGATTGGGCCAAAAAGTTTAAGAGTGGACGAGAAAGTGTGGAAAATGTGAGTCATAATCGACGTCCAAGATCAAGTGTCTCTGGCGATAACATTGGTGCAGTTCGTGACCTTATTGAAAGTGACAGACGGTTCACTATTCATGAAATCGCTTTACAGGTGGGCATTAGCTATGGAAGCGCTCAAAAAATCATTAAAAATCATCTAGGTTTCAAAAAAATCTGTGCCCGATGAGTCCCGAAGTTATTGAACGAAGATCAAAAAAACATCCGACTGCGAATCAGTAAGAGACATCTGAATCGATTTCAG
>NC_046658.1:152762029-152788884 GCF_010883055.1 Belonocnema kinseyi
CCGCTTACAGAAGCAAAAGGCGCGGTAACCCCATCAGAAACGTCATCCTTCTTCATGACAATGCCAGGCCACATACGGCGGGTGAAACGAAACAAAAACTGGGGGATATGCATTGGGAAACCCTTGAGCATCCTCCGTACAGCCCAGATTTGTCACCCTGTGACTATCATTTCTTTGCGCCCATGAAAGATGCACTTGGAGGATTGCGATTTGACAACGATCAAGATGTTGACGAATTCGTGCGCAATTGGTTGATGACTCGACCTCAAGGTTTCTACGAGCAAGGAATTAACAAGCTTCCAAACCGCTGGAAAAAATGTGTAGAGCGTGAAGGAGACTATGTAGAAAAATAATCAATAGTATTTTTGTATTGTTTTATAAATAAATATTAAAAAAGAATTCCGGTTAATATTTGATTCACCCTCGTATGTTAAAAACGGTTAAATTAGGCATTTATTTGTCGAATACTTATCGATAATCTATACTTATTGTAAATTGATAAACTATAATAGTAAGGAATCATTCAGACTGAGAAATAGCAGCATCACTTCTGAAAAGAGTAGTTTCCCTATTTATTTGTTTATAATAAATAAAAAATAGTGTAAACTTGCTCTGGCCAATCAGAAAGCATTCTAAAATCATTAATTAGCTGATTTCATGCCATTCTAAATTAACTTGAACGCGTTGAAAGAATGATAGACTTGCAAACTGGTGTGTTGACCATTAAGTGTTACGTCTGAGCACGAGCATTAGGACTACCTTTACATCATGGCCAATAACTTGGAAACTATTCACTGGACCATATTCTTTTACTTCAGTCCTTTTTTAAAACCCAAAAGTCAATCATTCTTTAGAGACTATTTAAAAAAATACCGGCTTTTGAAAAAAAGTTAAATTAACAGTTAAATTGTTTAAAAAATGCCTATAAAAGGTTAAATTTTTTTGTTAATGAAATATAATGAAGAAGGAAAAATGGCCTTCCAAAACCCCTTATAAAAAATTTAAATCGCTACTTGAGAAATAATGCCCCCATTTTTTATAGGACGCGCAGTTTTTGCTTTATTCGTGTAAATTAGCATTAAAAATAAAAAAACGATGTTTTTTGAAAAGTGAAGAAAGTAAAGCACGATATTTAATAATATATTTCTTTGAATAAATTAAATGCTAAAATTCTCTTTCAAGCTGAATTTTTCATTAAGATCTCGCCCTTTTTGTATAGAAATGCAATGCTTTAATTAAAAACTTAATTATTACTTTACTGCTTTTTTAGAAATTAATTTTATGAATTTTTTTGATCGATATCTTGTTGAAAATTCAAATATGTTGTTATAAACTAATTTAAAAAAAATTAATTTAACTATTCCATTACTGGTTGCAAATTGCTTATTATTAGTTGACAATTAAAGAATTTCGTTAAAAATTTTTTTTGTTTTTTTCGTTGAGAGATGATAATACTCAATAAAAAGTGACGCATCACTCTTAATGTTCTTTCAGTTTTATTTATTTCAGAAAATAATAAATTTTATCAAGATTATTAAAGATAATTATCTTTGGTCAAGTTATTTTGGACAGTCATGAATAAAGATGTAGTGCAATGTAGCATAAATTGAAGAACTATTTAGAGAATAAATTAAGAATGTATTCTTAATGTTACAAAACTATAGACTTACATATTTCCTTTCTTAGATTATTCTCAGAATTATTTACTTTATTCTTTAAAAATGATCTCTCAAGTTACATCAGCTTTTACGTCTGAGTCGCAGCTGCTCCTAAATTTTTCATTATCATCATTATAATTATTAATATCATTATTCTTATCCGATTATTACCTGTTAAGCTGTCCTACAAGAGTGTACCTGCCCAATGATATTGTGCTGATGACAAACATAAAGTTGGAATATATTAATCATTCAGTCAAGAAATTAATAAAGCATTGATACAAGAGTGCAATATCCCAAAGATTATGATTAAAGACAAATTTTTATGGGAGCTAAGGCCTTCGTATGGGTAATTAATGAAGATAAATTGCTCGAGATGAAACCATGATAAAAAAAACTATGAACTTATTACGTTGGCCAGTAAGTTCTGCAAAAAAATTTTATTCTTATAGGATGTATTTGAAGCACACTCATAATTTTCTCTATAAATAATGGTTAAATCCTCTTTCAAAAGATAGCCAAGTTTCACAAAAATCGGATGCGTAGAACGTTCTCAAAAAAATTAATAATCTCAAGCGTATATGCTGCAGTATCTGGGGCATAACATATGGTGTTCGTACATGTCACAACCCTTGTAGTACATGTGAGCATTTATTTATTTCAACAAGCAAGTGTTGTGGTAATGACGCTCACTTCATTTCCGTTTTATTTTTCCATGAAAACACCGGTACGGTGTAGGATCCTTCCTCTTGATCATCTAACTTTTTCTGTTTATCTAATTTGTTTACGTAATATCAATCAAGGATTTGGTATAATTCTCTAAACATTTACAGGATTTTTCGATTTTCGTATGATTCTCTATAGTGCTTGTAAGCATTCACTTAATTTGTCATTGCAACTGTTTCGGCGACGATGTTCATGTCATTAGCTGCTTTATTTTTCCTAAAAAAAAAAAATTATCAAAACAAATTGGTTGGATCATCAGAAAAGGTTTGATTATCGAAAGAAAATGACGCTATACGGGATCAATTTAACGGAAAAACAAAGCAAAAAAATAAGTAAACGTCGTCGCCAAAACAGTTGAAGTGAAAAAACAAATGTCTGCTTACACGTTACATGTAGAATCATATGATAATCGAAAAACGCAGTCAATGTTCATAGAACTATACCAAATCCTTGATTGACATTATGAAAACCAATTGGAGAATCAGGAAAGGTTCGATTATCGACAGAAAATGACGCTACACGGGACCACTTCGACGAAAAAACAAGGAGAAGAATCAGCTTAAACTCGTCGCCAAAACGGTTGAAGTGTCAAAACAAATGAATGCTCACACGTACTATAAAGAAACATTAGAAAATCGAGAATCGCAGAAAATGTATAGAGAAATATACCAAGTCCTTGATTTGCATTATGAAACCCAATTGAATAATCAGGAAAGGTTCCATTATCAAAAGAAAATTACGCTAAACGGAACCAATTTTACGAAAAAACAAAGCGAAGGATCAAATGAACCTCGTCACCAAATATCAGTTAAAGTGATAAAGCTAATAAATTCTTACACGTACTATGAAGAAATAATAGAAAATCGAAAAACGCAGGTAATGTTTAGAGAAATATACCAAGTCCTTGATTGACATTATGAAAACCAATCGGATAATCAGGAAAGGTTCGATTATCGACAGAAAATGACGCTACACCGGACCACTTCCACGAAAAAACAAAGAGAAAAATCAAGTTAAACGCGTCGCCAAACCAGCTGATGTGCCAAAGCAAATGAATGCTCACACGTACTATAAAGAAACATTAGAAAATCGAGAAATGCAGAAAATGTATAGAGAAATATACCAAGTCCTTGATTTGCATTATGAAACCGAATTGAATAATCAGGGCAGGTTCCATTATCAAAAGAAAATTACGCTAAACGGAACCAATTTCATGAAAAAACAAAGCGAAGAATCAAATGAACCTCGTCACCAAATATCAGTTAAAGTGATAAAGCTAATAAATTCTTACACGTACTATGAAGAAATATTAGAAAATCGAAAAACGCAGGTAATGTTTAGAGAAATATACCAAGTCCTTGATTTACATTATGAAAACCAATTGAATAATCAGAAAAGGATCGATTATTGAAAGAAAATGATGCGAAGCGGGACCAATTTCACAAAAAAACGAAGCGAAATATCAAATGAACATCGCCAATAAATCTGTGGAAGCGACAAAACAAATTAATGCTTACAAGTACTATGAATACACATTAGAAAATCGAGAAATGCAGTAAATGTTCACAGAAATGTACCAAATCCTTGATTGAGATCATGAAAACAAATTGGATAATCAGTATAGGTTCGATTATTGAAAAAAAAATGATGCTATATGGGACCAATTTCACGAAAAAACAAAGCGAAGACTCAAGTGAATCTTGTCACTAAAACACTTGATGTGAAAAAACAAATAAATGTTTATACGTACTATGAAAAAACATTATACAATAAAGAAGCGCACTAAATGTTCAGAGAAATATACCAAATCTTTGATTGACATAATGAAAAAATGGGATAATCAGGAAAGTTTCGATTATTGAAAGAAAATGATGCTACATGGGACCAGTACTACGGAAAAAGAAAGCGAAGAATCAAGTGAACCTCGAAAACGAAACAGTTAACGTGACAAAACAAATAAATGCTCACATGTACTAAAAAAAAATAATTTGAAAATCCAGAAACGCAGTTAATGTTTAGAGAAATATACAAAATCCTTGACTGATAGTATTTTTAAAAAAAAGTACCATCGGAACAGGTTCAATTATCGAAAGACAATAAGACCCGAAATAATGTAACCTGTATGCTTGAGATTTTTAATTTTTTAAAGTAGGTTTTATCAATTTGATTTCAATTAACATGCAGATGTTCCAAAAGAGCATTTAATTATTAATTCTAGAGAAACAGGTGGCTGTGCCTCAAATACATTCCACCAAAAAAAATCCATGAGAATAAAAATTTTTTCAGAACTTTCGGTCAACATGATGAATGTATAATTTTATTCTAGCATTCTTTCATCGAGTCCCATAATTATATAATCTTCCGGAAATCGTGATCTTATATTAGTGCTAATTATTGTGTAAATTCTAATCAGGTTGAGCAACCGAGCATTGTAAAGTGATTCTTGAAGAATTTGCTGATCGGTTACTGTGAAATGCTTGGAAGACTATCCCTTATATAATAAATACAGGTTTGACTTTTGATAATCCCACATCCTATTTCCAAATTCCACTCCTTGCTCTTTAAATGCTTGCTTGCAGTGGCGTAGCCAGGAGAGGGCTGATGATGTGTCAAGCCCCCCCCCCCTCCCCCTCAAATCTGCTATACACTGGAAAAATTCATTCTATTTACAACAACTTGCGTTTGTGTAAATGCCAATGAGAAACACGGATTATATAAAGTATAAAAACAACAATAAACTGGTTTTGTTCGTCATGTCTGCTGCGAAAATTAAGGCAGTAAACTGTAGATTTCCAAATTAAAAAATTCATTTGAATCAAAAGCTTACGCCATAAAACGAGAAGTTAGCATACCAAAGATTTAATTGTGAGTATAGCTTTGTACATTTGTTTTTCTTATTTTCATAAATATCGACCAAATTTTTTTTAAACCTTGCCTCAAAAAAAGCATTCTTTTTATGTTGTATTTACAGATTCTGCAAGAAAAATAGCCAAAGAGTACGAAGAAAAACGTAGTTTCTAAATATCACACCTATAAGTCTGTTTTATAGGTTCTAAAAGACCCCATAAGTAAAAGATTGGGTTTCGCGAGTTTCTGACTCTCATTATAATTCTGTGCGGTTTTGTAAGATATAAATTGTTTCTGAGACATAAAATGATAGATTTTACTGGTGACCAAAAGGTTAAATACACTTCTTTAAATTGATTAATGTTTTTAATAATTTTCTCTTTATATGTAATGAGAAAGTTGCAGTTTTGCCGAATTTTTTAACTTATTTGCAACTTTTCAATTAGAGCGAGGCAATAATTAATTGAATTTAACAAGAATGATTTTAAAAAAATTTTTTTTAATTTTTTAAAAATTTTAAAAAAAATTAACACATCGAAATGGCCTGAAGATTTAAAAAGATACGTAAAATTCATTAAAGGGTTTAAAAAATGATGTTTGCTAACATGCCCTAATTATTATTTCACTTGGTAAAAAGCGGAAAAAATTTTCAACGCACTAAGTGAACGGTAGACAATAGTATATTGTGGTACAAGTGCGGAAAGTAGGCAGTTCCACACGAGTGTGAAGTTAGCTGTACGAGCCAGAGACGAGTCAAAGGGGAAACGACCCGAAGATGAACCGATGGCAAGTACTGTAAATTTCACAAGAGTTTCAACTGCCTGGTTTAGCTCCTGTAGCACACGAAATTTTTTCTAACAAATGCGGGAAATTTTCGATTTGAGAAACAATAAAAACCATTTTTTTGAAAATTTTTGATAATTTTTGGAAATTTATTGTAAAATTAAAAGCATTACGTAAAAATTCGGGAAATTTTTTGTATATTTGTAAATTACCGAAAATTTATAGAAATTTAGTGTATCAGAAGCCTTTTAGAACAAATTGAAAAATTTCAAAAATTTCTGAAAGCTTCAAATCATAATGAAGTGAGGTTATGATTCCTACAGACCTGGGAAGTAATTCAGACACTAAATGCGCAAGCGCAACAGCAAGAAAAAGTAACCTTACTCAAAGAGCGCAAGCGCAGCAGCTACAAAATGTCTTTTTCTAATTGCTTTTTACCACGGTTTCGGAATTGGTCACTTCCCGCACGCAATACATGCGTCGAAAATCGAAAATTTCGTGCGTGGGTTAGAAAAAATGTAAAATTTCAGAAAAAATTGCAACTTTCTAACATTATTCCAGGAGAATATTATTAAGAACAATAATAAATTGTTCAGGTGATTATGTTTCTTAACTTAAATATTAATTCATTTTCTTTTTTTATAAACTACATTGCAACATTTTAAATTTTAGATGGTTTTAATTTAGAATTGTCGAATTTATATAATAGTAATGTTAAATTAATTAATTCCCGTAATTTCGAACGATATAAATTTGAAACCACACAATTTTCAAATTTTTTGTGTAAAATTGCACAATATTTGATTCTTCAAACTAAAAATCGTATTATTATTAAAGCTTTTAATTTGAAACAAAGTTTTGGACTTACATAATTTTTAAGTTATCAGATGGAAACAAGCTTCAATTTCAGGAACTCTTAAGAAAAAAAATTTGCTGTCCTAAAGGATTTAAATTTAAAGTCCAAACATTTTTTCATTTGAATAGAAAATATCTAATTTACAATTAAAGTCACGTAATTTTTGAAGTTTTTATTCAAATATATTTACAATCGAAATTAAAAAAGAAAATTGATTAGTTTTAAATATTTTGTTTTTAATACAAGAATAATCCTGTATTTTAAAAATATCTGAGGAAGCTTCTAGAGCAATCAAAAGTTTGGAGAGATTTCAAAACATTTAAAAAGGATTTCAAAAGAAATTAATTCGAAATTCATTCGAAATATTTTAGGGCTTTTCAATAGATTTCAATAACTTGAAGATTTCAAAAATAAAGATTTATTTACATTTTAAATGTGTTTTTGTTTATCTTTAAATTAAAATCCTTAAAAATAAAGTTTATATTCGAATTTGGCTTCAATTGTAATATTCATAATGATTTTAAATTATAACAATACAATATTTTCCCCCTTCGTTCGGTAACTTTGGTTTTCGTATTTCAGAAAAACTGTTTTTGAATACTCTTAAACATTATTGATAAAAAAGAATATTTTAATAGAAAATAAAGTTTCAAAATTTGTAAATAACTGATTTGGAAGATTGCTTCAATTTCAAAGTCACATTTAGCTTCTCGCACAATATTTTTCAACATGATGATTTATAAATTTATAATCTTAGTAAGTAAATATAAAAGAATAAAACGATTTAAGGTTTTATTGATATCATATCACATAGTTATCTTCCACTGTGTTAGAGCTTATCTTTGTGTTATTCTTTCTGAAATAATTTTACTAACATTAAAATGTAAAACATTGTCCAAAATGGTTTTTATTAAAAAAGAACTAGATAATTGTATTAATAAAATTACTGATTTGGACTACCTTAATTAATCATATAATTCTATTCTTGAAGTATTTTATTTAAAATAATAATTTTTTTAAATCTTTTATTTTGTACTTTGATAATGCTATTAACAACAATATCCACATATCTTAAAATAAAAATTTGTTAATTCATAATTAGAATTTATATTTCTAGTTCCTACACTCTTAATACTTTCATCCCTCTATTTATAATCTTTTATAATTACCGCCATTTTCTTCCGATGTATGGTATGATAGGTTAGTTTCCTTATTGACAGTCACTTTTAAAGTCATCCTTAGGGGAGCAGAATGATTTTCCATCCTGCTCTCATAAAAAATATTAACATCTATTTTTAACTTTTAAACAAAATTGATTCCTTTTTCAACTAGTCTTTGTTAAATGTTAGATTTTATTGAACAATTTGAATTCAAAATAATCACTCAGGAATTCTAAATATGATAAATAAAAATGCTTATTAATCTAACCTAACCTTACTAAAAAATTCTTTTTTATTTATAATTGACAATTTTGCTATTTTAACTTTACAGAAGATTAATTTTAATTAGGGAATTTCCTATTCGCATCCACATATTAACAATAATTTACTAAATCACAACTATTTTTTATTATTCTATACTATACCTATTTTATCGGTTCTCCCCTGACGATGGAAATGGCGAATTTCCGAAACGTTGCGATATTTTCTTTTATTTTTTGAAACTAAAATAAACACTGGTCCGATAGCCTTATTAAAAAATAAGTTCTTTTGTTGTTCACCTTCTTATAGAAAAATTACGGATTTATTCCCTGCAAAAATGGAAACTTAGGAGGGGGGGGGGCTACCCTGCCGTCTAGTGTGAAAAAAATGTTGCCATGCATTTTTGGACCATCCTATTATAAACTCATTTTAATTGATGCTAATGGTAAAAAAATGTTTCATTTTGATGAAAAATAATTTTTTTTCTTTTTAATCTAAAGTTGCAAATCTTAATCTTTTTATTTTCAGCTACATACTTAGGTCGTATTTTATATAAGACGGTTGGAGGGCCAAAATTTAATTGCTCAAATCGTTAAAAGTGATATCGACATCTATACGAAACTAAATAATATTTAGAACCTGAATTTGAAAAGAAATCAATTTTTTTTAATCATAAACGGCATATTCAATCCTTCATTAATTGAAACTAATGAAAAATCTCATTCTTGCCCTTCTAAACATTTAAAAATTTGTTGAGACAAAAAAAATTTAATTTTAATTCTGAAGTTTATATTTTTCAATTCCATCGCTGTACGTTTCTGAATTTTTTTGTTTAATAAAAGTCAATTACTATTTCCGTTTTTTATCACAGAATAGTGAAAAGAAATAGCTTTTTTTTAATGTTAGCCTGAGCCGCACGGCTTTAAAAATTGACATGGCCTTTTAAATGGAAAAAGCTTGATTTAAAGAAGACAGAACTTGTTTGTTAAAAGAATTTTTCTCCATCTGTTAATTGTAAAAAAAATCTTATCTTTCGGCAAAAATTATACAAAGTTGATGATCATCGAATGTCGCAGTTCTTGTTTAACATATTTGATAATTATTTAAACAATTTTTATTTGTTGAAACATTTTTTTCTGCCTGAAATCGTAAAAATTTATTAATTTCTGGAAATAATGACACAATTTAAGAATTTTGAGAGCAAAAGCCACAATTTAATGTTATTATTTGTTAAAATAATTTCCAAATACCTCAAGCAAAAATATTACTCTTAACATTTGTTAATTGTAGCATTAATTGCAAAAAAATAATATTTCCAAATTTAAATTAAACAAAAATCTTTTTAAAGTTACTACTTATCCTTTAGTAAAAAATATTGCTATCAACATCCGTTAATTGTGTCATTAATTCTTAAAAATAACTATTGTCGCTTAACAGGGGGAAAAATGGATGTAACAAATAATAATTTTTTAAATAATTATTAACTATCCTTTAAAATTAATGAAAGTATGAAAGTCTGACTGAAATAAGTTCTGTGAACTTTTCCAGATTTTTTATAGATAGAAACAGAGAAAAATAATAAAAATATAGTAATATTTCATATTATATTATATTTTTATATATTTATATTTTAGTTTTTCTTTAAGATTCATCATTATGAAAAAAATATTCCACTTTTTTTAAAACGAAATTCAACAATTTGGTTGTAGGTGAAATTGTTTGATTGATAATAAATTATGCTTCAAAAATATAACCAGTTATTCAAAAATTTGTCCTTTTAGCTGAAAAATATAAAGGCGTGGGCAAAAATTCAACTGGATTGTTGACAATTGAGTTATTTTTTCAGTCATTCAACTATCTTATTAAAAAAACTCTTTGTGAGAAAATTCGTATATTATTATAAAAAATGCTTTTTTTATTACAAATCTTGCTTTATGGGCAGAAGAATCTTATAAACAAATTTATAATACCTAGCACAAAATTTTCTAAATTTTTTTTATTTAAAAAAATCGGATAGTTTCCAAGCTTTATTGTATAATGTCTTGAGTCATGTTTATCAGAGGTGGACTTTTTTCAAGACTATAATAACACAATTATTTTAAATTTGTCACGAAACACGGTAAATATTAAACAATTCACTAAAGATTTACTCTAATTTTTGTACCTCCGTGTTATTGAGTGACTATGATTCACATCAAATTAGTATGAAGCAATCATATCTGGGCCAACTGTCCTGTATTTGATTAGCTGCTTTTCCTAAACGAATTTTTCACTGGAATCTTTCTTATGTAATATTTTTTAACAAGACAAACAAAATTAAAATCTATTTATTGAAAATTATGTTATAAATTTTTGGTATAGCAATTTTAACAAAATATAATAACGTTAGGAAAATGTCAATATCAGTGCCATTGGATTAGTATTGTGATTTTTTTTTTCATTCTGCAGAGCCTAGAAAGATAGCCATAACAAAAAATTTTGCACAATATTTTAATTTCAAAAGTATAAAAACAGTACTAAATACAACTAGTACAAAATTTTCTCTAAATTAATAGAAATTATTATTCTTTAGAGTCATTCAATATTATGTTTAATTTCGAAAATACGATTTAAAAAATATTTTCATGAAAGTAATTCTTTAAAGAAATTATATTTGTTTAAAGAAATAAAACAAGCTATATCTATGAGGGAAAAAAAATAAAAAAACGTGGCAGAAATAGTAAAAATTTATAATAATACGTCAAATGTAGTTTTTTTTTTAATTTTTGGGTAATACTTGGGACGCTGCGCACTGGGGCAAAAAAAACGTCCGTGGATGTATTTGTTGTAAACAAATAAGCGACTGATAATGGTATCGTGGGGATTAGCAGCGATTCGTCAATTTATTCGCACCAAATTGGAAGAATTTATGGACAACAAGAGTTTTTTAGTTGAATTAATAAAAGTTAATAAATCATTTGTTATTTTGAAAGCAATTTTTATAAACAAATATCCATATCGGGTGTTTTAATTAAAGTTTTTTCTATGAAATCTATTATGTATTGCTTGGAAATAAAATCGAAGTAAAATATTTAGCCAAGAAATAAAAATAAATAATTTTTTTAACTTCCTTAATTAACATATGCACTATTTAATTATTTTTGGGTGCACAAGCTTGATTTTTTTGATGCAATTATCTGTAAATAACTACAATCTAAAATTTTAATAACATTTTAATGTGAGTAAACAATTTATTATTGTGAAAAGCAATTGTTTAAATTATTGTTTATCATTTCATGTATTTATATATATAAGATACTGTTTTTTCACGGAACTAAAAATAAGATATTTATCAATGATTTCTTGCTATAAATCGATAAATTTTGATAATTGCTTAATTAAATTTAATTAAAAAATGCATTTTTTGCCTATTTTTCAGCATTTAAACTTTTTTCATGCAATCAACTGCTGATACGGCATTTTTTTAACTTTTTTAAAAATAGTTCGATAAAGATTCACTATTTTTACTTTTATCAACAATTTAATTAACGTTGCCCTATAAGTTACATAATATAAGATTTTTCAAATTATTTCACATGTGCATATAATATTATGAAATCAAAATTTGTTTACTACATTGGTAGTGAAAGTAAAAATAGTTGATCTTTATCGAATTATCAACAAAAGTTTAAAAATGTGTTATTAACATATTATTACATATAAAAACGAGTTTAAATGCTGAATAATAGTCAAATAATTTATTTGTTAAGTAGTTTTGGTTAAACAGTTATCAGCTGTTATCGATTCATAGGAAAAAATCATTGATAAATAACTGGCTGTTTACATCATGAAAAGGGGTATTTTCTTGAGAAATAATGCAATTATATAAATTTGTTTTAAAAATTCTTGCTTATATTAATAAATTGTTTAAAAGTCATAGAAATGTTCTTAAAATAATTTAAAAGGTGTGTGTACGTTTACCAATAAAATGCGGCCAGTCATACCAAAATTTCGGTGACAATAGTCCACGGCCTAAATTAAAAAAGAATATAGATTTTGGCAAAATGAGAACAACAAATTTAGAAGCGTTTTAAGAACTTTAAGAGGCTTCAGAAGAATAAGAACTATTTCTTAGGAACGTTGAAAATTATTTTTTATTTTGAAAAATAGATTTTAAGGCTGTTTCTACAAAGATTTGTAAATATTTACAAAATTATCAAACATTAATGTAGAAGATTTAAAGGATTTTTTTTTTCATTTTGGAGGAAAAAAATGTGGAGAAAATTTTAATAACAATTCGAATTATTTAAAAAGATGCTCAGATGTTCTGAACAAATTTTTAATTTGAAAATAATTCAAATAACATGTAAATTTTTCAAAAATTTTAAATGAAATTTTTAAACTTTTTAAGGATTTTATAACTATTTAAAATTAAAATAATCCATTGGAGTTTCTAATTTAAGAAGTGATCGGTTCACAAAAAAATGTAATTTTCGAATTTTTCATCTTAAGCTTAAAATTGCTTAAAATTCTATAATTTAGAAAAAAATTTAATGCATTCATTGATTCTTGAATATGAAGCATTTTCATGTTTTTTAATTAAAACTGCACCTATTATGTTAAAAATTTATATTTTCTGATTAAAAATGTTATTGATTTGCAGAAACATTCATCTCTTGGCTCGGTAATTTGACGCAATTTGTCGTTGGAGTCTTGTTCTTTTTTTTAACAGGTGTTTGCATCAGATTAATTTATTTCCAAAAAAGACGATTTTTTAACAAAAATTCACAACGAAAAAGTTAATTTTCAAAGAAAGAAATAAAAAAATTATGTTATTAGTTTTTAAGAAAGGAGTTCAGTTTCAAAATATAGTTGTTTAGTTTTTAAAAGAAAAAAAAACAACTAATTTTGAACCAAATTCAAGACTTTTTAAACCAAACAGTTGAATTTCTAACTAAAAAATATGAGTTTTCAACAAAAAAGTTGAACTTTCAACTAAGAAAAAAAAAGAATTTTTAAACAAAAGGAATAATTTACTACAAACAAGACGAATTTTTAATCAAATTTAAGAATTATCAACCAAAAAATCTGAATTTTCAACTAAAAATACAAATTTATGGTACGAGATTCATTTTGTACCGAAAACATTATTCATTACCTAGAAACGGATAAAAAACGTGACCAAATGTACTTTTAAAAAAAGAAATTAAAACGGCCAGCCTGAATTAGAGTAACTAACACTAAAATATAACTATTAGTTCACAATTTCTTCTTCTTTTTTTTTTTTTTTGAACGTTCAAAGTTTTCGTAGTAACTTCAATATTTTTGTTAAAAAATCATTATTTAATTGAAAATTTACCTATTATGTTAAAAATTCATATTTTCTTATTAAAATTTTTAGAATTTTGTAGAAAATGCGACTCCTAGCTCGGTAATTTGATAATTCAGTATAAAATTCAACCATTTAGCTAAAAATTAGTTTTTTAATTCACCTTTTTTGTAGAAAATTCTAATTTTTTCATTAAAAATTCAAATAATTTTCACGATATTTAACTCTTAGTTTAAAAATTCGAGAATTTTGTCAAAAATTAAAATATCTAAACTCTAAAATATGATAACTCTATTGGAACAAGTGGCTTATCCCAATGTTTCTCATTACCTAGTTCTTAAATTTTTAACCAAAAAGATGAATTTACAAATCAAAAAATTAATTATTTACCGCAAAAAGTGAATTTTTAGCAAAATTCAAGAATTCTCAACCAAAAATTTAAATTTTCAACTAAAAAAGATACATTTTTAAAGAAAAAGATTAATTCCATACAAAAAGGACGCTTTTTAAATAAAAATTAAAAAAATTTAACCAAACAGTTGCAGTTAAAACTTTTAAAAATTAGTTTTTTAACCAAAACATTAAGTTACAACGAAAATGACGGATTATCAATAAAGTTCAAGAATTCTCAACCAAAAAGTTAAATTTTTAAGAAAGAAAGTACTTTTTTAGTTTTTAACAAACTATACCAACTTTCAAACCTATTTGCGTAATTTTTAATTTAAAAAAAAAGAATTTTTAAAAAAGATTCAAGAGTTTTTAACTGAAAATTAAAATTTTCAACTAAGAAAGGTGAATTTTTAAATCAAAAGATTAATTTACTACCAAAAAAGACGATCTTTCAGTAAAATTAAAGAATTCGCACCAAAACAGTTGAATTTTCAACTAAAGAAGATGAAATTTCAAACAAAAAGTTTAGATATCTAAAAAAAAAAATTTTTTGCAACCAAATTCAAGAATTCTGAACCAAAAAGTTAAAGATTCAACTAAAAAAGATGAGTCTTCAAACCAAAAGATTAATTTACTACAAAAAACACGAACGTTTAATAAAATTTAAGAATTCTGAACCGAAAGGTTGAATTTTTAACTAAAGAAGACGAATTTTTAAACAAAAAGTTTAATTTTCCACAGAAAAAAGAACAAATTTTTGAACAAAATTAAAGAATTCTCAAAGAAAAGATTAATTTCACAGGCTCACAAAAAGAAAAATGTATTCTGAGCATACCACCAGGCAGGTGTATTCTTATGTATTTTTCGTAGCTGAATCCAAATCCGAAGTCAGTCATTGAAATTGGAAACTAAATTGAATATTTCAATTTTAAGCTTTCTTAAATTAGCCAAATCTAAACTTTTATTTAATTGAAAAAGTACGATTTAACGTGAAAATTGATTATACAAAATTTTCTAAAATGAAATTTTTTATTCGAAAAATATTTCAAAAAGTTCGACAATCCAAGTTCAGTTTAAAAAAATTTTAATTGAAAAATTGAATCATTTCTTTAATGTTTAATGGTTTTAATTTAAAAATTTGGAGCTTACACGGTAAATGCTAAATGCTCCACTTTTCCCTATAATAAGTTTAAATTTTGAAATTAAAATTGAAATGGTTGAATTTCAAAAGTATAATTTACATTTTAAAAATTGTTAATTTCTAAACGATTATAAGTACAGAAAGTAGTCAAAATTTTAAGGGCTTAGGTACAAAAAAGTGCTATTGATAAAAGACTTGGCGACTAATTTTTTTTAGATATAGATGAATCTCTGATTTCTTTAGGTTTCAATTTTCTCAAGTATAGATTTCTAAATTTTTTCAATATTTCCCATGCAAAACTGCTTTTTACTTCAAACTTCATCTTAGAATAATTAAATTTTGAAATTTTAGAACGGAAATTTTTTCCATATTGAATGATAAGAATGAAGAAAAAGTTATTTTTTTATTTTACAAAAATGTGTCTGCTCAATTTTTCTGTTAGATCGTAATTTTTTAATTTAATAAATATTTAGATTTCTAAAAGTTCAGAAGCTTTCACTGAAATATTTGATTTAATTTTCAATTTTATTAGTCAAATTTCAATCGTTTCGAATTAAAACGTATTGAATTCAGAATTTTTCCATTTAAAATTATTATATTTTAAATTATTTTAATTAGAAGTAATACAATTTTCATCCATTTGAATTTTAAATGAATTGAACCATTTTTATTTACCCGTATTAACAATTAAATCATTTTTAAATTTAATTCTATAAATTGAAGAATCTTAATTTGCAAATCTTAACAATTGCAGATTTTTCATTTTTAAATATTAAAAATCAAACTTTTACAGAAAAAGTTCCAAACTACAGACCATTAAAATATACATCTTCAAAATTTAAGCATTTTTAAATCCAATATTTATTTATTAGATTTAAAAATTTTGCATCACAACTCTTCGAAATTGTAGATCATTGAGTCGTAAATCTATTAAAATGTATGACTTCTTAATTTTTTAAAGTCTTGAATAAAAATTCTTAAATTTTGACGATTTAATATTAAATTTTCTTCTTTTTAAAAAAGTTAGAATCGGAATTTTGACTCTTCATTTCCGAAATCATCAAAAGCATCAAAAGTTAACATTGTTAATTTATAAATCTTCAAAATTCAAGATAGTTAATTTGTACTTTTTCAAAATTGAAATTGTCAATCTTTTAAATTGAAGAGTTTTTGAATTTTGAGAATTTAGAATTACAAATTAGGTAAGTTTAGTTTTAAAATGATAAATTCTATAATTTTTACCATTTTTATTTGAAATTCCTTCAGTTTGGAATTTTCAGAATTGATAACTTTAACTTATCTTTAAAATAGTTAAAATATAAGGATTTCAGATTAAATATCTTCAAGATTAGGCAGTAGTCGATTGTAACTCTTGCACACCACATATCGTTCAATTGTCATTATTTTAAAATTCAAGAGTTTTTGGTTTTGATAATTAGCAATAAAAAATCCTGTAATTTAAGTTACTTACTTTCAAAATTTCTCCTTTTTGGAAGTTTTAAAATTCAAAATTGCAATTAATGCCAATAAAAACATTCTATTTTCTGTATTCCGTGGAAAAATATGAGGCTATGGTTTTTTATGTATTTCAATCCGTAGTAATCGAATTTGTACGCCAATCTTTTTTCTTTTTTTCGCTCTTTAGTTTTGAAAAACCATTAAAAAACTAGAAAATCCATGTTTTTTGCATTTTTCTCGAAAAGTTACTGGGATGCCTCCCAATCTGACTTCGGATTCGGATTCAGCGGCGAAAAATACATAAGAATACACCTGTTTCCTGATCTGCTCAGGATACTTTTTATTTTTGTGGTCATGTGTTTTTAATAAAATTCAAGAATTCTAAACTAAAAAGTTAAATTTTTAAGAAAGAAATTTTTTTCAGTTTTTAAGAAACTACTTCATCTTTAAAACGTAATTGTTTAATTTATTACAGAAAAAAGAACAAATTTTTAACAAAATTCAAGAATTCTCAACCAAATAGTTGAATTTTCAATTAAGAAGGTGAATTTTTACACCAAAAGATTAATTTGATAAGAAACATAGATGCATTTCTAATAAAACTTAAGATGGATAAATTTTTTAACAAAATTGAAGAATTCTGAACCAAAAAGTTGAAGTTAAAACTATTTAAAAAATTAGTTTTTAAACCAAAAGATTAATTTACTACGAAAAAAACTAATTTTTAATCAAAATCTAGAATTCTCAACCACAAAGTTGAATTTTTAACTAAAAAAATGAGAATTCCTAAAAAAAAGGTTAATGTACTACGAAAAAAAATGCATTTTCAATATAATTCAAGAATTCTCAACCGAAAACTTGAATTTCAAACTAAAAAAGACGCATTTTTAAACAACAAGTTTAATTTTTAACATAAAAAAGAACAACTTTTGAACAAAATTAAAAAATCCTCAATCAGAGGATTAATTTTAAATATAATTTAAGAATTCACAACAAAACTGTTGAATTTTCAACTAAGGAAGATGAATTTTTAAACAAAAGTTTAATCTTGTACGTAAAAAGGAACAAATTTTCAATTAAATTCAAGAATTCTAAACCAAAAATTTGAAGTTAAAAATTAAAAAAAAAAGTATTTAAACCAAAAGCATTATTTGCTACGAAAAAAGACGAATTTTTAACAAAATTCCATATTCCTCAACCAAAAAGTTGTACTTTTAAGTAAAAAAGGTGAATTTTTAAAACAAAAAATCAATTTACTACATAGCTGTTAATTTTTTAACAAAACAAAAAAGTTGTAACAAAATTCAAGAGTTTTCATCCAAAAAGTTTAATTTTCTACTGAAGAAGAAAACCTTCTTTAACAAAATTCAAGAATTCTGAACCAAAAATTTGAATTTAGAACCTCTAAAAAATTAGTTTTTAAAACAGAAGAATAATTTACTACGAAAAAAGATAAATTTTTAATTAAGCTCAAGATTTCTCAAACAAAAATTTGAATTTTTCAACTAAAAAAGGTGAATTTCTAAACAAAAATAAGAATTGACTAGCAAAAATAGATGAATTTCTAATCAAATTTAACAACTGTCAAACAAAAGGTTGAATTTTTTAACAAAAGTTTAATTTTCTGCAGAAAAAAGAACACATTTTTAAACAAAATTCAAGATTTCTGAAACAAAAAGTTAAAGTTAAAAATAAAAAAATTATTTCTTAAACCATAATATTAATTTGCTACGAAAAAAGACGAATTGAAAAAAAATTCAAGGATGTACAACTCAAAAGTTAAATTTTTAAGAAAGAAAGAATTTTTTTTTAGTTTTTAATGTTAAAAAATTAAAATAAATTATTTTTAACAAAAGAGCAAAAAACGAATTTTTAAAAAAATTCAGGAGTTTGCAATCAAAAAGTTGTATTTTTAAGTAAAAAAAGGTGATTTTTTAAAACAAAAAATTAATTTACTAAAAAAAGACGAATTGTGAATGAAATCGAGAATTTCGAACCAGAAAGTTACTACTACTACTACACCATTAAGCCATTTTCCTTTCGGGGTAGGCGTGACTCACTCGGCAGGGGAAAGGAGTAGTGTGTAGAAGGGATAGAGATTTTTCAGATTGATCCAGAATTCTCGTGCTATTTAAGTAAATAACACGGTCGTTCCGCAACACTGCTCCGACCCAGGTTGCTGATCAATCTCTCTAGCAATCACCCCAAATTAAGAACCTCACGAAGTCGTTATGTAAGGTTCCCCACTTGGGTCCATTAATAGCCAAGGTCTTTGTTTCAGGCGTCATTAACTCTACTGACACTCTTTTTATTAACTATTTGCCGCCATACTTTCCTGTCCTGGCATACTTCTCTAGCTTCTTTTATGTCCATGCATTTTTTCATGCAGGCTCTCGTGTTTCTGTGACTTCTTATGTCTTTTCTAAGCAGGGTCTCATTCACACATTCTAACCATTCTTTCCGCGGTCTACCTCTGGGCACGTTGCCATTTACTTTAATAAATAAAAAAAATGGCTTAGTGTTTAATAAAATAGTTCTACTTTAAAACCTAGTTGTTAAATTTTCAACAAATAAAAAAAAATAATTTTTAACAAACTTTTATTTGATAATATTCCTATTCAATTAAAATCCTGTTAAGGTACATTATCCAGATTACCTATAGTGCGATTCCTGATCATCAATTATTTCCCTAAACCCAGGGAGGAATTTCAACCCTTAGAGGTCAATGTTTTATAACCCCAAAAAGTTTTACACGTTTATTTCGTTCATTGTTTTTTAAAGCGCGTATAGAAACTGTACTAGGTAAATGAAAATAATATATCCCTTTTTCATATAAATCAATTTTAAAATGATGATCCCAGCATTCCAAAAAAGTTTCGCTTCTTGGATTCGGCATTCTTTGAGGGTGCACGGTAAGATTTGTGGTCAGATGTTTAACTGGAATCATATTAGGAGGAGGCTCATCAATATACTGAATATGCACATATACATCGTTTCCTGTATTCAAGGGTGCGTTACTGCGCATAATATGACCTGCCATGAACCAGTAAATGCTGCTCACTTTCTACATTATCGTTGTTCACGCGAAGTATTCCACGTTCAGCAAATCTGTTACCCGCCATCTTTACATCGATAATGCATCCGTGACGAATAATGTGGAAATCTGAGGTTGGTAGACCTGCTGGTGGAATTGGTAGCGCTGGTGGTGCAGGTGGTGCCGCTTCTAGATTCAGCAAAAGAAAGAGAGATTTAGGAATTTTTTTTCCGGCTGAAAAAATATCTGCTAGCAACTATCGTCAAATTGGGCTGAAAAAGTGGTTTGTTGTGAACTTTTACAATAAAGTGCAATAACTATAGTAATGTATTATAAACTTAATTAATAAATCAACAATTAACTCTCGAATGGTACACTGGTGCAAATTCGCACCCGAATCTATTTCATTTTATTGGCGTTTACGTAAACATAGCTGCAGCGGATTAGCCCCACATATATTAAATATATATTTTAAATATGTATGATATATGCTAGTTATTTATTATATCTTCCATATATTAAATATCTAATACCGGCGTGGCAAACAAAAACCAATTCGCACCAGTGTACCGTTTGAGGGTTAAAAAAAAAAGTTATTTTCAGAGCAAATGTTAAAATGTGCATGATCGAATTTTATGCGACAGTTAATCTAAAGAATTCCTTAAAATAAAACCAAGAATATAACGACCAAATTTGGACTGAAAAAAATAATACATTACATTTATTATTGGACGTTCAATAGGATTTAAAATGTTATTTTAATATCAGTTAAATTTCTTAAATTTTACTTTAATTGACTTGGATTGGTGCTGTGTAAGTGCCGAAACGTTGGTGATTATTTTGTATTATTTTTTACAAATGTTTCTTTATTATAATTTGATAAAATAAAGTTAAGGGGACAGGGGAAATAAAAAAAGGAAGGGGATTTGGTGATTGTCCGAATTTAGTCGTTAGATTCTTGGTTTTATTTTCAGGGATTTTTCAGGTTTACTTGATTATTGGACGTTAAATAGGACTTTTAATTTGATTTTAATCTTATTTAAATGTCTTAAATTTTAATTTTTGCGACAATTAATCCGAGCATTATTGAATATTTAAACTAATGAAGATAAAGTTTCAACCGAAATTATAATAGTTAGGCTTTTAATTGAAAAAATAAAACAATTGAATTTTTATTTGTTTCAAATTCAGTTTGACTTTTTAGCATCAAAATATGAGTTTTAAATAAGAAGTAAATTTTTTGTGAAGATACTTGAGTTTACAAGCTAAAAAGACAATTTTTCAACCAAACAGTGAAATTTTCAACCAAAAATTTTCATTTTCATTAAAGATTTTTGCAATAATTGTTTTAATTTAAATTGATTTTACGCGTCTTTGAAACTAATTAACTTCGAATTTTAGAGTAATAAATTCACAGTTTCCTTTTGTTTATATCTGAAAAGCTTAAAAAATAATTTAAGAACGTCAGAATCTTATTTTAAGAGCTTCAAGAAATTATATTTCTTGCTAAAAAATTTTGTAATCATTCAAAATTTTTTATTATTTTTTTATTTTTTCAAAAGTTCTATGTATCTTTTAACCTAATCGAATTTTTATAGAAGTAATAATTGTTCAATTTTTATCTATTTTTCCATATTTTTTTAAAACTCTGTTTAGGTATTCTGTAAAAAAACGATTTTCAAAACAAAAAAATCATTGAAAATTTCTCCAAGAATCTTAAGAAAATATTTCATTATCTTAAAACTTTAAAAATTTATAAATAGCTTCTCAAATATTCTCTTCAAATTAATTTTCTAAGATAAAAAACCGTTTTTTATTATTTGGAATCTTTTCAACTTTTAAATGATTTTTGAAGTTTTTTCAAATCTCCTGAATATCGCCTGAAATAATTGGACTTTTTTCTACTATTTTTAATGAATCCTGCAACATGCAAAAAAAATACCTGAAAATCTTCCAAATTATTTTTATGACCATTTTTAAAATTTTTTTTAATCTTTTAAGACTAATGACGGGATTTATACAAAATAGTCAAATTTTCTACACAGAAATATGAATTTTCAATAAAAATAGAAATCCAGAATTAAAGAAAATAGTTTAATTTTTAACCAATTAGTTGAATATAAATGCTTATGTGAAGTTTCCAGCAACAAGAATAATCTTGAAACAAAAACTAGACATTTTAATTTGCAAATTTTTAACCAAATAATGGAATTTTTAACGAATAAAAAGTGAAAGCATAAAGGAAATATGTGAATTTTATGTTTCAAAATCAATTTTTTAAAAAAAGACTTTTCAACTAAAAATATTCAAATTTGCAACCAAATTAATTTTTAACTAAAAAATTGAAGTTTCATTACAGAAGATTAATTTTCAACCAAAACACAACGAATTTTCCACAAACTAGTAGTTACATTTTCCTCGTAAGAAATTAATTTAGAACTAAGAAAATTAATTTCCAACCAAGATTATTTTTCTACTAAGAAAACAAATAAACGTTTATTTAAAGAAAATTAATTTCAAAATAAAAAAGAACGAAATTTTAACAAAATAGTACCATTTTCTACCGAAACAGATCAATTTGAATCAAACAGATGCCTTCTTAACTGAGTAATATGAACTTTCTACTTAAAAAAGGAACTTTCGAACTAAGAAGACGAATAATGTACAAATAAAGTTGAGTTTTTACCTAAAAAAATTAAGTTTGATCTTTTAAATCAAAGTATAAGTTTAAAAAAATAAGTAAATCTATGAATATACTTGAATTTACAACCTAAATATATTCGAATTTTCGAGTTATAAGCTTCACAGGAAATTTCTAAAGTGGGACTGAAAGGGACAATAATTTAATTTTATTGTCGCGAATCCGGAAAACGAAATTTACCATTTCTGTCAACAATGAGCCCCATCAGTCCCCTCGCAGAATTGTTTTTACTAAATTATTCAACTTTGAATAAAAAATTAGAAATTTTCCTTACAATACCGTTGAATAATTAAACAAAAAATATGTTGAATTTTCAACTGAACTAAATTAATTTTTTAACAAAAAAACGAGTTTTTAATAAAATAGTTGAATTTCAACAAAAGTTGAATTATTACTTCAAAAGAATCATTTTCAAAAAACAATGATAGTTCAAATTCAAAACTTAGTTGTCAAAATTTTAAAATAAAAAAAATTTTTTATTCCCAAAAAACACGAATTTGCAATCAAATTAAAAAATCCTCAACCAAAAAGTTAAAATTTTAAAAAATAAATTTTTATAATGTTGAAGAAAGTAGCTTAACTTTAAAACCCAGTTGTTAAATTTTTAACCAAAAAGCTGAATTTTCAAAGAAAACATTTAATTTTGTATCAAAAAACCGAATTTTTAACATAATTAAAGAATTCTCAACCAAAAATTTGAATTTTCACCTAAAAAGATTAATTTTTAAACCAAAAGATTAATTTTAAGGCAAATTTTTAATAAAAGTTAGAAATTCTCAATTCAAAAAGTTGAATTCCTTACCAAAAACAGAAATCTTTAACCCAAGAAAACGAGTCTTTTAAAGAAAATTCAACAATTCTGCACCAAACAGTTGAAGTTTCAACTAGAAAAAAGATGCCTTTAACTGAAGGATTAATTTGCTACGAAGAAAGATAAATTTTCAATATAAGTTTTTAGATAAAAAGATTAGTTTTGTACGAAAACGTTATTCATTATCTGAAAACATACAAAAAAAAATTTCTCTAATTTCTGAAAGGTTAATATATTATAACGTTACATTAAGCAGGACCTCGCCCCTGTCCGCAACCAACCGAAACTTTTGTGAAAGGGCCTCCCTAAAATTGTAACGTAGTTTACATGAAGATCCCTGATAAGAATTTACATTTTTACTCCTGAACGAGACATTAATGAGAAAGGGCACTATTGAGTAAGGGCTTCCGAATTCCTGCGCTCTCGAGAGCATTAAAGTGGTGGAGGAATCCCATTCCGAGAAAAGCTTGTCCCCTATGAGTCTGATCGCGGCACTATTCAGAATGTGGACATTAAAAAAGTAAAAAAAAAATTCCAAAGAATCCGTGACACTAACTTCATGAACGGTTAATCTGACAGAAAAGCCAAAAATAATATTGCTTCCTAAATTTTTATATTGCGTATATTATATTTCTCTTACCGTTGGAAATAATAAATCCCATGCAGGTAAGAGATAGAATGGTGATCTGCATTGCTGCAGAACCGAAGAACTGTTAAACCGAAAAACTGAAGAACCGAGAATTGTAAAGTAATTATTCAACTGTAAAATGCTTGAGAGCCAATCCCTTAATATACTAAATACAGAGCCAAATTTGGATGAGCTCACTTCCTATTTTCAGCATTCCAGTCCTCACTCTACACTTTTCACCTCTCATGATTTTTCGTAATGAGTGACTTTTCAAAATGAAACGGCAACATCTTGTTTATTTTACATCTGGAACTTTCTGGTTGCAACTAAATTTAGCATCCGCCAAACCTTCAGATGTTTGCTTGCAGTGGCGTAGCTGCGAGGGGGCTGATGGGGTTGAAGTCCCCCACCCCCCTAAAATTTGAAATCACCTTTGTTATAGACTGGAAAAATTCGGTTATCGCGCGACTTGCATTCTTTACCTGCTAGGTATACCCTCACCATTGCCTCCAGCGCGTTACCCCTCCGCTGCTTTTCTCGTAGGGATTATATCCTAAAAGGCTGGCGTTCCTGACATGTTTAAACTGGACATTGTTAGCAGAAATGGTAAATTTTTTTCTGGATTCGCGACAATAAAATTAAACTGTTGTCCCTTTTAGTTCCAGTTTATAAATTTCCTATGGAGTTTATAACTCTAAAATTCGAAAATTCGAAGATCTTTGATTTTCTTCTTAGTTCGAAAATTCCTTTCTTTGAGTAGAAAGTTCATATTATTTGGTTGAGAAGGCATCTGTTTGATTCAAATTGATCTGTTTTGGTAGAAAATTGTAGTATTTTGTTAAAAATTCGTTCTTTTTTATTTTGAAATTAATTTTTTTTAAATAAACATTTATTTGTCTTTTTAAGTAGAAAAATAATCTAGGTTGAAAATTAATTTTCTTAGTTCTGAACTAATTTCTGACGAGAAAAATGTAACTAATAGTTTGTGAAAAATTGGTTATTTTTTGGTTGAAAATTAATCTTCTTGGATGAAAATTCAATTTCTTATTTAAAAATTAATTCGGTTCTAAATTTGAATATTTCTAGTTGAAAAGTCTTTTTTTCTTCAAAAAATTGATTTTTAAACCTACAATGCAACTCTTTTTTTATGATTTCAGTTTTTTTAGTTAAAAATTCCATTATTTGGTTCAAAATTCACAAATTAAAAAGTCTAGTTTTGTGGTAGAAGATTACTGTTGTTCGTGGAAACTTCACATAAATATTTATATTCACCTATTTGGTCGAATTATTTTAAACGACATTCAGAAGCTTTCAAAGAATTTTAAAAATAATTTAAAAGATTCCAAATAATTAAAAATGGCTTTTTATCCTAGAAAATTAATTTCAAGAGAATATTTAAGAAGCTGTCAAAAGATTTCCCAAAATTTTGAACAAAAATTAGAACTTTTAAGGTTTTTTATTTTTCAGGATTAATTAACAGATTTATGAAGAATTAAAATAAATTTAAGAGGTATTTAGAAATTAAAAAATCAAATTTTAACTAAAATATAGATATTTCAAGATTTTAAAACAATATTTTGAAGCTATTTATCGATTTTTAAAGTTTCAAGATAATGAAACATTTTCTTAAGATTTTTGGAGAGATTTTCAATGGTCTTTTTGTTTTAAAAATCGTTTTTTTACAGAATATTTAAACAGAGTTTAAAAAAAATGAAAAAATAGATAAAACTTGATCAATTATCACTTCGAAAAAAATTCTGTTAGGTTTTTAAATTAGTTTTCAAGGTTTTCAGATTAAAACAGTAGGAAACTGTAAATTTATGACTCTGAAATTCGAAGTTGTTTAGTTTCAAAGACGCGTAAAATAAATTTAAATAAAAAAATTATTACATCTTAAATAAAAATGAAAATTTTTAGATGGAAATTTAACTGTTTAGTAGAAAAATCATCTGTTTAGGTTGTAAATTCAAGTATTTCACAGAAAATTTACTTTTTATTTTAAACTCATATTTTGATGCTAAAAAATAAAACTGAATTTCAACCAAATAAAAGTTCAACTATTTTGTTTTTAATTTTCTATTTAATTTGAAAATTTATATATTTTCGTAGAAATTTTATCTTTTTTTACTAGAAATTTAACTTTATTTGGGTAATATTCGTCTTTCTGGTTTGAAAATTAATTTCTTTCAATATGAAGTTAAAATTTATTGGTTAAGAAGACATCTGTTTTACTAAAATTGATCTGTTTATAATTATCGTTTATGAACTTTGGCTAAAAGTTAATATTCTTATTTCAAAATTAATTTCTTGCAAAAATTGTAATTAATTTGTAGAAAATTCGTTGTGTTTTCGTTAAAAATTTATCTTAATGTAAAAAATTCAATTGTTTAGTAAAAAATTATTTCGGCTAAAAATTTAACTATTCTATTAAAAAATCTTTTTTTCTTCTTCAAAAATTGATTTTTAAGCTTAAAATTTAACTACTTCATTTATGTTTGAAATTTTTTTTATATGAGAACTCAACTATAGGGCTAAAAATTCGTTTAATCAAAAGTCTCCTTTTTTGGTAAATGATTATTCTTGCTGAATACAATTTTATATAAATATTTATATTCAACTGTTTGATTTAAAATTAAACTACATAATTGAAATCAAAATTTAGATTTTCATCTAGAGTTCACATTTCCGGGTTCATATTGGCAAATTTGATTAAAAACTGATTTGTTAAGATTCCTATGCAAATTAAAAATAGTTTTTAATTCTAAAAATTTATTTAAAAAAAATGTTTTATTGCAAAACGAAAATTAAATAATTCTAAGACTTTTTTAAAAATAAATTAATAATAAATTAAACGTAATTCTTATTGTAATATGTGCATTGAATCAGCCTAATCGTACAACATTTCAAAATTTAATGTCATAAAAGTTAATAAATTTTAAATTGATAATGTTAAAAAAGTGAATAATAAGTAAGATAGTGAATTTAGTTATTTTTGAAATTAGTAACGTGTGCATTTTATCAATTAAATTCTGTTGCTTGATACGCAATTTCTTTAGTATAATATATATATATTATACATATAATATATATTAT
>NC_046658.1:152788984-152801648 GCF_010883055.1 Belonocnema kinseyi
ATTTGTTTTAAACTCTTTTGACGTATGATGTAAAAAAAATGTTATAAGTGAAAACAATCTTTTACAATTTTCCCAAAATAATAAGAAAATTTTTTATTGTCTTTAAACCATAAAACCTTAAATTGCTTCAAAATTTTATTTTAAAATCTTCGAGAATCTACATTTTCGTTAAAACATTTTTGGAATCTTTTCAAATGATAAATTTTTTTATTTTTTTTATTTCTTTAAAATGACTAGAATTTTTGATAAAGCTGTTAATCAATCCTGCAATTCTTTGAAAGTATACAATTTTAAGTATTTCTTGAAAGAATTTTAATCTCACATTACACTTTGAAATCAAGTGTTTAACTAATCATTTCGTTGAATGTTTTTTTTAATTATAAAATTTTATTTTAATAAATAAGAATGACGTATTTATTATGTTCAATTTTTAGAATAATATTATTAATTACAATATGAATAATTATACTTAATTATTTTATTGCATATATTATTTAAATTTAAATCTATTACTATTATTATGTTTTAAAGATTAAAAGTTTATACAGGGTAGACACGCTGGGGCTTACATACATGGCGAATCGAATGCTACCCGAATTACACAATAGCAGAGGAGAAGTTATCATACAGGGGTATTTTCATTTTTCGGATTTGTTCGGATTAAGTTTATCATAGTTTCCATGGTTGCGTTCGAAACTTCAAGTTGATACAAGTGTCAAAGTAATATAGGTTATGTTACATAGTAATTACAAATAATAAAAGTATTTAATTAATAATGAAATGAGACATGTGAACTGAGAAGTAAACTTCAATTTTTTTCTGTGCCAATAACATTATGGAATGTCTGCTGAGTACAAATACTATAAAATAGTAATAATATTCATAACCTCGAAAAAATGACAGATCGGTCCGGCATGTTTATTATACTTTCGATTGATTATTCTTTACCAAAGAAATGTTTGGTGGTTTTGTATTTTTATCACAGACAGTGTCGGTAGCGATAATTTAAATAATAATTACTTATTGTCAATTGAACAATCATTACTTATTTATCATTTTAATAAGTTAAACATTATTTATGAATTTAAAATTCGATTACCATTGTTTTTTACACAGATCGATCCTAGAAGAAATACACATAAGGAAATGCAGATAGAATTGGTCCAGATGAGGTCCAGATGAGGTCCAGATGAGGTCCAGAGAAAACATTTTTTAAAATGAAAAACATCCCTCAACATTGTATCCAGAAGAATTTAAAATGTTCTTAGGATAATATTGTAGGCTGTTCAAATAAACACATTCATAAAAACCTCTTTTTTGGATTCAGAAGGTCTAAAAACGTAGACAGTGTCAATACCGGTTAAGGGGGGTGGGGTTTATATTTTACAGAAAGCTAATAATGTAAATTTTTTGGTAAAAGTGTTTTTCCTTGAAGGAAGAATATCCCGTAGGTAGTTGGCGAAGTGAATTTTCCACAGACGTAAACTTAAAGAGTGTTATAAAGATACAATTTATCTATGAATATTTTAAAACATTATTTATAAAAAAGTAAATAATGACGAGAAAGAATAAGCATGAAATTAAAATTTTTTTAAACATTTTTTCATGATTTAAAAATATTTTAAGAATATTTTAAATTGTTTGAAAAGATATTCAGAAGTTTTAGCAGTTTTAGAACCAGAAATTATAACTTTAATAATAAAATTTTTTAAGCGTTAAGAACTAGATTTTAATAATAAATAAAAGATGGAATAAAGTCTGTCATTATGAAATATTTATTTTTAAGATGACGGTTTAAGGGAAAAAGTTACTTACTCTATTCGCTAAAACTTATTTCGATACTTATATTGAATTATATAATCTTCAGAAACTAAATTATTTTAAAAAATTAGTTTCTTTGCATAACCCGTGTAGAAATTCAAATATGGTCATATGATAAAACATCCGTGTGGAATATTAACCAAACTCCCCAAAATTTGTGGAACATCCCCTAAAAGTTTGTCAAAATACTTATTATTTACGGAAATCTCCATAAAATTTTTTGAAATATTTAAAAGTGCTCGAATTTACCGAAGACTTAATAGAGAACATATCCTACGCTTAAAAATACATAAATTTATGTAACTAAAATTTCCCAAAATTTGTGGAATATTCATTAAAAAAAAAAAAACTTCAGCTGGAAGGCAGCGATGGAAGAGCTTCGCTCTGAAAGAACAGCCATGTAGGTTACAGTAGTCTCCGCTCCAGGTAATTATGCTTCGTTACGTGTGGACTTCTGTCTTAAACACTCGACGCGTCATTTCTGTTGCGCGAGAGGCGGCACGTCGCGCCCTTGCGGATTTTCTTGAAAGCTACCAGTCCTGAACTGCAAGACTTAAATGAAGGTGGTAGCGAAATCTGAACTGTACCGTGCTTAATAGTTTACCACTAGGATACTGCTCTTCACTGATTAATCAAAAACTTTTTCTCTTTCCAATTTCAACTGCATAAAGGATTAGACTTTATTTACATATGGCAAAACTTTCAGATCAACTTAAAAATAAGCATCTGTACAAATTTAGAGTCTTATGACTTTGCGCAGACTTTTCACATACATCTATAAGTTTTTTTCCAATATGGATTTTCTTAACATTCCATACAAAGGTATTTATGAATGTTCCTAGAAATTCGCAATTTTCTATAAAATACTACAAAAAAATAAGATTACGTCTTTTTGAAGATTTTGATCGTTGTTTTTATAAGAAAGTGATTTTCGTACAAAATTATTAACTTAATAGTTATTTATTAAGTATAGTTGAGATTAATTTAACATTAATAAATCTTTTCTCCAAAAAACGGTGCAAAATCATTGTTAAATATATTCTTGGTGTTTTAGAATAGAAAAATTATTATGCTTTTTTAGATATTACCTCATTCGATAAGACCTTGCCGAAAGCTTAAACATAAAAATAACCCGACCAGAGCCCCACTAGCTCCCGACAAGAGCCTGAAGATTACCCGCACGGAAATTAGTGAACAAAAAGGCCCGACTAGCCCTTGACCAACCACCGACCAGCCCTGAATGAAATTTTGACAACAAAAAGCCCAACTAGTCCCCGATTAGTCCCTGACTGGGTACTTTGTCAAAATTAATAACCTGGATAGCCCCCGATTAGTGCCCGAATTGTAATAGGGCCAAATGGAGCTATTTCAACACGGGCAGATAAGCTGACCATTACTGGCATAACGTAAAAAGTATGTCCAATACTGGGACAATAATAAAGATCGTTAACTATCTTTTATATTCCAACATAAACCATAAAATTAAAAAATTTCTAGTATTTGTGAAGTTTCATTGAATTTAATACCAATGTTTATTTTTGAATTAAAAATAAAACTTATGGTGAATTTTGATTTAGAATTTATCTTCATTAAAATTAATACAAAACGTAAAATCAGTATTCAAACAATTTCGATTCTTTTTCGGTTAACATTTTTTTGTTATAATTCTAACTTTTTGGGTGAAAATTAGTTTTTTTTTTAATTCAGTTGTTTTTAGTTTATAATTAAACAATTTTTTGTTTGAAATATCAACTATTGCATTTTTTAAGTAGCATTCATCTTTTTTGGTAGAAAATTAGTCTTTTTTATTTTGAAATTCAAAATTTGTTAGAAAACTGAAGTCTCGGGTTAACCAAAAAAGGTTAATTTGAATCAAAAAATATAGTAGCTGATATTTGAACCAAAAAATATTGCAATTGCAAATTGAAAGCAGTTGAATTGATACACAAACGAATTTTCGATGAAACTGTTGAAGCATCAACCGAAACAGATTAATTCTTAACCACAGTAAAGAAAAAAATTTTGAACCAAACTGTTGTATTTTCAATTTGAACAGACGAGTTTTCTTCCAAACATTTATATTTTTAACTCAAAAATATGAATTTTCAACAGAAAAGTTAATTCACCTAATTCATTTAAAAAATAAATATAAAATTAATTTAATGATCATTCATAATATTTAATATCAGTCTATAATATTGCATTTTAAATCATACTGTCTAATTTAGAATGAAAAATTTAATTTATCAGTGACTTTTAAATTACTTACCTAACCAGATTTGAGGTTAGAATTCTAGGTTTTAGTTAATTCATTAGACCTAGTTTTTTAGAATCAATAATTAATTGATCGGCAAACTTGGAGTTTCTAAATATTATTTTAATATGTTATTAACACATTACAGTGAAATTTATTTAAAAACCCGGCGAGTGTATGAATTTTATTCTTGAACGTATTAAAAATGTGCAAAAACATTATTTTTTCTATTACCATAGAAAATTTCAGTAAGACACAGCTATAAAAGTTATGCGGAAAGTTTTGAAAAATAAAAAAAAATTGCGAATGACGTATAACGTACGATATGAAAAAAAGACATCGGAAGAAAAATTTTGATTTTTGAATGCCCTACAAGATTATAATTAAAGCTTGGAGAGTTTTGATAAAAAATAAAAAATTCAAATTTTGACAGCATAAGAAGTGGAAAATGCAATAATTACATTTGTTTATACAACCTGGGCATTCTTGAAAAAAAGGATTTCTTATCCGATCATATGTGCCAGAGACTTATATTTAGTCCTCGTCTGTGGAGTTATCCTTCATTCCTTCTGGGTGAAATTGTTGCAGTTTCCGCCGTTCAGACAAGCGTAACAGAAATGAGTATTGAAAATTAAAAAAAATTAAATTAGAACTCCATTTTGTAGCATGTATCTGGGTGATCTTTTAAATTTAACCTAACCTCACTTCTAGCTCGGTGATATTTTTCGAAATTAAATGAGTATTATTCCGGCTTAGTGAAAATTATAAAAATTAATTAAAATGAACAACTATTTATTGGTCAGTTTATAAAAATAATTAGTTGAATAAGTCAATAAATTAATTTTCTACTTCATCCATTCTCCGGTTCTTTCAAAAACAGCCAAATATTATTATTATTTATTCTTATTATTACTCATTTAAAAACAGCATTTAAAAACTACCTTTAGATGCTTTTCACAATATTCCCGTGGAACCAACGATGATTGGTCGTGATACTTCCGTGTTCCGTTGCCGCCTTCGATTGCCTCGGAAGCCAAAACCATGGAAATTTGGTTATGGAGATTTCAATTATAATATTCAATCACTTAAAAATCTTGAAAATATAAAGATAAAAGTTTGTTTATTTCATCAACAGTTTCCTTGAACAGTAAAATTTTAATTTGTTCACAATTTTCACGATATTCCCACGTCTTTGATAATTCACAATATTCCTTTAGGATAGTACTTCACAATGTTTATCAGTACACAATTGTTTTTTGATTAATTTGAGGCAGAGCGCGCGTGTTCACGTCAGATTCAAACGCAGTATTTAATTCAGTTTTTATTGTTCACTTCCGGGTATCAGCTAAATTCTACCAAAATGGTTTCTAGTTTGATTCTGAATCAGAATGAGAATTTGAGTCCAAATCAGGACGAGGAAAGGTCAACTGAGATGTTTCGTTAGGGAAATAAATTATAATCACTATATAGTGAAGTTCTTTATACACTCGGCAAGGTTGAAAAGGCTGATATTCTGAGTCTGAGAAAAACTCCAATAAATTAAATAAGATGCTTTCCGGCTCAGACGTGATCTAATTTGGGTTTTTTTAAATTGCCTTTAAGTTATCGTCCTGCACAAAATGCGCTATATCACGATTGACTTTTATCGTAATTCTTCTGATCCTAAGTTGGACTAGATAATTTCCGAGGTGTAATGCGTTTGTATAAAAGCTGCAAGATAAATCTGGCGTTTCCCGTCCTTGCACCTATACTCATAACCTACGCCCGAGAAGGGTTTTGCAATATCAACACTTCCGACTTTGGAACATTCTACTAGTAAATCAAAAAGAGTCTCTACTACCTCCTGATTACAAATTCAACAGATTTGCCCCTTACGGAAACCAAAACTAAGTTCAGCCACCGCAATTCAACCTCTTAAGGCACCTATGAAACGCACCTGCGCGAGTACTCTGTCAAACTTGAAGAGAGTAACATTAGTCAGATGCTCATGACCCATTGGATGAAGACAAAAACAGGACATCACCTGTATGGATGTGGGCTGCGCCAAACTGCGCATGTCCACTCTCCCCTAGGTAAGCTTCGAATTTGGTCAAAATTGTATGTTCGTGTGCCTGTAGGAACTGCAAGTCGAAACCAAGCCACAGTTTATCTTGCCCACACAACGCTATACAATTTTTTACGTGCAAAACCCAGTTAAGTGTTGGAACAGCAGAACCCGGATCTGCCAGGCTCTGCAGCTGTAACAGACAAATTCTAGCCAGTGTCTCTTCCCCAAGGCCCGGAACTCTTTCCAACCAATTCAATGCCATTTTTAATATATAATAGGCAATTGGCACTCTGTCTAGATCTAGTGTCAGAGCATAACCTGGAGTGTAAGGAGGAAGCTCAAACACTTTCTTGAAGAAAGTGGTATGGATGACCTCGACTTCCTCACAGTATCTTAGTCCCCAAATTCCTATGGCATAGAGCAGAACAAGGTCTTGGTCAGTGAGGCCCTCAGGATTGCGGATGGACACCTTAGCTGCATCGTCAATGATTTTCATTATCCTAATGAATTTCGTTCTAATGCCCAGCTTCAATAGTTTAGACCAAAGAAGGTCGTGATTTACTAAAGGCAAACTCCTTTTAAAATCAAAAAAACACGCTAAAACTTTACACCCAGGCGTGAAGAGATGAATCTAAATCATAAAACTTAGAACAAATATATGATCCATACAGTCTCTGGAAGCCTTGAAAGCTGCCTGAAATTCAGGGATACACTTCGCCGCATTCGACTACCGAACAAACCTATTCAGGAGGATTCTTATAAATATTTTTGCAATAGCATTCACGAGCGCAATATCGCTGTAAGAACCCGGATCCTCTTTATCACCCTTCTGGAATAACATAAACTTGTGGATAGTTTCCGAAGAGGGGGAAACCCCCTCAGTCTTCCACATCCTTCTGAATAAACCCTCAAGATAGTCTAGACCTAATTCTGATAAGGCTTGGTAAAATTCGGCTATTTTAAACTTTTCTTTCAGCATTGAAACATGCTTAGTCGAACCATGGCTTCCTGAGGAATTTTTAGGAAGAAACTGTCATACGAAATTATTCGTAACATTCCATGCTCACCAAAAGTCAGATTTATAAAAAGCTGACTTTTTTAATTGTGAACATTTTCTGCCGTCAAATCTTTACTTGGTTTTCTAATTCCGATGAAGCGAAGTAGTATCGTCAACACCTGCATAAACACTACAGGGTTTGATTGAAAAGTAATGAGCCTTCCCGCGCGGAGCGTCTGCCAAGCGATCAACCGAATCGGCTGGTGGGGGAAAATGATTGGTGGACCTTCCCCTTCCACTAGCAACCGGTCTCAGTTCGCTGGCAAGAGCGGTGCAGTCAACATCCCTCCGCGCGTGGAAGCTGTTTTAAAAGTGTGTTAGGATTTTACAGTGGCGAAAATGCAGCGATCGTTGGAGTCAAAACCATGCTGGTCATCTTTTTCGACTCTCGAGGCATCGTCCACAAGGAGTTTGTACCTCCAGGAAGCACTGTAAACGCGGCATTTTACAAAGAAGTGCTCCTTCGGCTGAAAAACCGCGTCGCCCGGGTTCGGCCCGACCTCGTCAAAAATTGGACCCTTCATCACGACAATGCACCGGCGCACACCGTCTTCCTCTGCACCTCTGCACTGGCCAAGATGGGGATTCCGGTGCTTCCCCACCCTCCCTACAGCCCAGAACTGTCCCCTCCGGACTTCTTCTTGTTCCCGCGCCTGAAAAGAAAGCTGAAGGGGAGGCGTTTCGACTCCATCGAGGCGATCCACAAAACTGTGACAGCCGAATTGAACGCCATTCCGGCGGATGAGTTTAAAAAATGTTTCCTGCAGTGGAAGGACCGCTACCAGCGGTGTATTGACGCTCAAGGGTCCTGTTTTGAAGAATATTAGTTATATAAGCCAAAAGGTTTAATAAAACTGCTTAAAAAAAATAAGGCTCATTACTTTTCAATCGAGCGCTGTATGACCTTGTTCAATAGGTTGGCAAACTTGAACCATGAACGATCATTGTTCAAACGAAGTGTTTCACTTTTAACATATTTGTTACCGTCAACCTTTACTTGGACTGGACTAATGTTGTTGAAATGAGCGAGTGGTTGATCTGGCGGTTTAGGTGTTGCTGCTTCCGGATTAAGCAAGAAAAAAGAGATTTTTTAGTTTACCTATACTGAAAAAAGTTCTGTTAGCAATTATCCCAGAATTGGAGAATTCAGCTAATCGGAACTACCCTATTTAAGGGAAAAAATATGCTCTCTCAAATCGCTTTTTTTGCAAACGACATTTTTTCACTTTTACCTTCTTTATTTTAATTTCTTTTAGTATATAGTGTTTAACTTTTCCGTAGATAAAGTGCACTT
Organism: Belonocnema kinseyi; assembly: GCF_010883055.1. Taxonomy (NCBI): domain Eukaryota; kingdom Metazoa; phylum Arthropoda; class Insecta; order Hymenoptera; family Cynipidae; genus Belonocnema; species Belonocnema kinseyi. The sequence continues at coordinate 152,797,458 of NC_046658.1, forward strand.
TTCACCTTTTTACTTTCTCATTCATGAGAGTGTAATGTCACGTCCAAATTTTCGATCTCTGCTTCTTAGCGGATCTTTACGTTTCAGCACTCACAGAATCCGGAAATAATTGAATTTTATCGGTTTCTGTCTGTCCGTATGTCTGGCTGTGTGCCTGTCTCTATATCTGTATGTATGGTTACATGAAAATTGGAGCCACGCTAAATTTTGAAAGATTTGTCCAATCGAGTCAGCCTTTGTTATACTTCTTAAGGTTCCCAAAATGAAGTTTAAGTTTATTAAGCAGATATTACTAATAAAAAGATCAGGTAAATTTATTTCAATTCGTTACTAGATACTACATAAATACAGAAACTATATTATGTCCGTTAAATTTTTCGAATAAATCAAAATTCAAAAAGTCATGGCTAATCAAAAGGTGAAAAAAATTGTGTAAGGAGTTTTAGAAATTTTTGTCAAATATTCTTACACAGGTCAAGAGATTTGAAAATTATCATAATGCCATTTTAAAATTGGATAAAACTTCAAGAAGTTATATGCTTTTCAACAATTTGAAAATATTTTTAAAAAATTAAAAACAAAAATTTGTTCAATAGATTGAAAAATATCAATCCAAATTTCTACTAGATATAAAATATATGTTTTTCGAAACTATTATGATGAAATTTCTTAATTAGACAAAAGTTGCAAGAGTTTAATCATTTTGAAAAATATGGAATTTTGGTTTTTAAGAGGTCCATAAGGTTAAGCTGTTGTTTTTAGTATATTTTAACAGAATTTAGGAATTATCTTGATGAAGTTTTTTGATTGGACACAAATTATCGAGCCCAAAAAGCGAGTTATTTAATAAAAAGGTAATCGTCAAAGCCGAAGGTGTTTTGAGAATCTTCTTTAAAAACAAACCAAAAAAATTTCAGTTACCATTTGTGGCAGTAATTCTTTAGAAGTTTAAATCACAGTTTTCGGTCTAAATTATACTATTAACGATATTTGAAAAAATGTAATAATATTCAAATGTAGCAAATGTAGTAGTATTTCGAATAAAAAAATCGTATACAGGTTTTTATAAAATATAAAAAAACTTTTGTCATTATGGAAAAAATACCCCCTTCTTAAGCAAAATTCAACAAGTTGGTTTATTTGTAACTGTTCTGCTACTAATAAATTTTGTTTAAAAAAATCAACAATTTGTTCGAAAATTCATCCCTGATAGTGAAAAATAGAGCTACATGGGTTAAAAATACAAATGTTTTGTTGATAATGGACTTATTTTGTCGAATATTCAACTGTATTTTTTTTTTAATTAATATTCCATTGTTCGAAAAATTCTTGTTTTCAGATTGAAAATTCATCCTTGTTGCATTAAAAATGTATCTTTCATGTAAAAAGGTCTCATTATTTAACAAATATATCATATTTAGTACACAATTTTCTATATTTTTAAAGTGAAAATATAATTCGGACAGCTTCCAAGCTTTATTGTGTTATTTCTTGATTCATGATTATCAACCGCTGTCTATGAATTATAAAAAAAATATTATAAAAACGTTATGTGCTTATCCAAATTTGTTAGTTGGTTTCTTTGTTTGCAGGAATTCTTTACTTTATTTTTTAATTAAACCTTCAGTTGTTTGTAGAGAAAAATTTTTCGAATTGGTTGAAATAATAAAAATTAATGATTTTATTTTACAAGTAAGGCATATTGGTAAAGACTTTGCTTTTGCTCATTTCCCCTTCTTTGTGCTTTTTATAAAGAAATTTTTTTTCTACTGTTTTGAAGAAACTTTTACCGCTTTTTCTTGTTTTTCGCTTTAATAGGAACTGAAATCATGTAGATAAAATATGAAGGAGATAGAAATAAAGTTATAAGTAATTTACGAGAAATACCAATTTTATTTGATTTTATTCCTGTCGAATTAAGATCCTGATAAGACATACAGGAAAAGAGAAATAATACATCAATTTTATCTGAAAATTTCTGTTATCATCCAGATTCCCTAAAGTATGGTCTCTTATATATCATTTATATTTTTTAACCGAGGAAGGAATTACAACCTTTGTAAGTCACACCTTGATAAAGCCAAAAAGCACAATATATCTATTTTGTTCATTGTCCTTAAGAGCTCGTATATAAGCTACACTAGGTCTATTTATATAATTTATCGTTTGATTAACTAACTCTATAGAATAACGATGTTCACCGCATTCCAAATTAGATTCGGTTTTTGTATTTGGCGTGTCCTGATGATAAACATGAAGATGTTCTGCTGTCAAATCTTTACTTGGCTTTCTACCTTGACGAAGCGGAGTAGTATCCTCAACACCTATATAAACACTGTGTCCTTGCTCAATGGGTTCGTAACCACGCACCCAGGGTGGATAATCCATTTCAGGCTGACGAGCCAATCCATGTTCATAATATGATCTGCTATGAGCTATTTCATGATTTACTATTTCCTCACGTTCGTTATTGACACGAAGTATTCCACGTTCAACATATTTGTTGCCTGCAACCTTTACTTCAAATATGCATCCTGGACCAATGTTGTTGAAATCAACGGGTGCTAGACCCGGTGGTGCAAGCCGTGCTGCTTCTGGAATCAGCAAGAAAACAGAAATGTAAAAAAACTGTTGCAATGAAAAAACATCTGTTTGCAATTGTCGTAAAAGGGGGCTAGCAACTTGTTTTTTCTTTACTGTATAAATAAAGTGCAAGAACAAATCTCAATGAACTATTGATGCTTAAAATGTGCCATTTACATCCGGCTGTCTTTCAAATCATAAAGTGCCAACAAACATTTCAATCATAAACAATTATTCATCATTATTCAAAGTGTGAGAAGCTTCACCTAAAAATTCGGGATAAGTTAATCACAGCTAAAAAAAGCAAAATAAAAGAAGATTTCGAAGCAATCCTTAAAACCAACTACATAACGAGTTAATGTTAGAGAAAATTTAGAAACAATAATTGCTGCCTGAATTTTAATACTGCGTATATTATAGTTAACTTACGAGTTGAGACAATGAAACCCATGTAGGTAAGGGATAGAATAATAACCTCCATTGCTGCAGGATAGATGTAGCCACAAAAAATTGGAAAGTTATTCTTGAAGATTTTTCTGAGTGCTATCTGTGAAATGTTTGGAAGACTATGACTTATATACAAACCATGGAACCATTTATTATATCAACGAAATTTATTGCTCTTTCGTAAGCACATCTGTTACTAAATAAACAGGTTCTATTCTTCATATTACCTGCGAAAATCGGGGCAATAAACAGTAGGTCTCCACAAAAATTTATTAAATTCCAAGGCCAAAGCTATAATATGAGATTTTAAGACACGAAAGGTATAATTATAAGTATACCTTTGTCCAAATTCAGGACAACTTCGTATAAGGTAGATATTCTTAGGTGGGTCATAAAATAGGAAGGCCCTTATTGTAGACTAAAGTGGTCTTAGATTACATTGAAATTTGTTAAGTTTTTTATTTCTCATCCAAAAAAGTGCATTTAAAAAAATTATATGTAACAGTTTACGTAAGCCACATTAAGATTAACTAGTATTTTCCGTAAGAAAAAGAAATGTTTTTGTACATTTTATTCAGAATCGTAAATATCAGACAAACCGAGAAATGACAGTGAGTTTATTTCTTGACCGTGAATTTATTAAATTTGTAGAAAAATAATCTGTCAATGTTTGATTTTAACAGTTTTAAAAATATTCATTGGAATTTTGATTTTCTTCAATCACAATATCATTGCGGTTACAGTACACAATTCGAAAACCTCTCACAAGGAACGCTTACAAGGTGTCCGCCTCCAATTTTCTTGAAATTTCAATATGTTGTAGGGTAAGAAAAAGTAAGTAATAAGCAATTTTTTTTATCGGCGGAAAAACGATTCCAAGGGGTGAAATCGACCCTCGAAGTTCACCCTCGAAAATCGAATTTTTTTTATATCTCGACAAAAAATTTGAATATTGATATCATTTCAACGGCAAAATATTCGGCATCAAATTCCCATTCTTTGACAATTATTTTTGATGAAGGGTTTGCAACCCTCAATTTTTTTTAAAGAAAAATTCCTATTTTTTTTGTTGATTTTCTGGTATAAAAATTTGTTTCAGGTCCATTGGAAACTACGTTTCTTTATTTAACTATAAAATAAAAAATTAGTGTTGGCGTGTTA
>NC_046658.1:152801748-152808563 GCF_010883055.1 Belonocnema kinseyi
GGTGGACAGAGATTTCCAGACAACGAAGACGTCATTGCCTCTGTAAGTGCTTATTTTGAGGAACTTCCGAAAACGCTCTTTTCTGAAGGATTAAAAAAACTTAAAAAGCGATTGACCAAGTGTATAGAGCTCCAAAGAGATTATGTTGAAAAATGAAAAAAAATTTACCCAAAAAAAATTGTTTTTATACTTCATTCTAAGGACTTATTGAAGTACCCTCGTATGTAAATCTTTTCAAATATTCTTGGTTTAAAAGTGGATATATAGATAAAAAACCTATACATTTCGAAAATCCTGTTGAATTTGGATTTACGCAGTCAGACCAAGCTTTATGTGAGATTCCTGGATGTACGGATGCTGCTATTATTAGATGTGCATGGTGTCGAAAATCCTTATGCCTTAAACACTATTTCGAAGATTTTCATTACTGTACAAATTATGTACCGTGAGTGTACATGTAAGTCTTCCTTAAAACTAGCTTATGTTAATCAGATATATTGCTTTGAAAGAATCTATTAATGTTGTATCACTTGATTAATTTTTTAAGAATAAAATAACATAAACATAATTCCTCACATTTTTGTAAGGAAAATCAGTTATTGATAAAAGAAAAATCCACAAAAAAGGGAATTTTTCTTTAAAAAAATTAAGGGTTTCAACCCCTTAACTTAAAAATGATAATTGCTTATTTCTTACTTCTTCGTACCCTACCACATACTGAAATTTCAAGAAAATTGGAGGCGGACACCTTGTAAGGGTTCCTTGTCAGTGACAAATTGTCGATTTTTAATGCGATCTATTTTTATATGAATATAAATTATAATGATTCCAAAAAATGATGTCTATATTACGGAGTAAAAAATAAATAATAATTGATTATAAAACACGATTCGGGATCAGTTCAAGATTAAAAATTGTCCAGATATAATAATATCAATAGTAATAATATTTTTGTAGTTATAAATATATTAATAATATTGATAATTATAATTGAACATCCTCGCAAAAAATTGTAAACATCGTATTAAATTAACTTGTAATATCCTCATTTCAACAGTCACTTGACTTATTCCGTGGCTTTGATAAAAACCCGGATTCACGATAAAAGCAGTTTTAAAAAATTAAAATAATTATTTATTTATGTATGCAAATTTATATCTAAAATAATAATTAAGAAAAATAACTATTATTATATTATAATAATATTATAATACTATTATTTATATAAAGTATGACTTACATAATCAAACATGTTAATGATCACAAAAATTAGGTTTCAGTACTTGTATAGCGTGGCGAATCACAGAGAGTTCCAACAACTCTTATAGGGTTGTAAGGCTTCGTGTGAATTCCAAAGAATTTAAAAAGAATTCAGGGCAATGTTCAAGTTACTGGCAAAAGAAAAATGTTAAATCTCTTCAAATGTTTGAAACAATTACGAAACTTCGTCACTTCTTGTGTATAACTTCTTGAAAATGCATTAAAATATTATAGAACTCCATACAATATAATGAAATCTCATAATATTTCCTAAAATGCTGGAAAATTTGTTGAAATAACTTGAGTGCTTCTCAAATTCTTCAAAATGATTGGAATCCTCAGAATCATAAATTCTAATAAATTCTTCGAACCCCTATGATTTTCTTTTAAATAATCTGAAATCATCGAAAATCTTATAAAACCTCTAGGAGTCATTTAAAATACCTTCAAATAAATTATATCCTTAAAAAATTCTTTGAAATCTTTTTGAAATACCCTAAAATATTGAAAATGCCTTTACATTTTTAAAACTTTTAAAAATTATAAGTAATGAAAAAAGAACCTTGTATCTTTCATATCCTTTGTGATCACTTGACTTAATTAAAACTTTCTCAAACCACCATAACATAAGATATTTAAAATCCTGCAAATATTTTGAATTGATTCATTATTATAAAACCAGTAACCTTTTGTTAACAATTGACATTTTGTTAGTAATAAGTCAACTAAAATCTTTTTGGGATGAAAAATTTTTTTCTACAAGTTTTTCTTTTTGATTTAAAAATTCAACTGATTTAGTAAAATTTGAAATTTCTTGGAAAAATGTAACTTTTGGTAGAAAATTTAACAATCGTACGAAGAAGTCATACTTTTTGGTTGAACTCTGTTTTAGAAGAGATTCTATTCATCTTAAATAAAAATGCAACTGCTCTCTTACCATTTTGTTGAGAATTTCACTATTTCGTAGAAAATTGACTTTTTGTCCACATTTTGTATGTCGATGTTGAAAAGAGAAGTCAAATATTTTCTGGAAGATACTTCAAATTTTGTTTTAAAACTGTTTTTATTTGTTTTATTTAATAGCATCTGTTTGAAGAAAATTTTTACTTTTCTTTGATAAACAAGCAACAATTTTGTTGATAACTTAACTATGCTATTAAAAAGTTATACTTTTTGCTTGAATATTCTGTTTTGGTGAAAATTAAAAAAATATATAGAAAATTTACTTCTTGTTTAAAACTAATATTTTGGTTTCTTTATTTTGGAAATCTTTTTTAACCGAAAATTTAAGTTTTTTCTCGAAAATTTATCTTTTCGTTTTAAAAATTCATCTGTTTTAGTAGAAGTACCCATTTCTTAAATTAGAATGCACATTTTTGTTAAAAATTCTTTTTCTTTGATTTGGTTTGAAAAATTTGGTTCAATTATGTTTAAAATTAACTTTTAAACGGAAAATGTAACTTTTCAATTTTTTAAGATTGACCTTTTTTAGTTGAAAATTCTCCTTTTTAACTAAAAAAATTATTTTCTTGGTATGAAATTTTAAGTTTGTTAGGTGAAAATGCATCAGTTTCGTGAAAAATTAATTTTTGGCTAAAGTCATATTTTTGAAAATTCGTCTTTTTTATTAAATTTTTTTTGCATAAGCCTAATCTTTCTTTAATTGAAAGATAAACTTTTTTATTGGATATTCATATCTTCAAGTTGAAAATCAAGCTATTGTGTACAAAATTTATTTCTTTTGTTAAGAAGATATTTTTTATAGTAAAAAATAATTTTTTTGTTTGAAATAAATTAATAAATTAACAATTTTTTATTTGCATCTGAAATACTGTTTTATTTCATGTATAAAAGATTTTTTAGTTTTATTTCTTTTAATTCAAAGTTTTATTTTATCTTTGTCATGTCTAATTTTTCATTTTCCGCTTTTCGACTCCATTCTTCTTTCAAGTGATGTTACTTTATAATTTTATTGTTCTATACTTTGCTTCGCCTACCAATTTCTCTGTTATTTTATTTTCATACGCTCGCTATTTGTTTGTTGTAAATTTTATTCTTTTCGAAATTCTCAATTTAAATCTACTGCACGTTTCATAATTGCAGTCGGCGCTCGAAACTTTCAGCGAGAGAAGGGGACGCACGAGATGGCAGCGATGCCCCTTCACCTGCGACGCGATTGACCGAGAACTCCTCGCCAATCGTGGGCCGGCCAGCTCTCGCGGCGCCACCATAAAAGACTCTTTGCTCGACCGATTCGACACGAGGACACACAATGATCAGACACAGATCAGACACGGTTCGGTGCTCATGGTAGATTGATCGATTCTAATCTACTAGACGCATCCAATTACTATCTGCATATGTGCTTTTCAGCATTTATCCATTATCGTACTTCCCTTTTTAAAGCTATCGTGAGAACGACCAACCCTAACCCCTCTTCTAACATACCCAAACAACCTCCTTGAACACCTTCTGCTTTCTCTTATCCAAACCCTAATAACCTCAACAATGAACAAATTTCGTTCATAATACCCGATCTTCGAAAAATTCTGGACTCTTATGGGGTCGCATCGAGTTTTTTTCATATAAAATAAAATGGTTTACTTGTGCAAATTATTCTTCACATAATTCTAAATGAAAAAAATATATAAACAGAGACATTAAGCCCAAAACTTAAGTGCCACTCTGAACAGATCGATCTCTTTTTAATTAAAAATTAAAAATAATGTAAATTTGTTTCAAACAGAAAATGTAACCAATTTTGAGACGTGATTAATATCATCCCTCATTCGTTATTTACATGTTCGCCATGTTCCCATATTCCTGATCTTCCCCTTCTACCACACATGCATCAACACAGACCTTCAGACTATACCTAGTGTGGCTCCGACCATCGACCGGACTCATCCTCATCTCGACAGTCACCGGTATCTGTACCGTTTTTCGTTTTTTTTTATCTTTGAGTAAACAGAATAAATTAATTCCAGTTTTCTTTTACTCTTCGTTCTCTTTTCCTCCACAGTGGTCTGTAGTCTGGCAGCTCTCCGCGACAATTTCTCCTCCGACTTGCACTTAGAGGAATTTTGTCACTCTTTCTCTTCCTCCGCTCCGAAAGCCGTCGTTCGTTCGGTGGTCTTCGTTCCATCTACATCAGCGATTCCCAAACTTTTTATGCAATTTCTGGGGAGCGGCAGGGGCCCCACCCTCAAATTTTTTCACAATACTGGAACCCAAGTGAGACACTGGACGCTAGTCGTTCGTGCTCGGTTGCTTGCTTCGCTGACCTTTTCGTTGTTAGAGAATTAGAGCCGGTTGAGAAAAATGAAAAGTTAGTTAAATATAAATCAATAGAATTTTAATAAGTTCCGTTAGATTTGTTAGATTTTCAAATGAACGTTAAAAAAAGTTAGCAGAAGATCGGATAATAACTTCAAGAGTTATCGCACTTTTGTTGCATTCGCAAGATTTGTAAATATTTCATTTATTAGTTCGGATATTAACCGATTTTCAAAAACGTTGTTTCCATTTCCTTTAAATTATATTACGAAATTGATTCAGCCAATTAAAATTTAATTGAGCAAAGTCTTTATAATGTCAGGTATTGCAAGTTCATAACAATGAAAGGGTCATTCGTGGTTGGTACACGAAAGTCGAGGAAAGTAGCCTTCTGGTCGCAGCGGGGAGCCTGCCTAGCTGCCCGGCCCGGGGTGACATCCCCCTGCCGGTGGCAGCCTCATCGGCCGGCGGCACTAGTTTGGGAATCACTGATCTACATCACGCTATCACTTTCCCAGGCCTCTTCCTTGTTTCTCCTTGGCGTCGGGCCACTCTGATAATTGCGGGCGTTACGTCATCCTAGAAAGTCAGCCGGTTTCCGCTGCCCCCTTCACCTTTCAAGCGCTTTCTAGATTTCGGAGAAAATAGACCACTGCCCAATTTTGAACAAACTATTGATTTTTCCAGACTTTGAACAAAAAATTTAGAAGCTTCTTTGGAAAAAATAGCTTCAGAAGAATAAAAAGCATTTTCTTAAGATTCCTAGGAAAATGGAAAATTTCTTTTAATTTTGAAAAATTAATTTAAGGAGAATATATGTAATTTTTAATATGTCTAACTTTAAATTTCTGAAAGTGATTTGCTTATTAGTTTTTATTTCTTCGAATTGAAATCGTTTTAGCTTTCGAGTTCCATTTATTTTTAATTTCATTTACCGTGAAAATATTTTTTAAACAATTTATTATTATTTTAATAATAAGCTTTTTGAATACTATTATGACTATATCAAACAAGTTTTTAAATTTAAATTAAATAATAAAGTTTAAACTGGCAATTTTTAGACTTTAAGTTCTGCAAAAATATAATTTGGTTTCATATTTAACAAATCGCTTTTTAGAGATATTTGAATATATTCTCTGTAAGAAAAATAAAAGGCAAAACAATTTTGTAGAATTCGAGTTTTGACCCTGTTTAGACTAAATTGATCTGTAAATAGCTCGCTAGTTTGAGCGGGCCTAGGGCTCACGATTGTTGCTTCTTGCGCTTTGCGCTCGATAATATATTTATCTCGCGCTCCGCGCTCAGTCTTTTTATATTCCTTACACTTGTGCACAGTTTTTTTTTAAACTGAAGGTAAAAGCATCGACAAACCCTAGCGGACCAAGTGAACGGAAAGGATACTCTACAGACTATCCTCATAGTATCCACATAGTATCCCTTCCGTATAATTCAACAAAAGCTGTTCAACAAATTACTGTCCGCTAGGGACAGTAATTTGATGATATTTAATTTTTTTGTCAGAGCTCCTTCGGCTTTAACGAACACATTCTCATAACTTACGAGGGTAGTTCAATAAGTCCTTAGAATGAAGTATAAAAACAATTTTTTTTGGGTAAATTTTTTTTTATTTTTCAACATAATCTCCTTGGAGCTCTATACACTTGGTCAATCGCTTTTCAAGTTTTTTTAATCCTTCAGAAAAGTGCGTTTTCGGAAGTTCCTCAAAATAAGCACTTACAGAGGCAATGAGGTCTTCGTTGTCTGGAAATCTCTGTCCACCGAGCCATTTTTTCAAATTTGGAAATAAGAAAAAGTCATTGGGGGCTAAATCTGGTGAATACGGTGGATGTTCGACCAATTCGAATTTTAGTTCTTCAATTTTAGCCATTGAAACGAAGCATGTGTGAACTCAGGCGTTGTCGTGATGAAAGAGAATTTTTTTTCTCGCCAAATGTGGTCGTTTTTTTTTTTAATTTCTTCTTTTAGCTGCTCTAATAATGATGCATAATATTCACCAGTGATTGTTTCACCCTTTTCCAAGTAGTCAATAAGTATAATTCCACGTGCATCCCAAAAAACTGTAGCCATTACCTTACCAGCTGACTTTACGGTCTTTGCCTTCTTTGGAGCTGGTTCGATAGTGGAAATCCACTGTTTGGATTATTCCTTTGTCTCAAGAGTGTAATGGTGTATCCATGTTTCATCCACAGTCACAAATCGACGAACAAATTCCTCACGATTCCGACTTATGCGCGCCAAAAGAGCCTCAGAGGCGACCA
>NC_046658.1:152808663-152810465 GCF_010883055.1 Belonocnema kinseyi
AAAGACAAACAATTTATTTCCAATATTTTTTCTGATCAAAACAAAATTTTCCAGAGTTATAGAAATTACAAAACTTAAAAAAACATACGAAAATGAACATTTTAAGTCAAATAACGCATTCTATAAAAAAAAGTCAAGAGAAGAAAAATGTTGCTTTCTAAATCCCCTACAATATTATCATAATATGTTTTTGAATTTAAAAAAAATCAAAATTTCAAATTTTTACAGCATTCAAAAGTACTGATAAATCAAAATATTTGAATTAGGCCTTCAATTTTTTTATAAATGAACAAGTATATAAAAGAAATATTTTTATAAACAAATTTTTTTTCAAAAAATGTTTGCTACGATTTTTCATAAATCTAGTTTTTTCAAGTTATATTGCAAGAAATTTGAATTGTAACAATATTATATTAAAAAAATTCTCTTATGATTATAATCGTTTATATTATAAACAAACTTAATGAACAAATGTAGCAATTAGGCATTTCTCGACAAAAACATTCGCTTTTTATCGATGTCAATTTTTTTTAACTAGGAAGTTTATGATCATTTTTGCAAAATTCATAATTTTTTGATCAATTTTATGATTTTTTCAAAAAGCATTAATAAAAAAATGCATTATTCGGGCATTTTTTGGAAGAAAAATTCGGTTTTTTCAATGCCAGTCTTTTTAGTTGGGAACTTCGTGTCAATTTCAGTAACATTCATAATAAGTTGATGAATTTTATGATTTCTTTAAACCTATTTAATTACCAAATGTATTATTCAGGCATTTGTTTACAGAAAATATCTTTTTTTCCAAGTAAACCTTTTTAATTAGAAAAATTATGATAACTTCAGCAAAATTCATAATTTTTTAATTAATTTTACGATTTTTTAAACAAATCTAATAAATAAATGCATTGATCAGGCGTTTGTCGACAGAAAATTCGTTTTTCCTTGCATGTCAACTTTTTCAATTAGGAATTTCATGAAAACGTAAGCAAAATTTATAATTTTTTAAAACAAATGCAATAAACATAAAATTATGGAAAGTCGTAAAAAACATTTTTTTATCAAATAATGTGTATTATAAAAAAACCTAATTCAAAAATAATGCTCCAAAACTCTCTTAGTAATCTTCACAGCTATTTTTGAATGAAAAAAATTTTTTTTTTTAATTTTTGTTTAAATCGGTCAATATTCGGAGGCTGTAAGTTATTTTGAACCAAAAATGTCATTTTTTCCTACAATGGGCCGGGAATGTGAAAATGAGATGATATGAACTTCCATCTAACACAAAGCTGTTGAAGGTTGGTGACCTTCTCAGCATAAAACACTTATCAGCTATGATTCTCGGTTTAAAAAAATCCCCCCCCCCCCATCCCGAGACCCTCATTAATCGAAGTTTCGTGGGTCACTGACGTAGGGATATAATTTAGAAGTTAAAAAAAACAAGGCTGATGTGTAGACCATATGTGTAACGTTTTAATCGCAGAAATAAAATTGGAAATGACTAAATTCAGTTTTTAAAAAACCAGCACAAGTTGCAATAAAATTTTTAATAAGAATTTTTTTTGTTGAAATAATGCACATTTTGTAAAAGAGACAATGAAACAACGTCTGTTTTATCATCAATGCATGTTACGAATTGTAATAATATAAATTTATGGAAATTATATACAAGTTGAGGTGCAAATTCGAGTGCGAGGCGCGAGATACGAGGGTAGTTCAATAAGTCCTTAGAATGACCAACAGATGGCGCGCGAATCGTTCCAAATCATCTGTTTTCAGTCAGCACCACTCCCGACTAGATATAT
>NC_046658.1:152810565-152813072 GCF_010883055.1 Belonocnema kinseyi
AAATGGTATTGATTGATTGTCAGTTTCAAAAATGTATTTTCAACGAAAGAGATGAACCTTCAAATAAAAAAATAGACTATTATGATATAACATAATTATAATGTTATCATTATAATATACGTATATATTTATATATATAATAGTATTAATATTTATATAATTTATATTTTATACATGAAATAACATAACCTCAAAATATACGGATATCAAGAGGCGCGCGATCTATTCAAATCATGAGAATCGTCAGCATCAAAATCTGGAAATATTAAAATCCCAATCTCCTGAATTTATTTCAAAGCAGTTAGTTGTTAGCAGATAGATACATAAATAGAATCGACGAAGTGCTCCGGCCGGCAATCGTGCATCTTCGAGTTTTCAAATTCAGAAGAGGAGAAATGGGTTGCGCGCGCAACTCAGTCGTTTACAGCGTCTCCTACTATATTCACACGGACATAGCCCTGTCATAGTATTGGATCGTATCTCGTTTCAGATCTGGGATCACTGCTACAAGGATGGACGAACCCCCTTCCCTAGCTTCTCGTGGGAATAACAATGACAACACCAAACATAGTTGTAGTAAGTGCGGTTCAAAACAACAGAACGCGCAGGGCTCCCGACAATAGGTCGGCCAAGAATGCCGACCAATCTAGAGCTGGGGGAGCCAATGAAAATGGATTAAATGCGATGAATCGGCGGGATCTCGAAACATTTGGGTGGACGGAGCAACTAAATTATGACTTGCTAGAGTGCTACGATGCGAGTGTGGCTCCTGAACGGGATTACATTGCACGGCTGCATGCTCTGTGGTGCGAGAAACACCCGGAGCTATCGCACTTTTCGCAGCAACGTCTGCGAAACCATGCTGAACTACTCCGTAAAAGGGGCTATGTAAGCGTAACGCCTACTCTACCACAGCTAGAACAAGCCGGCAACAGAGAAAGAGAGGCGACAGTAAAACCAACCGCAGACAGGCATCCAATAGATGAAGAGCGATGCTTTACGACCCGGACAAACATAAACACCAAGGTTTCTCTCAAGCCTAAAGATCGGGCTGAAATGAATGACGAGCTTCTTGGGTATTTTTCCGGAGAATCCGACCTCTGGGCTATCAATTATTGTGTGTATAATGCAGCGACAGCTTTGGCCGATGCGAACCGTAAAACAAAACTAACGGCTGATCATAAGGCCAAAAGACGAATGCATCAACTTGCCATAAAGATAGACTGGGCAAGACAGTACGCGTCCCACATTCAGTGTGTGATTGACTACATCACATCTGGCAGGAATTTTACCGCCAAGGTACGAAAGTTCGCGCACGAACACCGGACCCGTTATCACACACTTAACAAGTCAAAGCTGCCGACCATCAGACAGCGTATGGTTGAGAGAATACGGATACTATCTGACGCTAAGAGAAGTCTGGAGCGGAGGGTGAGGTGGGTCAGAGAAAATCAACAGTTTTTCTCTGACTCATCTCGTCTCTTCCAAGACCCTCCAGTTACTGTCGAATACTCACCCAAACCAGAGGAGGTCGAAGTATTTTGGAGAGAATTCTAGGAAGTTCAGCATAGACTGGACGAAGACTCAGAAAATATAAAAGGCTTCAAGGAGTGTGCGGCAAACCTGCAGATCGAAAGTACAAGGTCACTCATGTATTTTACATGGACGATCTTAAGATCTATGCTAAAAACAGAGAGCAACTGCATCTAGCTCTGGGGATTGTCGAACGATATACCAAGGAAATTGGAATGGAATTTGGGTTAGACAAATGCGCCCAGGTTTATTTGAAGCGAGGAAAACTTAATGGTATCCCTGAAGATCCTGAGATCGTTGATAGAAGTCCCATACGACAACTTTGCGCTGAAGAGACTTATACATACCTGGGCGAGCCACAGAGCCGCATTCAGGAAGTGACATCTATAAAGGATACTCTCCGAAGCAGATACAAACGTCTCATCCAACAGATTTGGTCTTCCGAACTGTCCGCGAGGAACAAAGTATCTGCAACGAACATGCTTGCCGTCCCGGTACTACTCTATTCATTTGGAGTAGTTCCATGGACGAAGAACGAGCTCAGATATCTTGCAATCGCGACAAGAAAGTTTGAGCACATGAACAAAAGCATGCATCTTAAGTCTTCCGTTCCGCGACTGTACATCTTACGCCCTCAAGGGGGTCGCGGAATATTGAGTCTTGAATGTCTTCACAATACGATTATTCTGAGTACAGCACATAGAGTTGCAAATGGAAGAGGCCCTCTTCTTAAAATTGTAAGGAATCACGAAGAAGTGGGCAAAGGAGCGTTTATGTACAAAGCAGCGAAGGAGGCTGCTGAAGCACTCAGTCAATGTCTTGTGAGCCGACGTTTGCTTTACTGAAATCGCCCGGATTGAAATCAGGTACGTAGGGTTTCATTTTTGCATGCTAAGACGGTGTCATTTCCACCTTAACATACCGTCGCCACATTTTGAGCCAAGACATTCCCGATGATAGCTGCAGGGCGTGCC
>NC_046658.1:152813172-152814430 GCF_010883055.1 Belonocnema kinseyi
CATTACAATTTTAACAAATCAAGGCTTTTTATTTCTAACCACTCTTTTCAAATTTGTATAGTTTTTAATTGTTGTTTATAATGGCTTGTCCCAGATCTGAATCATATTTTTTTTCAAAAAATCTCTTATCCAATTCAGAAATACATACAATTGCTTTGAAAAAAATGTTTAATTCAGAAATATTTCATTTAAACGCTCAATAATTCATGCGTATAAAACACAAACTTTTCGCACCTTTTAATTTTACAATTTTTTAAATTAAATTGTTTTAAAATAGGAAATAACCGTTTAAAAATTTTTAAGACTTTAACATTTGAGAGATTTCTGGTTAAAAAATACAAATTGCGCTATTATTTTGAAGGTTCAACAGTTTTTAATCAAAAATTAAAACTTCTTTTGTTGTTGAAGATTTATCATTTTAGTAGAAAATGTAATTATTTTGTTGGAAATTTGTTATTCTCTTTTTTTTTAGTTGAAAATTTAATTATTTTGATAGTAAGTTAATTTCTAAAATTTTCAATTGGAGAAATAAAATTTTTATCTCTAAATAACAATGCAAAAATATTAATCTGGAACAACTTAAAATAAAAACAATGTAACTTTTATTTTAAAAAGTTTTTAGTTAAAAAATTAATTTAATCGTTCAATTTTTAATGTTACGAACTGAAATTTTTTTGAATTATTATCATTTTGAACCTTAAAAATTTTTTTTAAAGCAATTGTGTGTATTTCTGAATTGGATCAGAGATTTTTTGAAAAAAAAAATGATTTTTTAGTTTAAAAAATTAATTTTAAGTGAGTATTTGAAAAGATTTTAAAAACTAAAAAAAAGGAATCAGGACGATTTTAAGGCAATTTTTTTATTTTGCAGTTTTTTTAATTTTAGGAAAAAAATCTAATTAACACAATAAATCAATTTTCAACCCAAAAGTTTACTTTTCAACAAAATAAATTAATTTTCTATCAAATAATTGGTGTTTAAACTAATAAAATGTACAGGATAAAGTTTCAAACAAAAATGGAAAGATACAATTTCCAGATAAAAACTGTGCTAAAAAATTGAATTGAACAAAACAAAAAAACGAATTTTCAACAAAATTGTTAAATTTTCAAGAGAAAAGGTGAATTTTTGACCAAGAAGATTAATGTTCCATACAAAAAAAACGATTTTCCAACTTAACCAATATAAACGATTAATTTTTAATCAATCATATAATAGTTACATTTTCAGATAAAGATAAATAATTTTTTATAGAAA
>NC_046658.1:152814530-152815762 GCF_010883055.1 Belonocnema kinseyi
AATTCTCTAAAATTTTTCAAATCCTTTAAAACCTTTTGAAACACCTACAACTTATTTTTTTTTTAAAGATTTCTAAAGTATTTAAAATTTTTTTAAATAACCTTTTTAAAATTAGATTAATTCTTTGAAATTCCTATAAATTATGGAAATCAGTTAAAAATTTCTTGAAATTTCAAAAAAATTTTCAGGGTATGTTTCAAATTTCAAGATATTTTTAAGCGCTTTAATAAATTTAAAAGATTTTTAAGGATTTTAAACATTTGAACATATTTCTAAAAATATCAAGGAATTTTCAACTGATTTTTGTAATTTAAGGGAATTTCAAAGAATTTAAGCAATTGAGGGTCCGGATACAATAAGGGGACAAGCGCTCGAAACCGCGAGAAAGTATTGTCCAAACGTCTTGTTATATCCAAGTTTTAAAGTTCAAAAAATTAAATAAAAAAAATATATAGGCTCGTAGATATTGACAAGACGGAACTTTTTTCTATTTGAAGTTTTTCTTTCCGATGTATATTTTTAATAATAAAATTGAAAAAATTATGAAAAAATTTCGCCAAATTCAATTATGTTTTAAAACATAAATCGTCTCCATTCAGACAAATATTATTGAAACTATTTGAAATTTGGTATACATACGAACTATATCCTAAGGATGCCTACTAAATGAAGAAAAAAGTTAAAAATGTTAATTGTTTAATGATAATTAATTGCAAATGGAGACCTGACGGTGAGCACGTTTTTTTAGCTTCGGTGAAGAAAAGTATCGAGTGAACTTTAAAGTTGAGACAACTCCCAGTGAGAGATTTGTTCCACACTATTGGAGGAAGATTTCTGGAAATTTTTAGATCGATTCATTGGAAATTGGCGGAAATATCCATTTTGTAAGAAAACACGCGGCGCCGTCTACGATTGCATTGTTAGCAGATTCAAGCGCTTCCCAACGTTAGTGCTCTCGCCTGCACACTCTTCTATAAAGGACACGTCTTTTCCAAAATTAAACATTTAAAAAGCCTGCCTCCCCCTTCCCTTCCCCCAAATAATAAAAAATCGACTGTTTTATGTTTTTGGACATTTCTTTGTTTTTAGGGAATTAGCAAATAACTGAAAAATAGGAAAATTTGTGCTTGGCAACTTGTTTATTCCTCAGTTATAAAACACATTATTGCAACTGTTTACCGTCATTTCTGATAATTTATCATACATTTTCTTAAACATTTTAACACAAGAAC
>NC_046658.1:152815862-152828914 GCF_010883055.1 Belonocnema kinseyi
TGCTACCTGTGTATATTGTTTTTATAGCTTGTAGGATCCATCCATTGACTCCATACTCTTTCAGAATTTCCCAAAGTTTACTTCTATCTACCTTGTCAAAAATTTAATACCTACTCTGATGAGAATGTAAACAAATTATCTCCGCTAAAAAAGAAAAAAATATATAAATGATGAAGGTTTGTTCATCGATGAAACATTTTTAGGGACTTGATAATTAACTGGGGAAGTGATGCCTGAGAACTTTGCCAATGAGAGTATTTCAGAGCGATAATTTCAATTAAAAAAAAAATTGTACCCTGCAGACTAACCCGCGTAGAAGTTTCCCTAATAGTCCCTAATAATATTGGGGCTATGTTAGGGGCCCCAACAGTTTACCCTTATTCGGGTAATTTGGATGACTTCCATAATAAGCCCCCTATTTCGCCTCAACTTCAAATGCAGTTGCGATAACGCTGGTGTACCTGGTCATGCACCAGGTTGCTGAAAGCATCTTTTACAGGAATTCTCACAAAATTTAAAGATCGATGATAAAAATTTAAACTTCAAGCGTAGTTTCGATGACGCTGCTACACCTGGTCAGACTCCAAGTTGCTAAAAATATCTTCTACAGGAATTCTCACAAAATTTAAAAGTTCTATGAAAAAAATATCAACTTCAAATATATTTTCGACGACGCCGGTGTATCTGGTCTTGCACCAGGCTGCTAAAAGCATCATCTACAGGAATTTTCGCAAAATTTTGATTTCGATGATAAAAATATCCACTTCAAATGTAGTTGCGATGACGCAACTACGACTACAACTAATTTTATCAGCGAACTTTACATTTTGTGAGAATTTCTACAGAAGATGCTTACAACAACCTTGCACAGGACCAGGTATACAAGCGGCATCGCAACTACATTTGAAGTTGATATTTGTTGTGTACCGCAATGCCATGGTCGCGTATTCAGAAGTCGTTTTTGAGGTCGCCACCCTCAGTTACAAATGCATTTCAAAATTATAATGCAGATCGCAACTCATTTAATAGTATAGTGGTTAAGACTATTGACTTGCGTGCTTAGGTTTATGCGTTCGAATCCCTCCCCCCCCCCATTGCGTGCGAAATTTTAATTGTATTATAAGCGTTATAACTTACAAATACTGATTAATTATATGTATATCCGTAAATATTTATAAGAAACGACCTTGCGCTTATTTATTAATTATTCTTTAACAATACTTTTTAACAATTTATAGTGCTGTCTTAACTATAGTCTACGCCGAAAACATAATTAATTCGTAATTGCAGCATCCAGGAACTGTACAGAATAGCGACTGTACTTGGAAGATCGGTAGATTTAACTTGGTTTTCAGTAAAATATAAGGTTCTTTTTTCTTCGAGTACAATTATAGCGGACATATTTTCTCAATGAAAAGAACAAGAACGGCAATGCCTTACACAAAAGGCCCTATTGGGGCCCCTAACATTGATTGGAAAATAATAAGGATTCTTGTTAAGGGCCTGAATAAATTTCCTTTGACGGCCTCTAACAATTTTGCGTGACCAAGCTAGTACGGCCCGCTGTTTTATTGATACTTGATTTTAAATAAAAAAATAATAAATGACTATAAGTATCGCGATTTTCACGAAAAAGTATAATTCGTATTATACGTGCGACTTTAGGCAGCCTTTTTTGTGCCTTTCAAATGTTTAAGGTTTCAAATGTTTAACGGGCATAGGCCCGTTTATTTCGCATTGAATCCCTTACATATTTATTTTTAATATGAGAATAAAATAATATGAAGAAAAAAATGTATATTTAATTTAAAAAGTAAAATTTCATCAGATGATATTCTTCCAAACAGACCATGTTGGCCCTTGAAAAGGAAATTAAAAAATCTGCCCTCTACGCGCGTACATTCTTGTCGCGCGCTAAGCGCGCGGCTCGCATCGCTCGCAAATTTGAGTGTGCCTAGGGCGCGCGACTGTTGGTTCTCGCGCTTTGCGCTCGATGTTGTATTTATCTAGCGCTTCGCGCTCGATTATGTATTAACCTCGCGCTACGCGCTCGGTCTTTATATTTTCGCACATTCTTGCGCAAACATTTTAAAATTAAGACTCAAAACATTCACCACTTTAATTTTGTAATTGTGAAGTCTCTTTCGTTAAAAAAGCTTATGAACTCTATTTTGTTAAAGCTCTTTTGGCTTTAATGAACACATTCTCATCACATATCTCGTGCTTCGCAAAATAAAAAGCAAATTGTATTTATCAAGATTATTTTTGTATTTGTTTCTTATTTTGCTTTAAATTGTATTCTAAGCTGCTCTGAAACATGTATCATTTCAATAAATGTATGTCGTTACAATTCATAATATCCATAAAAATTGAATCATACTAATTCTTTTATTCTTGTTTTTATAATTTTTTTTATTTTTAATTTTCTATTTTACGATTAAATAAAAACTACTGCGCATTTGTATAGTGCCTAATACGGAAACCTATATAGGGTCCTATATAGGAGCCTATGTCCTCTTTCGTCTTTTTTGTGCTTTTTCCAAAAAGTTAATTTTTTTATATTTAATCTTATATTTCACGATTAACAGAAAATCTACTCGTCCTATCAAAAAATAATTAATAATAAATTTATAGATCTTTTTAGACGAACAACTTTTGTTTGGTAATTTAAGTTCATACCTTATGTAGTTTTTTCAAAAAAATTTAATATTTTTATTTAGAATGTTATTTTTTACGACTAAAGCTAAAACTGTCCTATCAAAAATTATAGCTTTTTTTTTGGATGAACAAGTTTTGTCTCATTTTTTCTCGTAGCTTATATCAAAAAGTGAATCATTCTTAATTTGTATTTCTTTCCAGGGCGCGCAATTTGAACTCTTTAATTTTTTTCTCATCTTGCATAGTTTGAACAAAAAATGGAATTTTTGGATTTTTCATTATTTTTGGAACAATTAAATTTGGAGTGTTCAACTTCTCGACCAAATTAAAAATGTTGTTAACATAATCTTGTAAAGCCTTCAAAAAGCAAAGTTTTTTTTTCTTGACTTTTTTTCATATCATGCATTTTTTGGCTTAAAATTTTTCATTTTAGTTTCTTTTTTTGGCTTTTGAAAATGCTCTAACTCTGATAATTTTCTTTTTATAGAAAAAAGTCATGCAAATAAATTTTTTGCGTCTCTAAGTACTATGAACAACCTCACATAGAATTTTTAAATCATGAATGAATGTGGTTTCAAACATTTTTGGTACGATTAAATTTGGAATTTTCAACTTTTTGACCAAATTAAAAATGCTGTTAACATAATATTGTAGGGCTTTCAAAAAGCAAAGTTTTTCTTTTTTTGACTTTTTTTTATATCATGCGTTGTTTGGCTTAAAATGTTCATTTTAGTTTGTTTTTTTGGATTTTGAAAATGCTCTAACTCTGACAATTTTCTTTTTATATAAAAAAGTCAGGCGGATAAATTGTTTAAGTTTTAAAGTACTATGAAACAGCCTCGCATAGAATTTTTACATCTTAAAAAACTGTGGTTTCAAAAATTTTTTGTACGATCAAATATTGAATTTTTAACTTTTTGACCAAATTGAAAAAGTTGTTATTATAACCTTGTAGGGCTTTTAAAAAGCAACGTTTTTCTATTTCAGACTTTTTTCGTATCATGCGTTGTTTGGCCTAAATTGTTCATTCAATTTGTTTTTCTGGATTTTGAAACTGCTATAACTCTTGTAACTTTAGATTTTTCAAAAAAAGTCATGAGGATGAATTGTTAAATTTTTTGAATTCTGTGAATAACCATATAGAAAATTTTGGAATTTTCGAAAAAATGGTACCTCAAAAATATTCAAAATGTGCCCACTTTTTGAATTTTTATCAAAAATGGCTGGCTAACGAACTTGACCTTTAGTTTAGGACTCTTAACGAGTTTACCAAAGGGAAATCTAGTAGATTAATTTTTTCAAAAGTTATCGTGTTCACAGACAGACAGATAGACAGACATACAGACAAATATACAGACACATTCATAAAAACCTGTTTTTCGGATTCAGGGGGCCTCAAAACGTGGACATTTGACAAAAACGGAGGGGGGGGGGGGGGGGGGGGGGGGGGGGGGGGTCAAATTTTACGCAAATCTTATACCTTCTCTGATGAGAATGTAAAAATTTGCAGAAGTGAGTAAATTTTTTGAGCATGATATTATAAGGGGGGGGGGGGGCGGTGGTGGCTCTAAAATAATAGCCTAGCGCGAAAATTTGTATACAAAAAGCGAAATCTAAGCTCTCTCGACAAGTTCAAACTTTGAATAATTAAATAATCAAATTGATAAAATAAAATATTTTATTAATTTTATGAATTTCATAAATCAATTGGTATGAGTTTGAACTTCTACAGCGAGCTGTTTACGTTAGAGATGTTTACGTTGGATGAACAGGCTGTTTAGATATATAAAGACAGCTTACAGAACGAGCGATAAAAACAGACGCCAAACTGAAAATAGTTTTTAAGCTATTAGTAGAAGCAAAACCGTCGCTACGTGACATGTCAACAATCTTTGAACCCACCTCCTGATATTGTTAAAACATTAACAAAATATACATAAACTTTCCGGTGTGCTGCTTCTACCCCCTCCCTAATTATCTTATAATTTAAAGCTCTACCCTAAAAATTTTATTGGTTACGTTCCACAACGAAATTTCACCATTTTCTTTATACCATTCTTCGGGCTGCTTTTTATCTCTCCTAAAAACTGCCCTCGAAATAAATAATGCACTTAGCCTAAATGTAAGCTTTTTGAAATTTTTGGTTACTTTTCTAAAATCCAAAACAATCAAACATAATTTTACAAAATCAACTTAACACTAAACAAACTTCTCCTAAAGAAAAACTTAGGTAATATGTAAAGGAAAAAGTATATCATAGTAGGTCTGAGCTGATTTGTAGCCTACTGTAGATAAAAAAAATGTATTCATAATTCCTCATGTGAAAATAATTCCTGGCAGACTGGAATTATTCTAGCGACAGTACTGGATTATTCGTGGTTGTCTGTTCACACCGAATTTTATTGGCACTCTTTTGGCGCTATCCATACCTACTAGATAGAAAAATCCATCACGCAGTTCTATGCAGACCCACTATTGTCGCTCGACAGAATTTGACATCACATTAATATAAAAATTCCGTCCAAAATCTAGCTTGGTTCTAGAAAGTACTTCTATTTGGACTTTGAAAAAGAAGGCGCCATTTAAAAACTAGTTAATTAAAGATAACAAATTAAATTTATTGCATATAATCGCGCCACTTTTAAAGTTTCGTCAGTCTTCCGCAACGTTCCCGCAGTGCTCAAATTCAAGGAAATAGAAGAAATAAAGTTGCCTGTGTTTTCAGTTTTGTCTCAAAGTGCATATTTTTAAATTTAATTTGTCACTAAGTAAGTATTTTATATGTTAATACTGCAGGAAACTGCTCTATTTAAATATGCCTACGACTATACATTATATAGTCGCTATAGTCCTTCAAATTGGCATACGTATATTTCCTAATCTCAAATTTTGTATTAGAATCACTGAGAAATTGAAGTGATTGAAGAATCTTATTATTAACTGTTGGATTGTATCTTACTAATTGATTTTTAGATAGAAAAAAGTAAAACTAATGTTAAGGAATTTATTTTATTTTTAGTCGTGCAGCTATATTTATAGTTACTTATTGTTCTTGATCGACTTATCTGATGCACTATACATTGTTAATTTGTAAAATATTGAATGAAAGACAAAACTAATATTAAAAATTATTGCTGAATAAAGAAATTTTATTGTTTGGTTTTCTAGCAAAGTAATTTTACTTTTTGTTTGATAAGTATCCAGTACTCATGTACATTGAAATAACATATTTCCTAGCTTAAAATATTATGCAGTGCCATCAACAGCATTCAACTTTCATCATTCAATGCAATTTCAAAACTGCAGTAAAAAAATTTGGCAACAATAACCGGAACCGGATTTCAAGAATCAGATGTTCTCCATGCCGCCATTTAATTGTGAATACGTTTCGTTTCGCGACCACGAGGTTTGAAGTTTCGAGATAGACATTGGTGATTAGAGTGATTAGAGTCGTCATTCGGTTTAATTTAGCTCTTTCCTCTTAAAATAATTCAATTTTTTTCTATTTTTGAATTCTGCAAAAATTAAAAAGATTGTCCTAAAATTTTCTACATTCTTTTTTTACGTAATGGCGTTGGAATCAAGACCTAACCTCAAAACTGGATTTTCTCATCTTACTCCATAAATATTAGAATTACATCTTTTCTAAATAATCAGGGCTAAGTCCTCTTTTCAATTAAATCCTTATTCGAAGTAGACAATTAATTAATTCCAATAGTTTTTGTATAAAACGTTTTTTTTATTCTAACCTAAGCATTTGAAAAAAAAACGTCTCACATAAAAGCTATTGAAATTAACCAATTTTTCACTACGAATAAAAATTCGAATCAATGCAGGAATAGGCCCTAACGACTTAAAAATATGTAGTTCTAGTATTTATGGAGTAAAATCATAATTTAATTTTAAGGTTGGCTCCTGGTTCCAGCACCCTTAACGAATTTTGAAATATCCTAAGCTTAAAATTAATCTTTTAAAATAAAACCTGTAACCGTGTTTTATTTGTCTCATCTCTTTGAAGGTTTACAAAAATTTACCAATTATATATTGTAGAAGCGGAATCTTAAGAACAGAGCAATTTTCCAATGTTGAAAAACATTTAAAACTAACATTTTCTTTTTTGACAATAATATTTGGAAACATTCTGCTAAAAAAGCACTTACCAGCTATATTCCATTTTTCTTACAGAAATCTGGAATTTGCTAATATTCGCAATGTGGCCCATAGTGCTTTTATGTCAGGAATGATTTAATTATAAAAATAAGTATTAAATTTGCAATCAAGGTCGCATCTAGATCTACTAGATTTTTCAAGATTCACTAGAACGCGCCAGTACCGCGAGTGTAGATAGCGTCTAGTCGATTGTAGCCTTACATTTGCGGAACGCCCCACAGTGGGAGGAAATGCACTTTTTTCGTTCAAAAATGTTCAGAGCATTTATTTTTGGTCCGATTTTTAATTTTTGAACAAAAAAAGTGCGTTTCCTCCCACTGTGCGCCCCAACATAGTTTCTCGAGATAGCGTCAGTATAGAATCGTGGCGGTCTAGGCTGGAACAGTATAGCGCCATGAATTATTTCCACACGGGTCATGATCCGTTCATGATTTACACAAAATTCAGAAAACAAGGCCGAAAAATGTCCAAATAAAAAACAATCACACGGATCACCCCCTGATTCATTTAGGCGAACCCACTAAATATCCATCAATTAAAATAGCCGAAAACCTTCAAATTACAAATAATCCGCCCCAGCCAACTTGCTAACACATACTTTCTTTCATCATTGGTGTTCACTGTGTCCATACTTTGAACGTTGATAAAGTCGATATCACGTAACCAAGTTTATTCATAAAATTTTTGTCTGGAGAATTAAATTATTTTCATTTTTTTCGGTCCTCACTACGTTCACACGGATTGAGAAATCGTGTTCAGGATTCAGAAAGTTATACCGAAAGGAGTAAGGAACGTTTGTATTTATCAAAGTGTTTATAATTACGAAGCAAGTTTCCTAGTGAAATTCTATAGGAATAGGAAAAAAACTTCTAGCGTCGATAAAGTAGATGCCTCGATTTGAAGAAATCGAGGAACATCTTAGAATGTGCTACTCGAAAATCCGTCCAAGTCCCATTTTCAGAAATGTTCATCTTCAGAAAATAATTAAAATTTTCTAATGGTTATATATTCTTGTAAATTTGTTGTACTGGTGTGAAATAATTCTCAGTTATACCAAACCAATAATAATAAAATTTCGCCCGGGGGCGAAAGACTAGGCGAGTCCGATGATGAGCCTCGCCGGTTGGTTCACTGTCAACAATAGTTGTCAGCTGATCGATTCAACGTCAAAAATAAGACGTCACGTGATCTCGAGTTTATAGAAGTTCAAAGTTTCTTTTTTTCTCCTATAAAAAAAGCTAAAAATGCTTCAAAAATAATGATAGGTTACGTATGTGCAGATACTTATTTCTTGATTTGCAACAAATGTGTAAATTTTATTGCTTACATTAATTTTTTTAAGGTTTAGACGATTTAATCCAAAATAGGTGTCGGTGCTCAATATACCGGAACCGAAAAATCCGAAATGCATCAAACCAAAAATTATCTGCAACATGCTACAACGCGAATGGTAATATCCAATTTCATCGATTTATAAATAAACTGCAAATGAAACAGCTAAACATTTTTTTTTTTAAATCTCTCCAGTGACAATTTAAAGACTCACTTCACTATCCACATGCGTTTCTCGATTTTTGCATGATTCTTCATAGAACGTGCACGCATTCATTTGATTTGTCACTTTAACTGTTTTAGCGACGACGTTCAGTTTCTTCTCCGCTTTATTTTGTCGTTGAAAAAATTGATGAAAACAAATTCGATAATAAAAAAGGTCCAATTATCATAAGAAAATTACGGACACGGGAAGCATTCTACGGAAAAAATAAAGCAGAGACTGAAGTGAATCACGTCGCCAAAATAGTTGAAGTGACCAAACAATGAATTCTTACACGTACTATGAAAAAACATACGACAGTCGAGAAGGGCAGTGAATCTTTAGAAAAATATACCAAATCCTTAACTGATATTATGAGAAAAAATTGGGTGATATGAAAAGGTTAGATTATCGAAGGAAAAAAAATTACCCGCGACCAGCTTTCTCAACGGAAAAATGAAGCGGAGTATGATGTGATTGTGGTCACCAGAAACATATCCTTGATAAAAAAAATAAATGCACACTTGGAGATGTTTTACAATAGGATTCAAACATTATTATTGTGATCTTTAATGCCAACAAAAATTAATTCTCTATAAACCCTTTCATTTTAGACCAAGAAAGTCGACTTTTTAACAAAACACATGAATTTTAAACAAAATAGTTGAATAAACGAAATTTTAATTGTGCCTCTTTTATTTAGCAAGATCAACTTTCAAGAACGAAAGAAGTCGTAATTTTTAACAGCTTTCTTTAATTTATTCAAATAAAAAATATCTCCATTTATGTCACAGTAGAAACTAATTAGATTTGCATTTTTGGTTTTTAAGACAAATGTATTTTAATAGCCTGTGAATATTCTAGGGTTTTTACAATATTCCAAGATATTTTCGAGGGGTTTTAAAATATCGCATTGGTTTGAAATATCTTCAGAAATTTTTAGTCAAATTCAATAGTTTGAAGTTATTTTAAAAGAATTTGTTATCACTCCGCAATTTTCAGTTAGCAAACTTGGTTTTTGATTTCACGAAAAACTCTGTTGAATATTTTGAAACCTCTACTCTAAAAATCTTATAAAGTCAACAAAGAAAATTGTTTAATCCTTTATCGCTTACAAAAGGTATTTAAAAGTTTTAGTACTTTTAATACTTGAAAATTATTTAAATTAGAACTTTATTGCGGCCATGCATTGCTTGATCAATTGTAACATAATTTATAATAGTAATAATAACATTTTAATTTTAATATTTAAGTCTCAAGAACCAAATCTTGTGATCATATGTTCTTGAAAAATATCATAAATTTAAAATAAACTTGTGCCATTTTATTTTCAAAACGATTTTTTGCGAACTTATTTTAATTAACGTTAATTAAAAAATTTAATATTTTATTTGTTATACAAGAATTATTTTCTTTTATGTTTGATATCGAATAATTTTAAATTTTTATATTCAACTACATAAAACAGTCATATAAGTCTCATACATTATGTGATACGAAATCTGTCCTTCTGAGATATTTATTTTTCATGTACTGTTTGAGGGACAAAAATGTGAATAGCGTTAAGCTCTTATGTAGATAAAATACACTTTTTACTTTTTTTTAAGAATATGTTTTTAAAACCAGATTATTTAGGATTTTTTTTTTATTTTTTGTAGCTGATATTTTCCTTTCTTCATTCATTCTTCAAAACTATTTTTCTCTGATAATTTAACTTGAAATTCCACAGTTAAATTGCATAATGAAAAAAATTCCTTGATTTGAAAGAAATGTGAAAAACTGTCCATAAAAGAGATTTAAGCTGAAAAAGTTACATTAACCACCGCCAGACT
Source organism: Belonocnema kinseyi (assembly GCF_010883055.1). Lineage (NCBI taxonomy): Eukaryota > Metazoa > Arthropoda > Insecta > Hymenoptera > Cynipidae > Belonocnema > Belonocnema kinseyi. The sequence goes on from NC_046658.1 coordinate 152,826,057, forward strand.
ACACTTCATCTTGGAAACATGCTTATTGAGAAAATGGTAAAAAATTATTGCTACTGGTAATTTTTTCTACCGGTGCCGACTATTTTGCAAGATACTGTTTTTGTGCACAAGAATATGCAAATAGATTAAGGCTTAAAGAATGTATGACAATTCTAAATGATTTGTTTAAACCTAAATAATTTAAAATTAAAAGATTAGTTGAACGACTTATTAGATTTTAGTTGATTAAAAACTTTGTATTGAATTTCCACTTTTGAATCCTAAATTTTAAATCTCAAATTTCCATTTCGCAGTCTGGATTAAAACGTCACAAATTTGTAGAATTTTACTGTTAAACCTTAATATTTAAAGGATTTCCAATTCAGGTGTTCCAAGTTGATTCGACAATTTCTAACATTTCTTGAATTATTCATCTCTTTTTTATTAAAAACTTATCTTTTATGTAGATAAGTCTTATTATTTAACAAATGTATGATATCTAGTAGGAAATTTTCTATATTTTTTTTATTGAAAATATTGTTCGTATAGCTTCCAAGCTTTATTAAATTATTTCTTGATTCAGGATCATTAGTCGCTGTCTTTTCTTCAAGGCTATTCTAATAAAAATGCTTAGAAATTGCCACAGAAACACTGTAGATATCAAACAATCTACTTAATATTTGCCTCATTTTTTATTGCCCTGTTTTCGTATATTAAAAATTATATAATAAATTTCAGGTATATGAATGGTACAAAAATATCAGAAAAACGTTATGAAAATATATCTCCGAAATTACCCAACATTTTTTTTAGAAATTTTGCTCGGTTTATAGAGAACAGTTCTCACTGCGCAAAAAATTAGCCCTTATTAACGACGTTCGTTAATCAGACATTTTCAAACAAAATTAAAAAATTAAGAGTATTTTAAAATAATTTTATTTTCAAATTTGAGTAATTTGTTGTAAAAGCTTCTTATAGATGGATAGATTAGGGAATTTTATTCAAACTTTTCAGTAGATATCAAATATATTTGAAAAAATCTTCTCAGTCAACAATTGAAAGAAAAATTCTTTACGAGTTTTAAACATTTTTATGAAATGCTCTAGTACTCTACAAAAATACTTGCAAATTATCCTAATGACGTTTATTATTTTGATGAAACATTAAAAAAGTTATATCGTTTCAACATTTTAAAAATTTACAAAAATTAAGAAAATTTGAAAAAAATAGATTGAGAAATATCAATTCAAATTTTTACTATATATAAATTATATTTTAAAGCCTTTCTCATGAAATTTGGTGAGGTACATCCTGGTTGTCGACTGACCATTTGGAACTGCTTTCATTATTTAGAAAAAATAAATTTTGAAAATGTTCTCGTCGAGTACGTATTAAAATACGTGGTGCTCGACCTAGTGAACCCGGATCGTCGACTCACAATTTTTAGTTATTTTGGCTATTGGAACAATCTAAATTTTAAAAAGTTTCTCATAGAATACGTGCCAAGATACCTGGCCCGAAACCTGGTGCACCCTGGTCGTCGACTAACTATTTGGACCTGTTTTTATTATTCACAAAATTTAAAATTTTTTAAATTTCTTCTAGAATACGTATTAAACTGCCTGGTGCTCGATCCGGTACATCCGGATCGTTAACTCACCATTTTAAGCAATTTTGGCTGTTGATAATTTCCTTGTGCACAATTTGCGTCTTACAAATGCTCTAATACATGTATTGGAATGCTGGACGATGACTTCACGATTTACCTCTTGCTCAAGGAAATTTCTTAATTAGTTTAAAATATGACGAAACTGCGCAGTTTTGCCATCTTTAAAAGTAATACAAAAATTTCTTGGAGAAGAGATGCCGCTGCAGAGACTTGCCGCAGTTTTTCCATCTTTGAAATTACAGTGAAACTTTTTAATAGCCCTCCCTTCTATATCCCTTCCGAGAATTGACGCCACGCTGCAGTTAGGTGTATCAGGAGCTGCGCGGGGTGCGCGGCGTCTGCGGCTGTCACTTAGACGAGCATTCAGACGTGAATAGACAAAAACGTAGCGAGCTAAAATGAGGTACCACCAACCGTCACCTTCGAAGTCGGCGCTATAAAAGAGTTTTACTGTACTTAGAAAATTTCCATATGGGAGAGATGCCACTTGGGAGACTTGCTGCAGTTTGCCATCTTTAGAACTACTTAGAGAATTTTCTGGGGTGAGAGATGCCGTGGGAGACACTTGCCGCTTTTTTGCAACCTTTGGAACTACTTTGGAAATTTTCTTGATTGAGAGAATCAGCTGGGGAGACTTGAAACACTTTCTTCTTTTGAAGTACTTGCAAATTTGTTGTGGGAAGAGATGCCGCTGGTGAGTCTTGCCGCTGATGGGGGATACCGCAAATATGATATGATATTTAAGCTATTCCACCTCCAAATTGTAACTCATAGGGTCATCAATTATTTGAAATTTCCAAAACGAGTCTGATTGTCTTTTTTGTTGTTGTAAAAACGACCATAATTTCGAACATTTTTTTGTTGGAAAGTGAGTTTTACAAACCAGTATGGGTGCCCTTTTCTACCCATTATAAGAGGTGTGACCGTCCGTGAAGGGACCTAATGCGTCAAAGCTGGATTTTACAGAGCAGGGCATTGTAGCAGGGCCCGCAAGTCAGTATTTGAGTAGTGGGGATGCGTCTACGAACATAACCCCCTCTTCTTACCACTACACCTTTAGGCGCAGTATCTATGAGCTCCGTTCGTATCGGCCCGCTTCGGCTATATTCAGAGCTCACAGACTTGAAACGCCGCAACGATGCCGCACGAGGGGAATCGTCCCCCGCCAGGTGCCAGATCGTGGATGAAATTTACCCCCACCATACCTACC
>NC_046658.1:152829014-152831231 GCF_010883055.1 Belonocnema kinseyi
TTTATCACAGGAAAATTAATATTGTATACACCTTTTATTATTGCTAAATCTTTTTTATGCTACATCACAAATATTATCACTTTTTTCGTTAACAGATTATCTTTAATGAATTTCACTTCTTTGTGAAATATATATATATACATATATACTTTGATATAGTTCTTTGGCTGAAAAAGCTAAGCACATAATTCAAAAACTTAAAAATAACTAGAAGCTTCTAATTATATTGTTTACAGTAACAGAGCAAAATATATAACATTAAATTTGATCTTATTAGATCACAGAGCGATGTGCACAGTCCGAAACAATTTGGGACACTGAACCCATTTCACAGTGAAAATTTCAAAACAAAGACACTAGACGGTTTGTTTACATTCTTTATTATCAAAAAGAAGGAAACAAAATAAAGGGTGGAACAACTTGCGAAGCACTACTTCTCTTATTTTCAGTTATTTGCTAATTCCCTGAAAACAACGAAATCTCCAATAATATAAAGCAGTCGATTTTGTATAAATTGAGGGAAAGTGCAGGCTTTTTTAATGTTCAATTTTTGAAAAGACGAGTCCTTTTTGGGAGAGTGTACAGGCGAGTGTAGTAACGTTGGGGAGCGCTTGAATCTGCTAACAATGCAATCGTAGACGGCGTCGCGTGCTTTCTTACAAAATGGATATTTTCGCAACTTTTCAATGAATCGATCTGAAAATCTCCAGAAATATTCCTTCAATAGTAAGGAACAAATCTCTCACTGGAAGTTGTCTCAACTTTAAAGTTCACTCGATACTTTTCTTCGCCGCAGCTAAAAAATGTGCTCACCGTCAGGTCTCCATTTGCAATTAATAATTATTAAACAATTAACATTTTTAACTTTTTTCTTCACTTAGTAGGCATCCTTAGGGTATAGTACGTATGTATACCAAATTTCAAATAGTTTCAATAATATTTGTCTGAGTGGAGACGATTTATGTTTTAAAACATAATTGAATTCGGCGAAATTTTTTCATAGCTTTTTCAATTTTATTATTAAAAATATACATCGGAAAGAAAAACTTCAAATAGAAAAAAGTTCTGTCTTGTCATTCTCTGCAAGCCCATATTTTTTTTTCATTTAATTTTTCGAACTTTAAAATTTGGATATCACAAGACGTTTGGACAATGCTTTTTCGCGGTTTCGAGTGCTCGTCCCCTTATTGTATCCGGCCCCTCAATTTTAAAAGGGTTACTTAAAAAAATTTTTAATACTTTAGAAATCTTTATAAAAAGTTCTAGGTATTTGAAAAGATTTTAAAGGATTTGAAAAATTTGAGAGAATTTTAAAAGATTCCAAGGAATTTTCAATTGATCACAGTAATTTAGAATGATATTTTAAAGGATTTGATGTATATTTTAGAATATTTGAATAGATTTCAAGTAATTTTCAAATTATTTTAATAATTTAGTGTGAGATTTTAAAGGATTTGAAATATTTTAGGGTATTTATTGAATTGTAAGATATTTTTAAGAGCTTTAAAGTTTTTTTAAAGATTTTAAAAGGTTTTTAAGGATTTTTAATATTTGAGGATATTTTGGAAGATCTTAAGGAATTTTCAACTTATTTTTATAATTTAAAGGAATTTCAAAGAATTTTAACAACTTTAGCAGGGTTATGTAAAAAAATTCCAAAGTACTTTAGAAATCTTTAAAAGATGCGAAGGTCTTTCAAAATATTTCGAAGGTTTCGATATTTTAATAGATTCCAAGGCATTTTCAATTGATTTCAATAATTCAGTATGAGATTTTAAAGGATTTGAAAGCTTTTATGGTATTTTTAAACTTGTAAGGAATTTTCAAGATCTTTCAAAAATTTTAAGCGGTTTTAAAGGATTCAAAATTTTTCAGGATATTTTAAAACATTCCAACGAATTTGCAATTAATTTCAATAATTTAGAGCGATTTCAAAGAATTTTAACATTCTTTTTCTTATATTTTTTTTTGTTGTTGATTCATCAATTAGTTGGATAAATTTTTTTTCTGAAAATGTAACTATTTTGTAGAAAATTTATTTTCTTTTTGGTTAAAAATTAATTTTTTTAACCAGAAATTTAACTTTTCTATGTTTAAATGAAAAGTGATAGTTTATAGTTATAATTTTTTGTATTTTATTGAATACTCTTCTTTCTTGGTAGAAAAGTAATCTTTGTTGTCGAAAATTTAACTATGATTAAACATTAATTTTTTGCT
>NC_046658.1:152831331-152852408 GCF_010883055.1 Belonocnema kinseyi
TTTCAAATGGGGAGCAAGATATAAATAGAAGACCACCGAAGTCTTCCGAAGCCTTCAGATCGGCAATCATCGTACAGCAGAAAACCGAAGTCGAATCGTGCAGTTTCGGCTTACACACGAACTCACAGTGGTAATTGTGCACCTTCTGTTTTGCGGCTCCCAAACGGTAGGTATGGTGGGGGTAAATTTCATTTACGATCTGGCACCTGGCGGGGGACGATTCCCCTCGTGCGGCATCGTTGCGGCGTTTCAGGTCTGTGAGCTCTGGCTATATTCAGCAGTCGCGTGTGGTGGGGCTAGTTTTCGCAGGCCTCTCGTTTCGCCTCCTAGTACTCTTATTATACCTATATTTGTAGCTTAATTACGAGAAAAGTAATTAACTTTAGAAAATTCTGATTATTGGAAATAAGAGAGTAATTTAGAAACTATTGGGAGGCGTAAGAAAATAAGAATAGAATTTTCCCGTATTAAGTCCCTTTCTTCGCATATGGTCACAGGCTCGGTCATCTCAATAAGAGAAAATGGCGATTTTTCAGAATTTGGGCGCGTGGGATTGAGAGGCACTGAGGGGAGTCAAATTAGTTCTCCTGACCATCGCAGATGGCGCTGATGCGTCACGCTCCAAGCGATACGCATGTTATCAGTAAATTGTTTATTGTTGTGGTCTGCTGCATGACACACTGGAGAAAGTCGAAGAATTTTTTAATTCCTTAAAATTTTTAAAAATGTTAAGAAAACTTTCAATCGTTTTAAAAGATAATTAAAACTTTTAGTAGTTTCAAAACCAGAAAATTATTGAGTTGAGAAATTTATTGAAGTAAATTATGGTTTCATCAATTGTAATGCAAATTATATTAATAATAATAATAATAAAATTTTAATATTTTAAGCCTCGAGAAGCAGACTTTATGATCATTCTTTGTTGAAAAATATCTTAAATTTAAAATAAAAGTGTGCTCAAAGAAGATAGTGTTTTATTTTTATCTAAAATAATTGTTTAAAAAAATTTGAAATCAAATAAATCAAACTTCTTTATATTCACTTACAAACAACAGTCGTTATCTCATTCATTATTTCATACTAAATCTGTCCTTCTGAAGTATTTATCTTTCAAGCACGGTTTGTGGGACGAAAATTTGCTTACTCACTTATTTGAAACTGATGTCGACATTTAGGTACACACCTTACTTTTTCTCGCTTTTAACTTTAATACGAACTGAAATAATATTATATAATCTTCTTTTATTATGAATTTCTAAAAAAGACTATCATACGAAATTATTCCTAACACTCTATCACCATTAAAAATCAGATTTACGAAAAACTGACTTTTTTCAATTTTGAAGGAGAGGTTTTTGAAAATACTTATTTAAAATTAGGTAATGCAATGAATGTTCACCTTTATTTTATTATATTCCTGTCCAACGAAAATCATGATATGGCACAGGAAAGAAAAATAATACATAATTTTTATAAGAAAATTTGTGTTATTATACTTGTAAGTCACACCTTGATATAGCCGAAAAGTACAATATATTGATTTCGTTCATTGCCTTTTAGAGCGCGTATAAAAGCTACACTAGGCCTGTTCCTATAAATTATCGCTCGATTAAGTAATTCTACTGAATAACGATGATTACCGCATTCCAAAGAAGATTCTGTTTTTGTATTTGGCGTGTCCTGATGATAAACGTGAAGATGTTCTGCGGTCAAGTCTTTACTATCCTTTCTACCTTGACGAAGCGGAGTAGTATCCTCAACACCTATATAAACACTGTGTCCTTGCTCAATGGGTTCGTAACCACGCACCCAGGGTGGATAATTAATTTGAGGCAGATTACTTAATCCATGTTCATAATATCCGTTACCAAGAATTAGTAAATGCCTTGGAACTCTTTCTTCGCGATCGTTGTTGACACGAAGTATCCCACGTTCAACATATTTGTTACCTTCAACCTTTACTTCGAATATGCATCCTGGACCAATGATGTTGAAATCTGCGGGCGGTAGACCTGGTGGTGCAAGTGGTGCAGCTTCTGGATTCAGCAAAAAAAAAAGAGATTTTTTAATATTTCTACACTGAAGAAATATATGTTTGCAATTATCATAGAATTATTATATTGCTAATAAAGAATCCTAGAAAGATTTTTTACCTTTTTTTTATAAATTAATTGTAAGAGAGTGTGGAAAATTTTAAAAGATTTCGAAAATTGTCGAAAAAGTACCTAGAAGATTATAAAGCAAATTGTTTAATTTTTAGTAAAGTAAAAAAAGATTAATAAAACTGTGAATAACTTGGTGAAATATTTCGAAAGTTTTAAAGTCTTGAAAAAATTAAGAAAAAAATTATAATATAGTATCAGGGCTTCAATCTGGCCCTTTTAAGATATTTTTCATAGGTTACTTTCAACCAAAAAAAGGAAAAAAGTTATATATAGAATATATAACTTATATATAGCAAAATTATAATTGATTGATAAAATTCTGATTGAAAATATCTTTTATTTTTATCTAAAATAATTTAGTTTGTTAGTTTTTTTGATAATTTTTAATTTAAAAGATGAATTTCCGAAAAAAATATCCAATAATATGATTGCTTAATTTTTCATTAAAAAAATAATTGAAAATAACACCTATTTTCAATTAATGAAACGAAATTGCAATGAATATATTAATTTACTATCAAAAAAGAGTAATCTAACGAAATAGACGAATTTTCAACCAAATTTGTAATTTCTTATAGAAATGATGACACTAATACTTAAATATTAAACCAAAGGAGTGAACTTTTAACCAAATAGCTGAATTTTATGTGAAGAAGATAAATGTTAACTTGATTTTTAATTTTAAAAATGTGTAAATTTTTTTTTATTATTTTAATTGTTAAGCAAAGAAATAAATCTTAGACTAAAATAATTAACCCTTAACCAACTAATAAACTTTTAAATTAATAGTTAAATTTTTGAACCAAAAGATGAATTTTCCACCGAAACCGATTAATTTTCAACAAAATAGGTGAATTGTGTTTAACTTTTTTGTTTTGAGCGCCTCTAATGGATCTTGTTTTACTTCTATACCAAAAAAATACAAATTTTCAAAAACATAATTACTTAAGTTTTTATTTAAAAAAGTAATTTAAAATAAAAATTTATTTTTAATCAAATAAATAAATTTGAGAATAATTCAACCAAATTTCTGGATTTAATTAAAGGAACTATAAAAATTATATTTTAATATTAAACCAAAGAAACTAACTTTTAACCAAATATTTGAATTTTGAAGTAAAGAAGATAAGTGATTACCCAAATATGGAATAAGTTGATTTTTGGTTAAAAAGATAACTAAAAAAGAAGTTGAATCAAATTAGTTCTATTGTTAGCAAACAAATTTATTTTTTAGTAAAATAATTAATCTTTAACCAAAAAATAAGCTTTTAACTTAATAGTTAAATTAAGTTTGCTGGTTGAAAAAAAAACTAATTAAAAATGAAAAGTTATTTTTATTCAAATCAATGAATTTGCAAAAAAATTAATTTTTTGTGAATAAAGAGTAATATTTAACATTTTTAAATTTGATAAGATTACAAATTGAAAAGAAAAAGCAAGTAAAGTTAAGAAATATTTAGAAAAATTTGAAATATTTGAATAAAATTTTAAAGTCAAGCAAAATTTTAGAAATGCAGGTTTTTCAAGATTTTAATTTCTGGGAAAATTTACAAGATTGTAATTCAATTTTTGCACATTTTGAATGATTTTCCCAAATTTAAGGAAAAATTCCAGCAATCAGAATTGAAAATTAACCTTTTTAATTTAGAAAACGTCTAGTGTTGAAAAGTACAGTTGACATTTTTTTTGGCTGAAAATTAAAATATATTTTTTTAATTTGTCTTTTTAATTTAAAGTTCATATATTTGAGCAAAAAAACGAAATATTATATTATTTGGTTAAAAATCCATGTCTCTTTGTTTAAAATTCAAGTATTTTCATTGCAAAAATTTTTATTTAAAAATTCATTCTTGGTGTTGAAAATTTAACTGAAATCTTCTTTAATGAAATTCAACCATTTTTCAGCTAATTTCTCTTTTCAATTAAAAATTCACATATTTCGATAGAAAAGGCAATTTTTTTTGCATGAAAATATAACCTTACGAATTAATAAGCAAATAAACTAAAAAATTAATATTTGAAATTTTTATTTTCATTCAAAAAGGTCTTCCTTCGAATTGAAAGATTGTACGTACGCATAGAACTTAATCGATGTAAGTAGTGCATTTAAAATATCCTAAAAACTATAAATACAACAACAACATTTTTTGCCATGAATATGCTTCTAAGAATTTATGATTTTTTAGAATTCTTCAATTTTTTAATATGTAAAAAAGCCAGCATGATACATTCTTGGATTGAAAATTCAATTGTTTTCTTTCCCTATTTAAAGTAGAAATGAAAACTTTAACTTTTTAAGAATAATTTTACATTTATCTCTCAAATTTTTCGAATTGTTGAAAATTATTAAATTATTTTTCAATTTTCGAATAAGTTTTCAATATTTTGTAAAATTTTTTATTTTTTTTTACAATTTTCCTAAAGTATTTAAAAAATAAAGAGATTGCTTAAGCATTTTTCAGATTCGTTTCTGAAAATTTAACAAATCTTCTGACATTTGAAAACAATATTTTTTTAATATTGTCTTTAAATTAATGTTATGGAACAACAATCATTTTTAATTTCCTAGGAATCATAATAAATTTGAATCTCCAAAAATGTACATTTTGTTTTCAATTGTTTGAAATATTTGCATTTTTGGAAATATTCGAAATTTTTTGTATTAACTGCTAAATTCCTTTTTGCTTTAAAATTTCTTAATTTTAATACAGAATCATTTAAAATTATCCCCGGACTCTCTTCAAAATTTTTTTCATTTTTTTAAATTCTTACAATATCATTATGTTTAAAAGTTTTAAAATTCGGTAATAAAATTAACTTTTTGTTTGGAAATTAACCTATTTCTGTAGAACTGAAATTTGTTTAAAAATTCTTATTTGATACTTGAAAATTTATCTTATTCCTAGAAGAAGTCTAATTTTTATTGTAGGAGCATCTTTCTGATTTATTATTAATTTTTTCTTTGTAATATAAATATTTGCTTGAAAATTAATATTTCTATGTCAAAAATAAAACTAAATGATCATAAATTAAACCATTTTTTTTGAAAATTTAATTATTTTGTCTAATATTCAACTGTTTTGTCAAACAGTAATCTTTGATTTTTCGAAAATTTGTGGTTTTAGATTGGAAGATCGTCTTTTTGGGTGGAAAAGTCTTAACATTTAACAAATTTATAATACCTAGTACAAATTTTACTAAATTTTCTAAATACTTTTCTAAGTCCTTTTAAATTCTGTCACAGAAACTCTGTAAATATCAAACAATTACGACCCTTCTCCCTGAGAGTTTCATTACCATGTCACTCAATATTTATCAAAATCTATAGTTTTATTTGATCAGCTGCTTGTTTTGAAAATGATTTTTCCTGGTATCTTTATTGCGTTATGTTTTTAACGAGATAAAAAAAATGAAAACCCATTTATCAAAAATTAAACTGTATATTTAAGCTCGGATTTATGTATCGTAATTTATTTTATGCAAAAATTATTTCTGAATGTTTTTAAACAGTATTGTTAAAAGAGAATAAATTCATTGCAAGAGATTTTTTTAAATTGGGAAATAATAATTATTTTTTCACTTTTGAAATTCTAATCAACTTCACAGAAGGAAATTCAGAAAAAAATTGAAAATAATTTCGGGATAATTGAACATTTATTTTGCCATATAAATTTTGATAAAATATTGCAAAATATCTTCAAAAATAGAAAAATATTTCAAAGATACTAAACAAATTCGAATCATTTTAAGAGATATTCCGCTGATTTAGAAATCTTACAAGATTAAAAAAAGTTGTTTCTGAAAATGATTTTAGATATCTTGAAAATTATTGATGCCGAAAGTAGTTATTTTTTAAAATAAACATCATTCTAAGATTTAAGTTTTTTTTTATCTAACAAGTTAATTATTCAGAAGAAAGCACTGAATATCATTCGAAGCATTTTATAGAATATTTTAGCTACAACATTAAATGATTTTAAAGGAATGTTACAATTACATCATTGGTAGAGATACCGTTGGCTCGACAACAATAGATTTCATTCTAAAGATTTCCTACTTTGATATGGCACCAATTATGTCATACTTAAAAAAAAGTACCACGTTTTTTGCTGAATTTTACGGGGTGTCCAGACGTCTGTCCATCCGTCGTGCTTGTTTTAAAAGAGGGAAAGTGAGGGGAAGTGTGGGGTTGGAAAATGAGATTAGGGAGGGGAAATCAGGAGAACGGAAAGGAGGTTAGGAAAAATTAGGGGACGTGACGGAATTCGACGAGTCGAGAAATGTAAAGAAGCGTGGGAGAGGGAAAATCAGGGGAGGGAAGTGTGAGTAGTATAGGAAAAGACGGTGGGGGGAAGGAAAAATAAGTTGATGAGGAATTGAAGGAGAGTGAGGGAGGGAAAATAAGTTAATGGGTTCAAAACGAGGGAAATTAAAGTGAGGGAGAATAAGGGGTAGTAAGGGGTTGGAGAAAGTTATAGGTAGTGGAATGAGGGGAAATGAGGTATAGGAAGTGAAAGTGATGGAAGGTGAAGGGGTTGAGGGCAGCAAAGGGTTTATTAGGGAAAATGAGGAAGTTAAGGGAAATAAAGGATGATTAGGGAAAAGTAAATAAGAGAAACGAGGGGTGGAAAGCAGAAATGAGGAGAAGTGAAGGGAAATTAGGGGAAGTGAAGGGAATTTAGGGAATGTGATGAGCGGGGATGGAAAATTTATAATGAAGAAGGGGAGTGAGGGGTGGGAAATAAGTGGAAGTGTGGCAAAGCGAGTGGGCGGGAGGCGAGGAAGGAGAAGGAGAAATCATGAAAGGGGTTGAAGTGAGGGAACGGAAGGGGAACGGGGAGTGATGGAAGATTGAAGGTGAGGTAAGATCAATCCTTTTTTCTAGATTTTGAAAAAATAAATATTTTAAAGATTAATTTGTACTTAAAAACTAAACTAAATATAATACGATAGATTTTTTAATACATGTAAGAGAAATTAATGTTCCATTAGCATTAATAAGGAATAGATGCTTTTAACTAATTGTTTAAGCATTCATTATTAAAAAATTCACAGACTGGCGACTTTTCAGTAAATAATCTCAAGTTTCCTCTACAGAATTAATTAGGTATGTCTTTCCAATGATTCTGTACTATGATAATTTGCAAATTGATAACAATTATTTATTATTTTAACAACTTCTATAAACCAATTCAGCGTTTGGCGATTTGTAAAAAATAGGGTCAATTTTTATTTACGGAATCAAATAGTGATGTCGATGCGATGACTCTTTGCACAATAAACAAAACAACATATTTTTTTCATTTATTCTAATTAAATGGAAATTATGCCCATATTTTGTTAACACTGTTTTAAGATCTTCATTGATCAATCTGAATGTCTTAAAAGAAACGAAACTTGGAAAAAACTAAGCAGCCAAAAACTTCAAACCTTATTGTTAAATAACAAATTTTAAACAATTAAAAAAAATATCATTTTGGAATTTTCTTCTAAAATTCAAATTTCATTCGCACAAAAAATAATGCAAAAACTCTGCACTCAAAAAAGATCTGCAAATTTTTAAGGAATAAACTTTTCAATAGGTCAAGCAGTTTTTATTTTAATTTTAAAAAACTGCATTAAAAATATATAAATTAAATCTTTAGACAAACAGCACAAGCCACGAAAAAATGTAATACACAACATTTATTCACCCAAAAAGACACGTAAATTTGTTATTAATAATTTTTTGATAGGGTGTCTGGTTTTCGTTTCAATCGTAAGAAATAATATTAACAATAAAAAAATTACTTTTTTGGAAGAACGACGCTAGGTACGAAAAAATCTAGAAACACGAAAAATGTGCATTAAAAAAAGATCTACTTTTTTTGCAATCAGTCATTGATATGATGCTAAATTTTTGTTTTAACCAAGAAAAATAGAAATAAAGGGATTACATTTTTTGAACAAACGACACAAGCTACAAGAATATTTTATTAATTAAATATTTTGCATAAATCAAATTTACAAATTTTCTTAGAGCCATTTTACAATGGGATTTTAATAAAGAAAATAACGCCAATCTTTAGCTGCTAAAGGTACCAATAATTATTTAAAATGAATCGTTTCTATCATCAGCGAATGGTACAATACCGACAGTAAATAATACTTAAAAGCCATGAAGGCAGCACATCCACCATATCGATCACGTTTATTAACTTAAATTTAGTTTTAAATAATTATTTGTACCATTAACACCTAGATAAAAATTAGGATTATTTTCCTAAATTAAGGTTCTTATTATGATCACTCTAATATCGTAATGGAAAATCACCTGACCGGAAATCAGAAGTTCTGTGGTTCGAGTCCCAGTGAGCGAAAAGAGAAAGATTTTTTTTTTAAAGAAAAAATGTAATTTGAATTTTGAAAAAAATTATTTTCTATCTAGTCTCATTAAGACGTTAAGCATTTTCTGTTATTAAAGATTCTTAACTTGATCGATATTGTAGATTTTCTGTCCTTATAATTTTGGAAATAGCTTAAAGTTTTTTCAAATAATAAAATAAAAATTAATATAAAAATTAATATAAAACCTTAAAATATTTGTAATTTTTTGAAAAAAACGAATTTATTATGTTTTAAAAACCATAAAATTTTAAACTATTCAATTTGCACCTTGAATTTTTTCAATGGTGAATATTTCGAAGTAAAAACTTTACATAATGACGCTACTTTATATTTGAATGTAGATATTTTTATTTAAATACATAAAATGATTTATTTAAAAATTTAAACCAGCGTTTAAATTTGAAAATTTCACTTAATTTACTACTGTTCATTTCTAAATTAAAAGCTCCTGAAATAAAACGTGTATCCATATAAGATTTCAAAAATTGTATAATTTTGAACCTTTGTTTCCAATTTTAAGCCCTAATAATATCATTAATCTTATTCTAAAAAGTTCAATATTGAATAGGTTTAGAGTGAAATTTGGAAAACTCTGACCATCAACATTGAAGTACCAGCATTTTAATTTTTTTATATTTTAACATAGGATCTTTTAAAACGAGAATGAAACAATATTACACGTAGAAAATTACAATTTTCAAATTCATTTATTTAAAAAAAAGACATTCCCTCTATAAAAGTTGACTTTTTAACGGAATACTGGAATTTTCAGTAAAGTAATTAAATTTTCAACAAAAACGTATCATTGACATTTAAAGCAAAAAAGATTAAGTTTCATTGAAAAAAAAGGAATTTGAAAGCCAGGAAAAAAAATAGATAAATTTTCAAACAAAGACATAAACGTTCTTTAAAAAAAAGTTTAAGAATTATTTCAACAGACACCAACGCAATTAAATTTTCAATGAAAAATATCAATTTTTAAAAAATAGTTCTAATTTTAAACACAGAGATAAATACAAATACAAATACAGGTACATGAATTGTCAACCAAACATTATAAAACAAGATGAACTTTCTATAGAAAAAATTGCACGAAATATTTAGTGACATTTTTAGTTAAAAAAATTAATTTTCACTTTGAAAAGAAAAATAATTTTCAACCAAATAAATTAATTCTTACTCACAAAAATTATTTTTTTTACCAAAAACGATTAGTTTCAAACGAAAAAGATGGGGTTTCAATTAAAAAGGTAAATTTGAAGAAAAAAAAAATATCAGCTTGAATTCAGTGAAAGAAATAAGTTTTGAGACAACTAAAATAAGTTTTTAACGCAATAGTTAAATTTTCAATCAAAAAGTTTAATTTTGTACCCAAAGTTAATCATTTTTAACAAAATACATGAATTTTCAATAAAACATTTTAATATTTAATAAAATTTTAAATCTTAAAACAAATTGTACATTTTTTTCAACTTATGAAGATTGATGTTCAAAAAAAGACGAGAGACGAAAGAACACGTTTTAACACAAATAATGCCTGAGAAACAGATCTAAAATTTTGCTCCTAATTACTTTTTCATAGGACATTCAGTCTTTGTGTCATTCGTTTAAAACAAAATTAAAAAGAAAATAGAAATTTGGCGTAGGAACGGCAGAAGCTAATAAAAAAATAGTTAAACAAAAGTTTTTCTTCCGAAAAAGAGCTACAATTTTGTTTTTAACTATTTTTTAAATAGAATACGTAGTTTTGGTTTTAATCGTAAAAACAGTTTTTTTTAATTAAATTTTTAGACAATCGGCACCAGCTAAAAAACTCATCAGAATTCGGCATTAATAATTTTTTGATGGGACTAGTAGTGTTCGTTTTCTTCATAATGATGAAATTGTATAAGCAGAAAATTCTTTGCTGAGAAATAAAACTTTTTTCTGAAAATTCACTTTTTACATTGGATAGGAAAATAAACAAACTAAAAACTTAAAAAAATCATAATATTGTGTCTTACGCCTGTTAGGAATCCAATGCTATTTGGATTAAAAAAAATCTAGGTCAGTAAGATGATGACTTTTAAAATTGTGATATGCTCTATTTGTAAGAAATTTTTTATACAAAAAACTTTATGATATCTTTTTAAGTCCTTTTAAATTTCCCAAAAAAAAATTGTTTCCAATAAATAAATAGAGCAATAACAGTAATTAAAGGGCACATAAACGCATCGCTAAAATATGGAAAGATTTTAAAGATAACTGAAATAAAATAATGTTAAAGAATACAATTTTTACTTCATTTTTCTGTATATTAATAAGAAGTCCGGGTTCGTGGTACAGTAATTAATTAATATTATTACATAAATAATTATGTCTAAACAACATAAATTGACGCTACACTATCATCCTCGTTACTCCAAATTGAAGACTAAACTAATGAATTTGTGCTTTTTAAAAATTATATGATTTTTAGAACTTTTAGTCTCAAAAAAATACATGCTAAACGATAAAAAATTTATGATTCTACACGATACACATGAAACCACTTTCTGATTCCGATTCTGCTATTTATTGGAGCCTCCGCGCTATCTTCGAGTGTCAATAATTCAACAGCTCCACTGTACATGTTTATTTTTGCCCGATATGACTTTACACCAACAGGTTTATACATTCCACGAAAAACTAAGTTTCTGTTGGCTTTTTTTTGTAATATTGCAAGAACGTCACCATTGGACGTCGACAATACAATTTGTTCTTCGGTTGGCATGGAGATGAGAATACGATTTTCGATTCTCAATCGAATTGGCTTATCAGGAGGAAAGACGTATCTTCGAAGTTCAAATGTCCGGGTCAGATTAATCGGTGGAACTAGCCGAATAAATCTAAGCTCATCAATTTTAAATCCTAATACGCTTCGAAAAGGTAGTCTGGCACGAGAAGACCTGGACCTGGCAGGCAGAGGGGTTTCAGCGAAAGGACGAGATGCGGAAGAGGACTGAGCATTGGCAGGAGAAAGTGATCCTCTTGGAGAAAATTTTTCAGGAGAGGAAGCAGAAGGTATCAAGCGAGAAAAACTAGGATCAGCTTTATGATTAGGCAAAAAATCCGACTGTGAACTCAATTCTGCAACAAGAAATATATGATTATGTATTTTAATTAAATCTCTAAAATTATGATTTGTATACGATTAAAATAATTTCATCACAATATTTATATATTATACCAGCTAATTTACCAATAGAATTGAAAACAACGGTCAAGGAGACGGCTAGAGTAAGGACAATCCGCATGATTTCTGATTACAAGCAAACTGATTCAAGTATTGATAAGGAATTTCACTAAAAAAGGAACTAGTGACTACCCTAGCATTTAATTAGCTGATACTATTAACTCTGTGCCTGCTGTTTATAAAATTAGAAACGTAAAGTTTTTCATTCCGAGATATTTGCATTTGAGAAGAGTCAGCTTCAAGGGAGAAAATGTTGGTTACAAACTTTATTTAAACTGACGTCACCATTTATATAATCGTTTACTCTAGTTTTCAATGACTATCGCTGAAATAGCCAAAGGTATTTTCCTATGAACAAAATATTAGTGATATTAATATTATCATCTAATATTTATATTCATTCTTGACTGGTATCTAGCAATAAAATTACTTGTCCTCAGGTGTACGGTTGGCTTGATGGAATAAAATTTTAAATTATAGACATTGATTTTCTTATCTTGCTTACAAATATTCGAATTTTATCTTTCCCGCGTGGAAATTTAAGTCGGGGACTGGCTATTCTACGGCTGGAGAGCCCGGCCTTAAGCCGGAAGCTGGCCGGGAAGCCCGACATTAAGTCGGGCTATGGCCGCGGTTTCTGGTCGGAAACCGGCCAGCATTTTCACGCTGCGCTGGTTAGCGTATGGCCATAGAGCATGACCGGGAGCTGGCCGGGAGCTAGCCGTGGAGCCCAACCGTGGCCCGGACAGGATCAATTGGCACTTTGCCAGATTTAAATGTTTCGGGTTTCAATTGCATGAAGAGCATGTATCACTAAATTAGAAGATCAATTTGATTCTTTTTTACTGCAGAATTCAAGCATATTATTATATGAAATTCCAAACCCCCAGCACACAACAAAAATTTACTATTTTTACGTAGTCGACTACGTGAAAATAGCCCGGGTTAGCCCTGTTACAAGCTTTATGGTCGGGGACTGGCCGGGCTATGTTTGTTTTTTAAGAGCCTAGTCGTGCGATGGTTGGAGACTCGCTGGACAAAATTTATGTCAAAACCTTAGTCGGGGGCTGACTGGGCTCTGATTGGACAAATCTTATGTTCGTATGTTTAGACGGTAGCTGGCCGGGCGCTGGTTAGCAATAATAAAATTGTTAAACTTTGTTTATAATTTAATTACTTTCTCTGATTTCATTAAAAATGGAAGCGTATACCCGCATGGGTGTTCCACGCGTGAAAATAGGTTAGGTGAATATCTTTTTCACACTACAGATTTTAAGTTTTTATGAGTTGACACTTTCAAACCATGCACGAAAGTCAAAAAACTTTTATAATTAAGAAATTTTCAACGTTCACGATTTAATTTCTGAGTACCGGTGTTAAAAATTTTAAATGTTCATAAAAAAACACTTTTTCTGTCATTGTTAAAAGTTGCAAAATAGTATAAAACGGGAAAAAACAAAATATCATGCGAAGAAAAATTGTAATCGATTTAAATTATTTATTTAAAAAGTATTTTACACACAGCTGCATAATAGTAAATAATTAGAAAAATTGAACTTAAAATTTGGTAATTTAACTTTTCTGAACTGCAGCTCGATACTCCGTAGTGTTAGAAATTTTATTTGTAATATGATGTTTAAAAATGTAATATATGTATTTACTCTAAACAGGACTATTAATATTTAAAGTCAAAATACTCGCAATCATTTAATATTTATTTTTAAAATCATTTTTGTCTCTCAAAGACTACGTGAAAATAGTTTATGTTGCCCATGTGCTGGGCGTGTGAAATTTTATATATCAGTATGGTCCAATTATACAGTAAAAAAGAATCAAATTGATTCCCTAAGTCAGTGACCGCTGTTCTTCATATAATTGAAACACAAATTATTTAAATCTAGTAAAGAAGCAATTAATCTTGTCCGGGCCACGGTCGAAATCACCGGCCAGCTCCCGGCCAGTTCCCGGCCAGCTCCAGATCAGCTCCCGACCATGCTCCATGGCCGGACGCTAGCCAGCGCAGCGTGACGATGCTGGTCGGATTCCGACTAGAAACCCCGGACAGCTCCCGACTTAAAGCCGGGCTCTCCAGCCATAGACTGACCAGCCACGCGGGTCGTTGCTTAGAATAAATACATATATTACATTTTTAAACATTATATTACAAATAACATTTCTAACGCTACGGGGTATCGAACATTAAAAATGTAAATTTTTTCTGAACATTTTAAATTTTTCATAAAGATAGAACTTCTAATTTTTTTCTGAAAAAAATTTTAATTATATATTTTTCAAAAACTCTAAAATTGGCATAAGGTAATTTTAAAATCACGCCAAAAAATTAGTTCTTTAGAGGCTTTTGTTATTTGATTTTTATATTATATATTAGTTGTTATATGATTTAAAATTTATTATTGATCGTTTACAAAAGTTACAACAATCATAAATTTAGTATCTCTATAACGTTTTTGCCGTCATTAATTTATAGTTTTATTATAATCTCTATTTCAAAATGTTTACTATACATTTATCACGATTTGAGATTTGTATACACATCCATTTCTTAATGAAATCAGGAAAAGTAATTAAGTTATAAACAGAGTTTAAAAATTTTATTATTGCCAATTAGCGCCCGGCCAGCTACCGTCTGATCATTCGATCATAATATTTGCCCGATCAGAGCCCAATCAGCCCCCGACTGGGGCTTTAACATAAATTTTGCCCAGCGAGTCTCCCACCAGCGCATGGTTAGGCTCTTAAAAAACAAACATAGCCCGGCCAGTCCCCGACTAGAAACCTTGTTGCACTAGGGCTAACCCCTGCTATTTCTAAACGGGTCCTTGTACTTTAAAAATAATATTTTATAGAAAAATTTTAATAAATTTATGTAAAAAATAATCTTTTCATTTTGAATATTGACAGGTGAATAAAGATATAACTAATTCTATATAGGTTTGCATAAATATGCCTCGACCCTTTTGTTAGGAATTTCATAAGCTTTAATTTAAAAAAAATAATAATTTAAAATTGTTCGAATGGTTTGAGTTAAAATTTTTTTTTTTTTTCAATGAAAAATATAATTTCTAAAGAAGATGCAATTTTAATTGAAATAATATTACTGATCATGGTTTATCAAAGAAAGAAAATTGTTTTCCAAAAAATTTCTTTTTCGACAAATTTTCATATTTTTAAAACTTATCATTTTTTCTTCATACATAAATAAGTCACAGTGAACTTCAACAACATTAACGGAAAGATTCTTCAAGTTGGATGATATTTATCGAATACTGTTTTACAACCTGAGATCAAGAACTGATTGTAAAATCACTTGCTGCGATATAAGTGTTTTTTCATTCAGACGTAGAGAAATTTTATTATTCGGTGATCTATAAAAAATTTATTATTTTCCACTTAGTTTTCAAGCAAAAAGATGCCTACTATATTTAAAATCCATAAATTAAAAAATAAAAACGAAAATTGTGTCTTGAAAAAAGAACTCACACGATTTTTTTAATTGCATGTTCAAAAACTTTTAACCTCATCTAAAAATAAAATTCTGCTAAAAAAGTACATTGATATAATTGTCAATTAACCTTTTTCACAATACCAATATATAACTATTTGTAGATTTAACAGTAATACTTTCACAAAATGTTTGTTAATATTTAAATAGAACAAAAACAACCATTTCAGGTTACTTTGACGTATCGTTTTTATATAAAAGATCGTAAAGGTAACTGAAATAAAACCATGTTGAAGAATAAAGTTTTTACTCAATTTCTCTGAATATGAAATGAGGGCGATATTTAAATAATTCAAAAAAACATACTATTTAAACAATTATATTTTTTATTATATTTATGATTTGTTTAAACAATCTAGTTCTCAGTCAGTGTGCATTGTTTTTCACTGATTCATTTGAACAAATTATAAATATTATAAACAATATAATTATTTAAATAATACCTTTTTTTTAAGAATTCAAAAATCACCTACAGATATGGAAGAGAGGCCTTCAACGATACCTTCAGTTTTTTTCTGGGATAATTAGTTCATTCTAGCTATAGTTTCCAATTTTAAAAATCATTTTCAATGGATTTTTTGAGTCAGAGTGGAGGGGGTAAAAACAATGTTTAAATTGGAATTTTTAAATTTCGAAAAATTTATTTTCATTAGGTATTTAGTTGTCTGTCAGTGTGCATGTTTTTTTACTGATTGTTTAAACAAATTATAAATATCATAAACAATATAATTGTTTAAATAATCCTTTTTGTTTGAAGATTCAAAAATCACCTAGAGATATGGATGAGAGGCCTTCAACGATACCTTCAGTTTTTTTCTGGGACAATTAGTTCATTCTAACTATAGTTTCCAATTTCAAAAATCATTTTCAATTGATTTTTTGAGTCAGAGTGGAGGGGGTAAAAACAATGTTTAAATTGGAATTTTTACATTTCGAAAAATTTATTTCCATCAGGTATCTAGTTGTCTGTCAGTGTGCATTGTTTTTTACTGATTGTTTAAACAAATTATAAATATCATAAACAATATAATTGTTTAAATAATCCTTTTTGTTTGAAGATTCAAAAATCACCTAGAGATATGGATGAGAGGCCTTCAACGATACCTTCAGTTTTTTTTCTGGGACAATTTGTTCGTTCTGGCTATATGTCTGAATATGGAAATTGATTTGGAAAGGTTTCTTCGGCATTCAGTGAGAATGTGGAGGGGATATAAACAATGTTTGGTGGATGAAGTGTTGACTATGTTTGTTTCGTTAAAGCTCAAAGTTGTATTATTTTTATTTAGTTTGCGTTATCAGGTTTTGCTTAAAATTATTGTACATTAAATCGTGAAAAACAAAAAAAAATTGTATAAACATTCTATTCGTTTCAATAATTATTTTTTCCGTTCATTCAAAAATCACCTAGGGGTATTTTATCGAAGCAAGCAGTAATGTGCTTGAAAATATTTTTCAGCTTATACGTTTGTTTATATTGCGTTCCCATTTGTTTATAACTGCTAAATATCCGGGCACTTTTTTTTTACCAAAAACGTGCATTAATCCTGGCTTCAGGTGACTCTGGTGTTGTGAAACTCGAACAGTATTAGTGATATCAGAATCTGCTTTGCGCAGGAATTTAGTGCTACTTAAGTGCTCTGGAATTGTGCTATGCAAAATATCCGGGCACTTTTTTTATCTAAAACTTGTAGTAATTCTAACTTTAGTGTCTCTGGTGTTTTAAAACTCGAAAAATATTAGTAGTATCAAATTCTTCTTTGGACAGGAATTTAGTGGTGATTAAGTGCTAATATATTCTGCAAAAACTAAATCGTGTGCTCGGTAATTTTGTTTAAAAAATGTAGTAATGGTGAATTTAGAATGCTGGTATATGAAACTCGGAAACTATTAATCATATTAAGTTCTCCTTTGTGCATGTATTTTGTGCTAATTAAGTGCTCTGGATTTGTGTAGTGCAAAAATCTGGGCTCTTTTTTTATTAAAAACGTGTAATAATGCTGGTTTCACGTGACTCTGGCATATGAAACGCGAAAACTATTGTTGACTTCGAATTCCCCATTTTTGGTAAAAAAATCGCCCAGATTTTTTACATTTCACAAATACAAATACAAAGCGAAGAGTTAATCATTTTAACTGACAATTCATTCTTATGGAAAAAATTCTGTCATTTTAGTTGAAGATGCATCATTTTAGTTAAAAATCCATAATTTCAGTTAAAAAACATCACTTTCTTTAAAATTGTAACCCTTTTTTTAAGTTAGTTGTTTTTTGGTTAAAATTTCTTTTTGAATCGACAATGTGGCAATTCGAATTAAGTATTCCATCATTCTAGTTGAAAATTTATCAGTTTGGTTGAATATTAATTTTTTAACACAAAATATAACTGTTCAACTTTTAGTTAAAAATTTATCGTTTTTAGTTAAAAATCTATGTATGCATTTAGTTGAAATTTACATCTTTTGGTCGAAAATTAATATTCTTGGTAGAAAATTCACCTTTTTGCTTGAAAATTAAATAGTTTGTCCGCAAATGTTTCTCTTTCTTGACTGAAAAATCGTTCTTAGCTGAAACTCAAATCTTTTTCAGTTGAAATATCAACTACTACATTTTTCGTTCAAAATTTATCTACTTTGAAATGAACGTTTAATGACTTGGGTGAAAGTTGAACTCATTTTTAAAAAATTAATTTTTTTGTTGGAAGATTTATAATTTTGATTGAAAATCCATCTTTTTCGTCAAAAAATGAGCTTTACTTGAAATAGTTTTTTCTTTGGCTGCAAATTGATTTTTTATAATGAAATTTAAATTTTTCATTATTTTAATTAAAAACTCATCTCTTTCGCTGAAGATTAATGTTTACACCTAAGAACTTAATTAGTCGATTTTTAATATATGAAAATTATCTTTCCATTTAAATTTATTTTTAAACCTTCATGTAACATTTGGTTTTTAGGTGTTTTATACTATTTGACAACGTTTAAGATTGACATAAAATATGAATTTTTCTGAGCACCTACAATTTTTCGTAAAGATGGAAATATAATATTTTCAGAGTTTGAATATCAAAAAAGTGTCATCCAATTTTTGTTATAAGTTCATTGTTTTTAAGTCTGAACTCATGAAGCCTTCAAAGTTGTGGTGTTATTAAAATATTCAGGTTTATGACTGAAATTTTAATGTTGATCCGTGAGGAAAACAATGCTGTGCCCCCTACGGGGTCTCTCGTCGATTTTCCACGACTATTTGTAAAGGAATAATCAACATCAATTACAATTAATTATAAAACCTAGTCAACACTGTCACCAAAAGTAAACCCAATAACAATTGTTGGTAATTTTTATTTTTGTTTTGTTTTTCAGACTTTATATACTCTACTCTATATTATATATTATGACCTATTTTCTCTCTCCACTTAATAAATATATTGATACAAAAAATGAAAATTTTCCGAGAAAACGGTAGATACAGAAGCTTTTCTTTTATTGACGGATGACTAGACAATATAATTTATGCCATTGAAAGACGAATTGAAAGGTTAAAAATATATAATTTCCGAACAGAAAAATGAATGAGAATTCAAATTAAAAATGTTATTATTAAACAATTGAAACTTCTACCAACTTTCTTCCTTTTCTCAATTTAAAAAAATATTCTTTTAGTCTAAAATGTTTTTTTATAACTATATTCCATTTAATTCCAAAATGATTTTCTTTATTAATCTGTGAAATAAAATCAAGATAAGAAACATAGTCGATAGTATTTAAAATTCTTTAAAAATCAAGTTTCGCATTCTACAATTTTTCAAATTGTAGAATTTACATTTTACAGTAAAAAATATTGGATTTTATTTTATTTTTTTTAGATTTTAATTTATAGAATCTTTGACTTTGCCAGAAGAAAGCTATATAAGCACAATTTTCAACAAGTTAAGACTGGAGGAGATTCTGTGGGAGTATAAAAATGTAGGAAGTCTAAATTATTCTAAATTATCCTGCTTTGTGATAGACAAAGCTTTAGAAAAAGATCCAGACACGAGGTAAAATCAAAAGTTATTCATTATAATGTTCCGTGGGAAAATATGACTTTTTAATTCTAACTTTTATTTTGAGGCTATACCTATCAAATTTTTCTTAACCTTCTGAAAAAAACAAGAATAATATTTCACCCGGCTATTTATTTTGCAAAATTTATAGTAACACTTTTCAGGAGTGGGCCTTAGAGGCTGCACAATTGTTTCCGGGAGAAAAGGAGAACATTTTTTATGCAAAGAGTGTAAACAGCTTAGGCAAAGCATGTGGTAAATTAATTTTTTATGAAAGATAGACGAACCAGAGAAGCTTGTAAAAAAAATTGGCATGATAAGAGGCAAAAATAATGAATTAGATGACGGTAAATAATATGTTAATGATTGCATTTTGCACAGCCATTGATATGTGTACCTGAGTAAGAACCAAAAGACGTTTTTGTTTTAATACAACTCTTTAAAGTATTCATTTTGGTTTTCAAATGACTTTTGGCAGAAAAATTTTCAGCGGCCCCAATATTCAAAAGTTCTTTTGACACTAAAAGGATAGAAGAAGCCTTTTTCGGATCAACGTAATGTGTGTAGATATATTCAAAATTGATTGTAAAATTAATCAATTTGTTGAGAATATTTTTTTCAATTTCTTGTCACGTGTATAGATGAGCCTTTCGGAGATGAGTCTGAGGAAGATTTTCCATGACTACAGCATGACGAAAATGAAATGGAAAAAAGGGAAAAATGAAGAAAAAAAAGGTTCTTCAAAGATTGCGCCAAGGAAAGACTTTTACAATTGAACAATATTGCAACACGTATGAAGCTCAAAAACGTCCATTTGGACACGCTTTAGTAAAAAATTGATTCTAATATTAATAATTGTACGTAAATTTCTGAATTTTAGTGTCAGAAAAATCACAAGTAATTTTACGTTTCGGGAGAATTAGTTATGTCAAATCAAAGAAGTCTGGAGATCATTGAAGACCCTCTACACAAGAGGTTCAAAGGGATTTTTTTAATACACGTGCAAGTATATATTAAATATTATTATATAAATAAAATAAATTTTATTTTTGTGTGTTTGTACTCCCGCAACTTGTAAGCGGCACATGAGCTTCTAATTTTAAAGCTAATAAATGTTTTTCTGATTGCTTGTGATCAATCACTAAAGTTGAAAATTAATTTTATTTGAAATGATAATATCTGCTAATACGAAAATATGTTGTGCGTATTTCAGAGTATCGAGAAGTTACCAAAACTTTTGCGAGAGAGAAATAAAACTAGACAGGTACAGTCTGTCAAGTTAAAGCGTGGGTGGCTTTACTCGCAGTCGGTAAGGTTTATCGACATGATTTTGGTGTCAAAATATTAAGAAGAGCTCCCTCTTTCATGCTTTTTGATTTAACATTCAGTTTGCTTTCAATTCTCATCTTGTTATGTAGGTGAATAGGTGCAATCTCCCAAACCCATGTTTCGAGAAACAACCCCAGAGATGCACTTTTACCGGATGTTTTACAGTCCGCTGCACTAATCTTGAGGTTGAATGTGTCCAGGCATGTGATGACGTCACGTAACCCCAAACAGAAGCCTCGTCCCAATCTCGATCAACATTTTCCTGGGCCCACGCAAGTCGCTTTTCGATGTGCTTTTCACGAAGCAATGGTTTTGTCATTGTAGGGCGAAACTCTACGTCATTTGCACGAAGATGAGTTCTTATAGTTTCATGTGATATATCGTGACCCTTTTTCTTCAATTTCGCAGCTCCTTCTC
>NC_046658.1:152852508-152859605 GCF_010883055.1 Belonocnema kinseyi
CGCCAATTAGCACAAATGGTAAGTTCCGACAGTGCCTACAAGTGTGCCTACTGGCCGCTAAATGGCAATACCGGTTTCATATGTATACACCTGGTAGTTTCACATCTGGTATAAATACAGAGACAGGTGAAGCTATAAATATAATATCCCCACTTCATGAGAATGTATAAAATAACAAGATTGAAGAAATTTATTTATTTTCAGAACTCAAATCGCTCGTTTTATCATTATATGGCAATTCTTTTATACCTAGAAACGTCGTGCAAACCGTTGTCGACGGGGTTAATTCATTTACAGAAAATGCTTATCAGCCATTTCTTAAACAAAAATTACACTCCGATTTGAATTTAACTGAGAAGGGCATTAATTCTGATAATATTTGCACTGAGATTGACAAAATAGTTGATAACATCCCAAATCCTTTTAGGTCCTTAAATTCTAAATACCAGAGCTTAGCTTGTTTTGAAGAAACTGGTTCTTACATTGCACCTACTAAGCACAGTTTAGGGCCTAAAAGTGTGTAAAAATATGTTGACAGACAGGTATCGGAGCCTACAGATGCTGAAGCACAATTTATTCCATTAAGAAAAACTTTAAAAGCGACTCTGGAAATTCCTAATCTTCTTCAAGATATAGAGACGTATATAAAAGAAATAGTAATTGATAATTCTTCGATTGCTAATATCATCCAAGGAAAACTGTGAAAAGATATGCTTAAGGACTTTGATGGTAATTTTTTTCGCCTCTTTATATCGATTTTAACGATTGGGAGTCGAGTAATGCATCAGGGCCACATGCAGGTGATAACACATTTGCAGCAGTTCATGCTAGTTTTGCATGCTTACCCCCCAAAATACGCGTCTAATTTAAGATATTCGTTTTTAGTATTACTGTTCAAATCAGATCGCAGGCATCTCTATAACAATCGTGCCGTTTTTGATATCATCATTAAAGAATTTAATTAATTACGCGCACGTTTTATTCTATTTAACTGTGAAAGAATTTATTTTCAACTGACTTTAATTTTGAATGACAATTTAAAGTTGCACAGTATACTGAAACTTACTGAATGGTTTCGAGCTAATTTTCATGCAGAATATGAAAATCCTCAAAAGAAATTATGGAAAAAATTTGCGTAGAAGATCCGTGTCTTTTTCGAACAAAAGGTAACGATGATAACCATGATTTCTGAAACCGAGTTAAAAGAGTGTTGCATATGAAACGGTGTGTCCGGTTTTTATATTACTAAGAATGTCACAGTTGATAAGATGCGTGATTCTCGAGAAGGCGTACAAACTTACGTAATGACGAAAGTAATAAATTACTTAATATTCGATTTAAAATTTTTCTCCTTAGAAACGTTCAATTTTCGGATTTAGATGTTCCACTATGTCGATAAGAGAAATCAAACAAACCCCCTCTTGTCTCTTTACAGAAAGCATCAAATGTTAAATTAAAAATGTCAGCTTCTGAAATGACTTCTTCCGTACGTTACTTCGGTTTAATGTTTGGAGACTTAGTTCCGAGAAATAATTTCGTGTGGATATTGTATTTAAAGTTGTGCAAAAGAACTGCAATAATTTAGTCTCCTAAAATACATCACACCGATCCTGATTTATTGAAGCAGCTAATTATGGAACATCATGCTATGGACCTAGATATTTTCAAAGATAATTTAAAACCTAAATTTCATTTTTTATTACACTATCCAGAGCTGATTTCCTGGCTGGAGCCTGTGGCCAAGATTTGTTATTAGTTTTGTCATTCCTAACTATCGGTTCGATTTATTACACTATAAACTATACTTCCCGAATTACAAATGTCCACAAGACGTAACTTGTGTGAAATGGGCAAATATTTGCGGACCAAATTATATTCCAGATACAATAGTCGTAACAAAAGTTCAACCTAAAAATCCAACGTTTGGAAAAATTGGCCTGATATACATTTTTAATAACACGGTACACTTTTTAATAATGCCTTTAGAGTGTAAAAAATTCGATGACAATTATTATGCTGACGAAGTAAACGTTTTGGCCGGTAAAGACAAAGAATTTGTGAACACTTATAATGATGTGCCGTATAAATTTCCGTATCTTTTAGTACAAAAAGTATCAAAAACTTATGTAGGCAGTAGATTTTTAATATTATAATCGTATTTTTATGTTAACATTTATTTTTAAATTGTTTCAAATCTCAGATTGGAAAAATGTTTCTAAGTCTATGAATTGCTTCAAGCAGATTACTTTTTATTCCTGCAAGAAAGGGGACTTTTTTCCAACTTAAATTTTTATTTTAAAATATACTACAATATGTTATGCTTTTGAAAGCGACAAATTACGTGTGTACGCTTTCTTTATCACTATGCTTTAGCATTTCTTATAAATATGCTTTGTACATAATTCTAAATATGAACATTATGCTGCATGAAATTTTCGAAAATGTTATATGTTGATGACAATGTCTTTTGCCCAATGGGATTTTAATTTAACTATATGTTCAGAAAAGTAACTTACTGTCTACAGTGTGACAAAACTAATTATTTATTCTATAAAACACTTTAATATTTAAAAACTGTACGTTAAAATAATTCGTTCAAAATGTGTTTATGCTGTTTATAATATATTAAATACATTCTTAGTTCTAAAAAAACAAATTTAACTACATTTACCCCAATACCTATAATGTGAGAGTTGCTATAAATATTGAACTATCTATATATCTATATATGACTTCTAAAAACAAAGACTGAAAATTCAAATATAACAGAAATTTGTTATAGGTTAGACATACTGCCCTCCCAAATTTAACAGCCGTATCTTTATTATAGACATAAGTGACCTGCGACTGAAAATTCAAGAATGCAAATCTCATTCGAATCAAAGGAATTTATGATTTTTGTCTAAAATTTTTAACGTAACAGGAGACTTCTCTGAAACACAGATACGGCGATTGAATTTGGGATGGCAATATTAAAATCAAAAGAATTAAATGACAACTTTAATTCTTAGTAAAGTTTACTGCTTATCATGCTACTTTTATTTTTTATGTTCGGTTCATTTTTACAGATTTTAAAGTAGTTTTTACATACAGAAAACGTTTAAAACGCCGCTAAAGTAACTTAAATTTATCTTTTATCATGCAATTCTTATTTGACAAAATTATTCAAAGTTACTGGCCTCTTAGTCATTTTAAAATTCGGGAACCATTAACGATAGTTACATTTACTTGCCTATTCTTGTTTAATCTACCGAACTAGCATGTTGTCCATATAGTACTTGGAAGTTCATTAAATTTAACCTGGTTTTCCGTCAACTACAAGGTTTTTTTGCGTTTTTGAAAAATACCAGCATTTATGCCTTACCTATATAAATGAACACTATGCTATGATACTAACTACCACAAATTGAAGAATAAAACAATAAATTCGTGAACTTTTAAAACTACATAATTTCAAGCAATTTCCGGTTCAAAAAAATAAATTTTTAACTATTAAACATTTATGAATCATATGCGATACACTTTAAACCACTTTCTGATTCCGGTTCTGCTGTTTATTGGAGATTGC
Organism: Belonocnema kinseyi; assembly: GCF_010883055.1. Classification (NCBI taxonomy): domain Eukaryota; kingdom Metazoa; phylum Arthropoda; class Insecta; order Hymenoptera; family Cynipidae; genus Belonocnema; species Belonocnema kinseyi. The sequence continues at coordinate 152,856,077 of NC_046658.1, forward strand.
GTTTTTTCTTCAAGAGTCATTTCTTCAACTGTTCCGCTGTGCATGTTTATTTTCGCACGACATGGTCGCCCATTACAAATTTTATATATTCCACGAAAATACGTGTTTCTGTTCGCCTTTTTATCTAAAATTGCAAATACGTCACCATTAGACGTCGCCAAGACAATTTGGGCTTCGGTGGGCATCGGGATAAAGGTATAATTTTCACTTTGCAATTGAATTGGCATATCCGGAGGAAATACGTATCTTTTAAGTTCAAATTTCCGGTTTGGCTTAACCGGGGGAACAAGACGGATAAATCGAAGCTCTTGGATATTAAATCCAAGTACGCTTTGGAAAGGTTCCCTGGCACGAATATACCTGGATCTGGCACGAAGAGGAGGTTCAGTAGAACGACGAGATGCGGTAGAGGACTGAGAACTGGCAGAAGGAAGTGACCTTTTACGCGAATTTTTGGAAGGAGAAGCAAAAGCTACCGAACGAGGAAAACTGGGGCCAGCTTTATTATCAGGGAAAACATTCGACTGTCCACTCAATTCTGCAACAATAAATAGGTGATTATATATCTTACTTAAATCTCTAAAATTCTAATTAGTGTATAGTTTGGAAAAATTGATCACAATATTTATATTTTATATTAGCATATTTACCAATAGAATTGAGGGCGATAGCTAAGGATAAGAATAGAGCACAGGCAATCCGCATAGTTTCTGATTGCAGGACAAACTCTTTTATGTATTGATAATGAATTTGATTAAAAAAGTAACTCGTAAATATATTAGCGCTTTCTGACCTTATATAATTGACGCAATACCCCTTATCTCTAAAATTAAAAACGTATATGTTCTCCTTCTGAGATATTTGCATTAGATAAGAGTCATTTTTCAGAAAAAATAAACATTTCTCTGCACATTTCAATAAAACCTACGTCACCATTCATTTAATTTTTTTAATTCGATTTGAATTATTAACGCAGAAACACCCAACGATATTTTTATATGCAAAAATTTAAATATTATTCTCATTAATATGATTTTCTTTTTCTGATGATTAATACGTTTATAGTCTACTATGTCGAATTATCATTATTGATATTTTAAAATGATTGTCTAAATCAGAGGAGCTAATCGCTTTAATTATGAACAGATACTGTTATAAGTATGCTAGCATTCCAAATGATATTATTCAATTCAGTTTTTTCTCAATATATGCACCAGGATTCAAAACTTCAAAGCTTATGAGATTTTAAAATGGATTCCAAGGGATTTTAAAGAATTTTATAAGGTTCTTTTTGAAAGGATTCTTATGGATTGTTCGGAATTCCAAATATATATCAGGCTTCATCTATACAAATAAAATTTCATTTATAAAAGATTTAATTTTATAGCTGTCATATAATCATGGATTAAAGTCAGAAAAAAAGCTGTTATCAAATTTGAAAAATACGTGTCAATTTTTCATTCGTATTTTGCAATAAACAAACATGTTTTAACAAATTTTACATAAATTGCCACGAATATTTATCTCACATTACAATGTCAAATGTTTAATAATTTACCGTGACTCAGAACATAACGAAAAGGAAGACTTTTTTCAATTTTTGGAAACATCAAAGTCAATTAGGAAAGGGTAAAAACTTTAAAGGAATTATCACTATACATGTATAAATCGGCTTGCTTTGAACTATTCTTATACAGCTGTTTATATTTGACACAAGTGCTTGGTTTTTTGAATTTTTTAAAGGTATATTTACAATGCGAGTCAGAATTTTTTTTTTATGAAACTTAATGGGAGTGTTTTTCACTATCAAAAGAGTTTCCATCGCTATTAGGACATCGCTCAAACAACTTTTTATTTTTTCGATACCCGCTGGTAGTCACTAAGGCTCAAAGCTCGCTCCTCATTAATTGATTAGGTCCAACTTTGAACCCTTTTTTGTCTACAAACCAAGCATCGTACTTGCTCCTTTTCCTTATCGTTGGCAGTGATGTTGTGGTCCGCCAGAGCAGAGAATTTGATCACGAATATAGTTTGTTCCTTGAAGTCTGGGAGAACGATATGAGGCTTCAAGTGTGCAACGGAGATGGCTATCCGAAAATTGTTGTTTTAGAAAATTGGTCAATTCTCGTTTTTGACAATTTAATTTGCCTCACAGAACATGCAGTATATACATTATCAGAAAAAATAGTTCGAGGATAATTATTTAATTAAAATTAGATATTAGCTCACTGGCAGAACAACTGTCGCAATGAACGAAAAACAATTGACGATCAAGTAAAATAGTATAATGCCGGGGAAAATATTTTCATGTACATAGCTTCAAGGATATGACCGAAAAGTAATACTAAATTTTCAATCAATTCAACAAGAATAATACAGATAAGGAGAGAAAAATTTACAAATCATAGCGGAATAAATTTATTGGCTCACTGATGGAAAAGAGACCAAGAGACTGACATTCCACTGTCTCTGTGGTGGTCAAACAATTAACTGTCAACTGAGAAAAAAACTACAGAAACAAAGAAATAATATACAAGTATCACAATATATAAGAAACGATTAGCAATTAAACAACAACAATGCAAACATACCTAAATCGACTGACAGTGCAATTCGTAACGGATTTTTATGTTCCTTGTCAACATTGACCGTAAAGCTTCCAGGTGTAACTATTAACTGTGCACTTTTTATTTTAACTTAAAGAACATTTGTTATTTAAACACAAACTTACAACTCTTTTGTTGCCAAACTTTTGCATGATAACATTTTTTCTAAGACTTTGAAAGTCATTAAAAAAGGTCATACATTTCTGTACAAACTTACTAGAAATAATTTATTAGTGTGTCAGAAGAACAAAAAGCTTTTTAATAATGTTATAAACAAATTAATTAACAAAATCGATTTTTTCGTGATTTGCAATGTTTAACTAATTTTGACCCATAACTTTTGTATAAAGTATCGTAGATAATGATGTGCGCTTACAATAAGTTTAAAATAGCCAATTATTACCATTTTATGATGTAAAGGCTTGATTTTTTGCGGAATCAACTTGAAATGTTTGACCTAAGAGTCCTTGCTATCATATTTTTCAAAGTGACCAAAAAATCTTTATTATTTAAACAATTTTTCTAAACAAACTTTTTTGCTTAATGTTTACAAAACTTCTGTTAGAAGTTCACACGGTGCAAATTTAATTTTATTTACACAGAAATTTGTGGTTCCAGCCTGAGCACATTATTCCTAAAAAAAGATATGTAATAACATAAAATACACTTAAACTTCAAATGCATGCATCCACGTTACCGTAAACGCCACATCTATAAAGCTCAAAACCAAAACATCCTGACCCAAAATCAATTCGACTTGTAACAAATAAAATCAAATCATCTAAAAAATCGGTCGAATGTAGAACATATCACTTATACATTTCATAAGTCATTAACCTTAAACCTGTAGACTTCAAACCTCGAATCTTTACATATATCAAGTTGAAACCTACATACCTATAAACTTAAGTAATTTATCTACA
>NC_046658.1:152859705-152866093 GCF_010883055.1 Belonocnema kinseyi
AACGGTAAAAACAATCGACAGTGGGTGACGCTTCATCTACTCGATAGGTCTGAGGCGTCACCTACTGTCATTTGTTTTTACAGTTTTGCGGCAAAAACAATCTGAGATAGTTTCATAACCCAACTACGAGTGAGATAGACCTGACGAGATCCTCAGAGTTTTTATTGTATTTTTTTAATATAAAATTTATATTACACTTTTCGTATTTTCAGTGTTATGAAATAGAACATGCGAATTTTTCTATGATTCGTTATACGTTTGATACTCAAATATATTAAATATCTGTTTCGTAAAATTGAAAAAGCCTGCGTTAATTTTTTATCTGCTAAGTGTTGATCTACAATATCTTAATTACGTAATGAACTTAAATATTCATATTTATGTGAATTAATGTGAAATAATAATTTTGTCAATAACTTTAAAAAAACGGACTTGCTCATTGGAAAATTATAGTCAACGCACCCTCTGTCTGAAAATAAACAACAGTTCTTAATAAACAAAATGATAAAAGTCTTTTCGAAACAATTTTAACTGCAAATGGCTTTGAATGTAAAACGAAAAGAAACACCTAAGGTAAACAATACTGAGTCAGAAGATGAAACTGCGGAGAGTAATTACAATGATCGTGAAAGAAATCAAGCATTGGCTATGTTTAATGATGCTCGTCTTTCAAAAGACGCCGATCGGAAAATAAAAGAGCATAATTTACAAATGTTTGGAAGTGAAATATATGCACCATACGATGGCATAACAAAAGCGAAGTAGGATTATTACCCTAATCACATCGAAACCAATGTTTTAGGAGCAAGTGTTCACATCATTTCTTTACTGGATCATACAATTTGCAGGATATTTCAACTTTTTGATGAAAAAGTACTTCAAAATTTGAAGCAGGAAAAACTAGAATTTTTTGGAAAATGGGATGTAGACGGAGCTCGTAAACAAGAAACGACAAGACAGTCGTTGTCCTCAGAAGAACACTGGAACAACTCTGATTCGCCTGACAAGTCGGAAAGTAAAGCAGGTAATACGATAATAGATAAAGTATATTCTGCCTCTTGCAATGTATGTGGTGATAAACCTAATGTAATGAATGACATTGATATGGTATTAAATGTAAGTGTAGCATAGAATTTTAAAAATTTGATTTTTTTATTACACAGCTGGATTCGCTTTATTAGTATTTATTAAACACATCATACAACCTAGATTTTTAAGAATATATTGCTAAGGAAGAAAATAAAGTTTTAAAGAAAAATAGGAAATCAAGAGTTCAAAGCTTACTAAAAAATCAGCTTCAGCTAAACGTTGACATTGTTAAATAAAGGAGTGTGTTAACAGCTACCCACAAAAGCAGGCTCTAAATACAGCCGAATGTACCAGAGAAGCATAAATAACGAAAATATAATGGATTGCGAGCTAATATCATCTGATCCGGTAATAACTTCATTTTGCGAAATTGTTACAAAAGAAAAAAAGATTTTGACACTTATAGCACAGAAATTTATGAAAAAAGAATAAAGTGAGTTCTTACATTACATGGCAGATAAAAAACAGGTTAGGATTTTAGTGGGTGTACAGTGAAGGGTTATTTTTTAATGTAAAAAACCTGGATCTGAGAGTCCCATATATTGGTTATAAGCCCCGAATGGCTGCCGATCGTACGTAAAGCATGCACCCCCCTGTTTGAATAGAAAAAGGATCAGGACTTGTAGGCTTTGAGTTTTTAGGTTTAAGTTCGATTATTTTGATGTTTATTGCTGCATTTATGATTTCAGGCTTTATTAATTGGGGCTATAGAATTTTGAAATTAAAAGCTTTGACGTCTTAGGTTTTAGTTGAAGGGTTGGCTTTTTTGGTTTAACATTTACAAGTTCTTAGTTCTAGGACTTAAGTTTTGAATTTACGGTATACGTTTAAGTTAATAGTTTCAAAGTTTGGTTTATTTTGACTTTAGAATTACAGCTTTGTAAGTTTTAATTTTATAGATTTGAAATTTGTGATTTTCCGTTTAATAGGTTCACTGGTTTAGAGGCATATTTCTTAGGTCTTGTCTTAATAGTGCAAACATATCTAGGGTTTATGGAATACTATAGGCTTATTGCCTTATGTTTCACAGGTTTGTAGATAAATTACTCAGGTTTAAAAGTTTGTAGGTTTTAACTTAATAGATTTAAAGATTTTAGGTTTGAAGTTTACAGGTTTAAGGTTGATGAGTTATGTAATATATGGGTCATATGTTCTACAATTGAACGATTTATTAGACGATTGAATTTTGTTTGCTTCAAGTCTAATTGATTTTGGGTCAGGATGTTTTGGTTTTGGAGTTTAAAGATGTAGGGTTTACAGGCACATCGATTCATGCATTTAAGGTTTAAGTTGTATTTATGTAATCACATTTTTTATGCGTAATCCGTTAAAGCTTGAATAAAAAATTTCGGTGTGAATAAAATCACGTTTGCACAGTGTGAACTTCTACTAGAAGTTTTTCCAAACAAAAAAAAACTTTCACGATTCATGAAGAATGTTTGCCTATTTTCGGCAAAAAATCCTTGCTTTTATATATCGGGTCACCATGAAAAATATGTCAGCTAGGATTCTTTCTAAAGATATTTGCCCATGATTCCGGAAAAAATTAAACTTATTAATATAAAAATGGTGAAAATGTGTATTTTTATGAAAATCGTTTGAATAATTATTATTTTCTGTCATTATTGAAAATATGATAGGAAGAAGTCTTAGGGAAAACATTTTAAGTTGATTCCGCAAAAAAAATCAAGCGTTATCATAAAAAATGGTCAAAATGTGAATTTTTTTATAAAAATTGTTTAAATAGTTGGCAATCATTAGCTACATATTCTTAACTTACTGGAAGCGCAAATCATTACCTGAGATACATTATACAAAAACTATGGGTCAAAGTTAGCTTATCATTGCAAATCACGAAAAAATTACTTTTGTTGATTAATTTATTTATAACACTACTAAAAAGTTTTTTGTTACTCTAATTTACTTATAAATAATTCTTAGTTACTTTTGACATCGATTTATGACCTTTTTAAATTAATTTTAAAGTCTTAGAAGAAATGGTACCGCGGAAAAGTTTAGCAATAAAAAGTTGTAAGTTTGTTGTTAAACAACAAATTTCCGTTCAGTCAAAATTAAAATTGCACAGATAACGTTATACCTGGAAGCCTTACGGTCAATTGTAAAAAACAAAAATCATATTTGTTAGGAATTGCACTGTCAGTCGATTTTTTTTCAAAAAAATGTGCTTTTTCTCCCACTGTGCGTCCTAACAATTTATTTTTCATCAATAGAGAGAAATAGAGAGTCACAACCCATCATAAATATTAGTTTATAGTAAAGTGGTGCCCCTAACTACCGAAATGAAAATTATATGTTTATCTACATGTACTATAGGTTAGCGAAATGTTATTGGTAGCTTAAAAGCATGGTAGGAACTCTAACATACTCAACCGCACTGAAAACTGTACTGCAGAACATTCCAGTGGGAACTGGAGTGAATGATAGCGCTAAGCACCGCTGAAAGGAATTTTCCAATATGTGCAAGACAAAAAAAGACAGAGTCATGTTTCTTTTGTAGGACGAGATACTTCTGGCGACGGGACTTCACTATGATAAGAATGCAGATTATATCGTCAGATTCGAAGATTTTGGGACATATAGGAATGCAGCAGTGACTGAGCACGCCTTGGTTTTCATACTTTGCAGCGCTAAAAGTGGGGATATTTTGTCCATTGCCTTTAATTTCTGCGATTGTCAAATGAAGAGTGTCGAGTTACAGTCTTGTATCAAGGAATTATTAAAGGCGGTTATAGATGCAGGCCTAAACGTGGTAGCCTCAATTTGTGATGAAGCAACCACAAATGATTTGTCAATTAAAGCCATAATCGAGCATAAAAAACAAATAAAGGGCTCAGAGTACTTAGAAGGATTTAGGTTTTTTTAGTTATTTTACTTTTTATTCGAACATTGATTAAAGTCTGTGAAAAGTGTTTGTAATGTTAAAAAGGTTTTTCAAATTTGGACATCTTTTTCAATCCTTCACATTTTAAAATCAGTCTAAAGGTGTTATGTTGTTTAAAATTGTTTATTAAATTTCAGAAGGTACTTTTATTCTTCACTACATGCAAATTATCTCGATTTTTGACTCACCTCATCTTCTCAAATGCATCGGCATTGACTTGCTAGATTAAGATCTGGAATTTTATTTGATGATTGTCAAAGAAGAAAATGGAAGAATTTTTGGCAATTTAGACCACCTTATACAAGCTTATGAGTTACATATTTTTTTAAGTGCAATAATTCGAACCATTAAACAATTGACTAATCAGCACGTGTATCCACATCTGATAAAGATGATGAGCGTCAAGAATTGGTACCAGGCAGTAAGCCGAACAGCAGCCTCTACGGTGAATGCACTGGCAAGAGGGCCAGGTGAAATTCAAAAGTATATTTAAAAATAATAGTACCCTGCTTGTGTAGAAAAAAATTTGTTTAATATCCATAAGCGAGCCTTCACGTATTCGACTAAATTAAAACTATTTTCGGGGATTAAAGACGTTGTCAATTGATTAAAATTATTCAAAACTTGAAGACATTTCCGATACCTTATCAAATATTTTTTATTCATTGTAAGCTTCCAAAAGTCCGAAATTTGCTCTTTATCTTCTTGGAAATATTTTGTAAAATCCTGTGAAATAAAAAAAAAATGTAAAGGAAGAAAGAAGGCTAGAATAATAAATGGAAATAAATAAAAATGCTCGCTGAAAATCAATCCTACTGAAATTAAGACGAACAGAATAACCTCTGACGTAATTCCATTTTATTTCGGATAAGGAAATCATTGATTTACAAATTATTCAAGTTAATTTGGAAATCACCGATTTCCTAATCTTTAATATAATGGAATTAAGTAAGAGGTTATTCTGTTCGCATTGATTTCAAAAAGATTTATTCTTTAGGTTCATTTTTATTTAGTCAATTCATTGTTCCATTCTTGATTCTTCCTTTATAAGGAAAAAATTGAATTTTTTAAACTCATAAGAAAAAAAAGGTGTTCATACAATTAGCGCCTTTCGGATGCATATAACTGAAAATCACCAGCAAATTACTTTACAGCTAGGATCCATTTTTATTTGCTTTTGTAATGCGCATGCAGTTTGTGGATCGTAAAAGTAGGACGCCGCACAGTGAGGTGAAATCGGAAAACGAGGTTCAAAATGACATTTAGAACGCAATTATGCACCGATTTTAGAATTTTTTTTTTGAAAAATTCAGAACTAAATTTTTCAGAAAATGGTGAGAGTAGATTTTTTATTTTTTTGTTTATTTAATTTTTATTTTAATGCAAACATCGAAAAAAATGTCGATTTTTCTAATTTCATTTTTTATCTTCTAGAAAAAATTTTTCTTATACTTCTCGTCCCTTGAATTTAGTGCACATGGGTATAAGAAATATAAAAAATTCTTAACTTGCATAGTTAATTATTATAAACAAATTGTTTTAACAAATACTCGACATTAAGGGTTATTCGGCTTCAACGTATATTTCTGCTCTGAAATCGCTTGCTTTCATTGTGAGGATGATACGTGAATATTTAAATTTAACATTAAATGTTATTTGTTTATTTTATAAACGAATTATATAAACAAATTCACATTTTGGCCGTTTTTAGGCGAAAAGAAACCGTTTTTTCTTTCTACCTTGTTGCAATTATGTTGCCAGTGATGTTTTCTGAAAAAAAATCTGCCACCTATCAATATTTGTTTATTTATAAACAAATTATATAAACAAATGGACATTTTGGCCGTTTTTAGGCGAAAAGGAACCGTTTTTTCTTCCTACTGTATTGCAATTATGTTGGCAGTGATTTTTTCGAAAAAAATTTGCCACCTATAAATGTTCGTTCATTTTATAAACAAATTATATAAACAAATTCACATTTTGGACGTTTTTAAACAAAAATTAATCGGTTTTTTCTCTCACCTTGCTGAAATTATATTTACAATGATGTTTTCTAAAAAAAATTTTACAAACCAGCAATAGATGTTTATTTTATAAATAAATTATATGAATAAATGCACATTTTGGAAAAATGTTGCCAAGTATCACTAATCGTTTATTTTATAAACGAATGTACATTGCAGATATTTATGGTCAGAAAGAAATCGTTTTTCTATTATTATTTTTCAAACTAGAGTCATGCAGCGTATCTTGGCATGAAGAGGCGAAAGACCTAACTGATAGTTCTCCTCAAGTACCTTCTTCTGCATCACTTTACTTATGTCATTCATCTCTGAAGGGTTCGCTTTACACAAGTGACAAGTTGCTGCACTCAGTGTGCTGCTAAGATTCTGAGCT
>NC_046658.1:152866193-152875686 GCF_010883055.1 Belonocnema kinseyi
ATAATACTCTAATGGGCACCTCAATGGTATGCATTTTAAAGGATAAGTGAACAACGATTGAAAAAAAAACAGTTTTCTTAAATGAATTAAATAACACGCTTAAACATACACACATATAAATATATATAACTTCATCCACTCTCAATTAACAGATGTTTAAATAGAGTGACTAAAGAAATATCAAAAGAGTCAGAGAGAAGAATTCCTGACAGTTTAAAACCTGTAAATAAAGCATTCAATTTTTCTTCTGACCATGAATTTCCAAATCAGAGATGCTTACGAGTTGAGTGTTCAATAAGAAATAAAGACAAATCAGCTGTGACCAAGTGTATTCATTATTGCGCATGCGCATGTAACCTGTGGCGCCATCTGTTGGCATGACGCACAACCTGACGCTTCTCAAATATTATTTAAAAAGCGGTTTATTTTCCCTTAAAATCGACCAAAGTGTGCATTTGTTTATATAATTTATTTATAAAATAAGCAACTATTGCTGGTTTGTAATTTTTTTTTTAGAAAACATCATTGTAAATATGATTTCAGCAAGGTGAGAGGAAAAACCGATTAATTTTTGTTTAAAAACGTCCAAAATGTGAATTTGTTTATATAATTTGTTTATAAAATGAACGAATGTTTATGGGTGGCAAATTTTTTTTCGAAAAAATCACTGCCAACATAATTGCAATACAATAGGAAGAAAAAACGGTTCCTTTTCGCTTAAAAACGGCCAAAATGTGCATTTGTTTACATAATTTGTTTATAACAATTAACTATGCAAGTTAAGAATTTTTTATATTTCTTATACCCCTGTGCACTAAATTCAAGGGACGAGAAGTATAAGAAAAATTTTGTCAAGAAGATAAAAAATGAAATTAGAAAAATCGAAATTTTTTTCGATGTTTGCATTAAAATAAAAATTAAATAAACAAAAAAATAAAAAATCTACTCCCACAATTTTCTAAAAAATTTAGTTCTGAATTTTTCAAAAAAAAATTCTAAAATCGGTGCATAATTGAGTTCTAAATGTCATTTTGAACCTCGTTTTCCGATTTCACCCCACTGTGCGCCGTGTAGTCACCAACCTCCGTCCCTTACAAAATTGGCGAAACCCCGTTTAAGGCAAACAGTTTTTGTGAAAGCGATTAAAGAATTTGGAGTTCAAGCATCTCAAGATGAAACAATTAAACCAGGTTGACTTGAGAACTTTTTCGGCCTTATTTCAGATCACGGAAGCGGCAATACCAGAAAGACTTGCCACCAATTCATTGGTTAATTTAAGGCTCTCGTCATTAACAACTCGACGCATTTCCATACTCTGTGTTTAAATGGTGACGTCGATGAAGAATCTTTTCCTCTATCGTTGAAGAATTACCTTGCCTTCTCCGATAAGTCAGTTCTTGATGAAACCTGCGAAAAAGAAGGAATCCTTCGTAGCAGGCAACATGTCAAACGAAAACACCCGGGAAATCTGCGCACAATGAAAATCGTTCCTGACCAGGACCCCATTCCTGAAGGGGAAAAAATATCCATGGAAATAGGAGCTGTCATGAAGCAGTTAAAAAGAAAGTGCCTTCGTTAGATTATTGTACACATTGTCGAGAACTTTTAGCAATCGTTCAATGGCCTTTCTCCAAACGAGTGAACGTAAGAGGAAAATCAATGCTTGAGGAAATTTACGCTGACGTAACTGGTTTCCGACTAATCATAGTGTTCGACTACGTGGAAGTAGGAGTTCCAGAAATAGCAGTGGCTTTTGCAACAAGAAGCACGGACTAATTCCACCTGCCTGATCCACGAGGAAACTTTAATGGATAATTTCCTTCACCTAGGAGTAGAACAATACCTTCGTTGGTTTGTCGCTTACTTTAATCGAATTTTAACAGGGAAGCCAACATTCCCGTCTGAAGAAGCAGAGAAGGATGAGGTTCATAAAAATATCTTAGTCGCTAGAGTCATTGCAAAACGTAAAGCATCGTTGCATAAAAAGCATACGTATTCAACGTTTTACAGGATAAATCGCCTTAATTAAATTCCATATATAATTTCAGTCTAAAATGTTCCATTTTTAAACCATGCAATTGAAATTTTTCAATTAGAAGTTTAAACATTTTGAAATGAAATCTCGAAGCGTTTCAAGGATTTTTAAATTACCTATATAAAATAAAAAAATAATTTTAATTTTTAATTGAACAGGGAACTTTAAACTTTTTACAAATTTATATTTGGAACTGGAACGTATCCAGAATAATAATATTTTTTACATGAAAACGGGAATTTTCAAATTCTTAGAAATATCGAGCTAGTACTCGAAATTTGCGAAAAGGAACAAACTATGAATTGGAACAGGAACTTTTTCCATAGAATTCTGATTTCAAGTAGGGAATTTTTAAATTTTACCCAATTCAGAGTTTAAACTGAAATTGTTTCAGGCGAATACAAATTTTGAATGGAAAATTAAATTTTTCAAACAAAATTATAATTTTCCGATGAAACTAGGTATTTTCTAACAAAATTTAAATTATGAATAGAAACAGGGAATGTTATAAAAAATTCGAATTCTTACAATTAGTTAAAATGAAGAATTTTCAAAAAGAATCAAAATTCTGGATTTGCCCAGGGAGTTCTTCTAAAAGGTTTGATATTTCGAATTTAAACAGGGAATCACCTTATCCTATGTCACGCATCTTTTAGAAGACTTTTTCAGTCCATCTCCGTTAAAACGGCTCAAGTATCAATTTAGTAATACACTAATAAATATTGATGTGTAATGCTTAATTCTTTCCGACTGTTCGCAATAAATTATTGGATACTATAACTTTTAAGTGAAATATAATAAAGTACTCTTAAATAAAAATAACCACTTATTAAATAATGTAAATTCTTAAAATGCAATTCCCATGGAAAAACATTTTTCGACCTAAACCGTTCTTCGAGAGAATAGCTGATATCGTGTTTCTCATAATCAGATGCCTTGGAGGTATGAAACCTTTAGTTCTTAGCAACTCAACAAAATCCCGACTTGCTAGCGTCAGGTTCAGTACATCGCGAGTCAGATACAAAAGGCTGTTCTTCTGGGATCGCGTCATCTAGCCCGACAACAATGTTCCTAATAACATGGGACAAATGTTGTTAGCTCCAAAAATGTATGCAGAAACGAAACATTCATCTCCAACTTTGCCGGCTGTGGAGTTAGGTCATCCGTGGCAAAAAAATAATTTCGGTCGCCTCAACTGCGTTTTTTTTAATGGGAGTACAAAGAAAATTTAGTGTTTCTAATGTTCTTTGTCGGACGCCATTTTATTGATTAGTGATTTTTTAGGTAAATTCTGCAGATTCGCTACCTGTCATATAGTGCTTCGAAGCTTAAAGTTCGCCCTTTAAATCTACCTTAATGCGGAAAACGATTCCACTTTTACCAAGAGTTACGAAACATTAAAGTAAAGGCACCGAATTAATTTGTCTTACTATTGAAAATGGTAGGTAAATAAGTTCCTTGGCATAAACAGAAACATTCAGGCCTACTGTGCAAAATTCTCAAGATGTCCGCTCGAAATTAAAATAGAAGGCTGGTTTATAACTTGGTTGTTAGTAATTCACCATTATAGCCTGGAATAGTATTTTCGCTTCTCAATTCAGATGACCCTTTCTTTCCCGGCGATAAAACGGGGTTATGTCTTACAGTAGTTACACCATAGACGTTTCACCAAGTGAAATTATCGTAAATTATTTCATACCATATTAGTAATCAGCGCATTAAAACAAATAAGTACACTTCGTTTTTGAAGATTGCAGGTCCGATACTTTAGAAACTAAGTTAAGAAATTGTATTTTAAATAAAAAATGGAATTAAAAAAAAAACATAAATTATCAGCCAAATAAGTTACAAATATTTGGACAAATGGTTGGCAAATCGTTCCAAGTATCTGGAGGTAGTTTTGATGTCAAATATAAGATCTCAAAGAATAACAGGTTTTCTCTGATTATAAGAATCCAAATAATTTTTATGATGATTTTCCATTTAAAAAAAAACATTGTCGCGGTGAGTCTCAACCAACTTTAACCGACAAATTCTTGAAGTTTGATTATATTTCTTGAATACTGTTTTACATCCCGAGATGTAGCACTGATTATAAAAATGTTTCAACAACATATTCTGTCATAAAAGTGTTTTTGGGGTTCAAATATACAAGAACTTCATAATTATTTTACCTTAGTTTTCAAGCAAAAAGATGCCTACTATATTTAAAATCCGTAAAATAAAAATACGGTTTGAGAATAAAATTTGTACTTTATTTTGCTGCATATGAACGTGAAGACCCGGTTCTTGGAACAGAAATTATTTTATTTTATGTGTGTGTGTGTGTGTGTAAAGTGGCTTATTTCACGCTTGTTTAGCGTTCGATAAGTGCCATATTACCTATGGTTTTCAATATTGCACACCAATTATCATTATTTCACACCTTCTCGCCTACATAGATAAGCCAATTTACACACACATGTAAAATAAAATGGTATAAGCCACAAGCGTGACAGTTGTTGCGTAATATAAATAAAACATACACTCAAAATTATTACGAAAATGTAATCCTAAAAACTCGAGAAGCTTTAAAAATTGTTTAACTATTTAATTTTTAAAACTTTTAGGTACCCGAAATTGAATACTGAAAGATTAGAAATATATGATTCATATACGATACACTTGAAGCCACTTTTTTTATTCCTATTCTGCTGTTTATGAGTGATTGCGTGCTTCCTTCAGCGGTTATTGCTTCAACCAGTCCGCTATATACGTTTATTTTCGCCTGAAATGGCCGATTAAAAACAGTTTTATATATTCCACGGAAAAACGTGTTTCTGTTAGATTTTTTATCTAACATCGCAAAGACGTCACCATTGGATGTTGACAAGACTATTTATTATTCGGTTAGCATAGGGATGAAGGTATTATTTTCGCATCTCAATTGAATTGGCACATCAGAAGGAAAGATGTATTTTCGAAGTTCAAATTGCCAGTTTGGATTAACCGGGGGTAAGAGTCGAAAAAATCTAAGCTCTTCAAGTTTAAATCCAAATACCCTCCGAAAAGGTTGCCTGACACGAGGAGACCCGGACCTGACAATAGGAGGAGGGTCATGAGAGCGAGATGTGGCAGGGGGCTGAGGCCGAGCAGTAGGACGAGATGCGGCAGACGACTGAAAACTGACAGAAGGAAGAGAACTTTTATGAAAGCCTCTCGAAGGATAGTCAAAGGTACGTAACGAGGACAATTGGGGCCAGTTTCATCATCAGACAAAACATCAGACTATGCACTGAATCCTGCAAAAATAAATAAATGATTACACAGCCACAAAAAGAAAAGTGTGCGGATCTGGTAACAAGACACACGTATTCCTATGGATTTTGGAGCGCTGAATTCAAATTCGGTATCAAAAATCACCTATCACGTCACGGTTAAACCATAACCTCAAAAAATTACGAAAAATCATGCACTGAGTTAAATAAATTTCAAAATAATGCCAGTGATGCAAATTTTCACTTCAAAAACATGTCGACAACTGTGAAGGATCAACCCTTGCCTGATATCGACTTATTTACTATAACTTTACCCAATTACTTTTCAATAACGTACATGGAGGTTTAACATATCCTAACCTAACAAAACCTGACCTAATATAACCGATTACGCTGGCAACCCTGTTCTTGCGTACTTTCATATTTTGACATTAATAGCAGTAAATGTCTGGAGTTTCGTAACCGCTTGTTACTAGCATTATTCGCCTTTGTCTGTAACCAGGGAACCTCCATGTGGTGACGGTGGGCAACGGATCCACATTGGCTGAGTCTCTGGGTAAACGGCGTTCATGCCAGTAAATATGAAGTGAGCAGTTTGCGAAAATCAATCGACGAGGAAGTGAAAGCTCTTTACGAAAAGTCTTTTGACCGTAAGTTGCTGCACCAAGAAACAAAATGGATGTGGTTGAAATTTATTTGGCTAGGTTAGGTTATGTCAGGTTTTGTTAGGTTAGGATAGGTTAAACCTCCATTTAGGTTAAGGCGAAGCTGAATGAAACGGTACCGCAAACACAACGGGACAACAAAATCAGTTTAATTGTGTTTCGTGAGGTTAGGTTAGACTAGGTTGGATTTGTTTCTAGGTTAGGCTCGAGTTGACGCATTCGATGTAGCACACATTTGCTACTGGGAAAATTTGCTTCCAGAGCTTTACGTGTAGTTCAATAAATTTCTGTTAATTTAGGTTAGGTGAGGTCAGATTCTGTTGGGTAAAGTTTTGTTAAATAAGTTGATATCACACTTCTCGACATGTTTTTTAAGTGAAAATTTGCATTACTGGCCTTATTTTGAAATTTATTTGCCTCAGTGCATGATTTTTCGTCATTTTTTGAGGTTATGACTCAACCATGACGTGATAAGTGATTTTTGATACCGAATTTGAATTCAGCGCCCTAAAATCCATAGGAATACGTATGTCTTGTTACCAGATCTGCACACTTTTTTTTGTAGTTGTGTTGTGTATCTAAATTAAATTTCTAAAATTCTTATTCGTGTATGGTTTGCAAAAATTTTGTCATTAGATTGATATATTATATTAGTATATTTACCAACAAAATTGAGGATGAAGGCCAATGTTAAGAACAGAGCACAGGCAATCCGCATATTCTCTGATTAAAAATGTATAGGTTTTCTTTCTGAGATATTTGCATTAGATAAAAGTCAGTTTCAAGCAAAAAAAAAACACTTGTTTGCACACTTTGTTCAAACTTACATCACCATTTATATAATATTTCACCTTGATTCTTAATCACTATCACAGAAACACCCAAAGATATTTTTATAAGAAAATATGTATATTATTCTTATTAATATGATGTTCTTTTTTTAAATTAATACGTTAACAGTCCACTATGTTGAATTATCATTATTAATTTTATGATAATAATTTTCTAAATCTGAGGAGCTAATCGCTTAAATTATGAACAGCCGAGATTTTAAATAGATTCTAAGGAATTTAAAAGAATTTTATAAGTTTCTGGAAATTAGAATTGTAACAAACGTTAGAGAATTTTAAATATAGCAATAGATTTTAAAATTCTTCTGATGAGATGTACGGTATTCCAAACATGTCAGGCTTACTCAATGGAATAAAATTTGTTTAGTATAAAGCAAAATATCTATTCTTTTTTGTTGAAGTAAAGAGTGAATTGATGCAAAGAAAATTGTTTTTCCTAAATAAAATTAATTACATAGCAACAATTGTCTAATCGCTCTTTCATTTAACATTGCCACATTCTTACAAATTTTGGATTTACCAACAAAGTTTTCTAATAGAGTATGTTAATCCAGAACTTAACGTTGTCAACAGTTTGACAAATATGAATAATATCTTTTCTTAATTTGCTCGTATATTTTACAACTAACTAGAAAGTATTAAAAATTCTCCTCTTTCGAGTTATAGCATAGCCTACAATGTTCCAGGTTCGGGAGTTTAAGAGCTTCTGAATTCACTACTATGTTTTTGGTATGCCTGCTCAAAAGCCTTACGTGTGCAAACATTCTTTGAATGTATAACTGCATTCTATTGAATAAATAGGGTTGATTTTCCAACCAAAAATTAATATGAGGCCAGACGACTAGATTTTTTAAACCCTTGTGCGACTTAAGATCCCGCTCTTCAATACTTCTTTCGTATTCGCTTTTTATCATTTTCGCATTCGCCACCAACTCCTCCAAGCTGCCGACTTCCCACGATTCACACAAATTATTCTCTATGAAAAAATATTAATTAAATTAAATTCTAAGCACGGATTTTGATTTTTAACCTCTAATTTATTGTCGCTAAACTAAAGAGCAGTGCATCTTTTTACTGCGGAGTTTCTTTTGTTCACAATAAAGTCTAAATGCTTCCAATTTTCTAGCAAATTCCAACGGAATGTCTGATAGTAAAGCAATATCGTTAGCGTAAGCTAAGAACACACACTTTATTAAGAGAACAGTTTATTCCACAACAAATTATGAGAAACTTAGGGAAAGGCACTTTTGAAGTGTATGAATGTCACATATACGACTTTCCTTAAGGAACTTATATGAATTTTTATATCTGAATTGAGAGTAAATCGGTTGTCTAAAGAGCCCCTGCCTCTTCTGAACCCTAATTGGAATTTAGGAATTACGTTATTTTCTTCTTGCCATTTTATTATTCTTTCAGCTAAAATGCGAATAAAAACTTTAGGTATACAATTAATCTAAATGATATGCCTATAATTCTTCTTGTTCTTGGGGTCTTCTTTCTTATGCAATATGCAGGTTAACAATTTTCACCGACGCTTTGAAACTGTTTCCTCCTCTAAAATTTTATTAAACAAATATTTAAGATTAATAATCCAGTATTCTGGTCATTTTCTTATAAAAACTATAGGCAATATTACCGCTGACTGCAGGCTTATTACTTTTGCACTTTTCCAGACTTTCATAAATTTTCTCGTACGTTATACAGCTGTCAAGAAACGGGTACACAATTTTTCTCGTGATCGGCAAGCCAAGGATTTTTACAGAAGAAATTTCCATTCAATAATTCGGCAAGCCTTCCCTCGTACAATCTTTTCTTTGCAGCTATAGATTTTTCATATACGTTTTTTGCTCAGATGTATTAACCTTGCTCGTTTACATCAGATATTAAGTTTCCATTAAAATAGCATTTCATGGAAAAGATAAACATCCCCTTCCTCAACATCCGCTACTTCAGTTCTGCGTCTCATTTTTTTTTTTTAATTATTCATTTGTGAAATGTCGAATCTAATTCCCCATTCAGGAATCAATTTGCAATAAGTGCGAACAAGAAACGAATCTAATTGGTTTAAATAAACTGCTATTGGCACATAATCTAATTTCGTGACTAGCTGTAAGACTACGAAATCCTCATGTAAAGAAATAGAAGATAGAGAGCGCTATAATAAATCGATCATACTAGCTCCACCTTTGCGAAGACATGTAAACAGCCAGTTACCAATTCATCCCTGTGATTTACTTTCCTATTTGAAGATAGTTTATTTGCTAAAAACATGTCATTTCCTGATACAATATTTTCATCCAGTTGGTTTAAATTACGAGGGTAGTTCAATAAGTCCTTAGAATGACCAACAGATGGCGCGCGAATCGCTCCAAATCATCTGTTTTCAGTCAGCACCACTCCCGACTAGATATATGGTGCAGTCACAGTCCACATCTTCTGAGTTTACGTGTTTTTATAACCAATTGAAAAAAAAATTGTTCGTTAAGAAAAATGAAAAAAAAAACGAGTTTAAAGCGGTAATCAAACATTTTCATTTAAAGGGTTTAACTCCATATGAGATAAAAAATGAATTGGACTCAGTTGATGGCACATCTGCCCCTGCCTTAACAACGGTTTATAACTGGGTAAATGAATTTAAGCGTGGTCGTACATCAATAAGTGACGAACCACGTTCAGGAAGGCCCG
>NC_046658.1:152875786-152897036 GCF_010883055.1 Belonocnema kinseyi
GAGCTCCAAGGAGATTATGTTGAAAAATAAAAAAAAATTTACCCAAAAAAAATTGTTTTTATACTTCATTCTAAGGACTTATTGAACTACCCTCGTAGTAACCCTACAGTTAAAATCACCTCCAGCAAAAACTGGAAGGTCTAAATAAATACTAAGCAAAGACCTCAATTTCGGACCAAAATTGTTTAAAAACGTGCCTGAATCACATTGCGGTGAAAGATAAATAACACACAGTATACATATATCGTCATCCTTGAACAACGGACCGACATCGACAATATTGGCGAATCGATGCATATTTCAGTATATCAATGTTTGCTGATAGTCTATCGATGGTCACTTTAAAATCGTTATCCATAATTATACCTAAAACGGGACCTGGATTTCCTCCTTAAATGAATCCTTGCTTTTCGGTTTCTATCTAATCTAATGTCACACCCAACACTGCAACTATATTGGAATTGACGAAAGTAATACCATTTTCTTCCTCTGCAAATTAAAAAGTTCTAAAAACATCACGTATATTTAAGATTTAATAAAATTAAAATCAGATACCCTTGAAACGTGCGCAGATCTATAGTATATATACATCAGATTTCGAGATTGATAAACTCCTCTATTGAATTTAGTTTTTCCGAAACCGTCGCCGGGTTGCGGATAGATGTTCCCAGTGTCAAAGGTTTCTGCTCAATATGTTTACAATAATTAATGAACAATCGCGGTCAGTTGTCCAGAGATGCTCCTAAAGAAATAATCCCTAAGCTGATGTGTAACAACCATGCCAAATGTTAATTGGTACCTGGGCGAGGTGTTTTACATGGTAACTCTGGGTAGCAAGCAAACTTCGAGAGTATGCAGCCTTATCTTTGAGTGCGGGAATCTACTTGGACGAACAAACACTTTTCGCAGATGCAAAAGGTTCCGAGGTGCTGAAAGTTATTTAGATTGAAAGACTACGACGAGCCGACGAAACGCCGGTTCGACAGGGAGAAACATTACATACGGGTTCCTTCTAAGCACTATGATCTTGCTGAAATTGATGCCTCCCTTTGTGATGATATCTCGAAGGAGTCCAAACTCTGGATAATCAATTTTTCAGTTTATTGTGCTGCGAGGGCTTTGGCTGATTCAAATCGAAGGCTGAAACCGACCATAAACCGAAAGAGCAAAAACCGCAGGAATTAACAGAACAAGAAGATAGAATGTGCAAGACAGAATGCGTCACGTGTTTAATGTGTGATTGACTACATAACATCTGGTAGTCTATTCGCAGAACGGGTTCAAAAGTTCGCGCAAGTACTAAACAATTTAAATTTGCTCACAATCATGCAGCATATTGTTCACAAAATACGGCTTTGAAGAGTTTTGCAAAAAATGATAACATGTAAGGAGGAATGTCCATCGGTCACTGCTAAGGAGGTGAAAGAAGCACCGAGGGGTTCGAATAACTTTTTTGCTTCAGGAGTAGATGATATCAAGAACTTCTGGCGGAAAGTGTTTAGTTCTACACACCAACATCTGGCCTGTATATTAACCTCGTGTTTAAAGTTGGAAAAGTATATTCAGCATTGGCTGATGCTTAGGACGCACTAAGCTCCTACCGAAAAAATTCAAATTGGTTAGCCCAGAGAATAATAGGCTACAGTTTGTTTCAATATATTGTATAAGATTTTTACATCTGTCATAAACAACGGGATTGTTTAAAGAATTGAGCCTTTGTGAAGAGAGATGTACGAACAACGTAGCTCGAAAAGGTGTAGTATGCTGCCGAGACAACCTATTGATTGACAGATGCGCCTGTAAAGACGCAGCAATTTATCAGCGCGTCATGTCAATGGCCCGGATTAACTACCGGAAAACTTTCGATTCAACCTCTCATAGACTTACCATTTGTCTGTTAGAAATCTTGAAGCTTCATCCAAACACAGTTTAATACATAAAGAGATTGATGCCTATGTGGATGACCTAAAGATCTAAGTATGCTTCTGGCAAAAGCAAACTTCACAGTGCCTTAAGTATAGTTTAGCGGTACACAGGAGACATTGATATGGACTTTAGATTGGACACATGCGTCAAAATTAATATACAGAAAGATAGAAAATTAGCGTTTTCGAGGATCCTCAACTTGTGAACATAAATGTAATTATACATGTTGACACTAGAGAGACTTATTCTTGAGTTATTGTCACCAGGGCAGGTATCAAAGGCATACTTAGGACGCAACATCCTTAAAAGAATCTCTATATAGCAGGTACAAGCATTTTCATCGTAAGATTTGTTATCCAGATCTATCTGCGATGAAGAGGTTATCTGCAACGATAATGCTTACCGCTCCAGTTCGATTTTACTCGTTTCAGGTGGATTAATAGAGGAAGAACGAGCTTAAACCCCTTGAATTCGCCACGCATGAGATTATGCAAATAAGATCCTGTCCTAAAAATGGTCCGTGACGTCGAGATGATTGGCAAAGTAGCGCTCCTTTACAAAGCCGCGGGCAGTGTAATTTCCACCTTAGTATACTGCGACTACTTAGAACACATATTATTTAGATGTTCTACACACGCTAAGACTACCTATTTCTACAGATATAATGCGACCACTAGAGGCCTGACATCGCTCTCAGGACTTCGAAAAACGAATATATCACTGCTAAGACGAAGGATAGAAGGAGAGGTATCAACATCTCAAAAGGGAGCTGCAGCGACTGTACCCTAACTATTCGGTTAAAGTAATTGTCTTTGTGATCGTTGCTCTTTTAGGTCCGAAGCTATGACTACTTCATGACCTTCAAGCATTAACAGCATGTTGAAAATATGCCAAAGCACTAACGAGATGAATGCGGAAAGCTGCCATCCTTAGATCACTTCATGTCATCAAGACACGAGCATTTGGCTGGCCTATTGTTATGATTTCATCGTGCCCTGTAACCATCCATCTCACAGTCGTGAGAGGTGCTTATGAGTGTGATTAACCGCGCTTCTACTGGGAGCCGATATCATTTTCAGATAAAAGTTGTTCCCAGTTGGACCATGGGGTATTTGTTTAGCCATTTTTTAATTATCTATACCTCTTCTCCCGCTGCCTATACGACCCATTGTACAGTGTGATAGTATATGAAATAATAAGCAAAGAATTCGTTCGAAGCTTAGTTTTGACGCAAAAAAGCTGCAATTTTTGGACCTAATGAACTAATGAGGAGAGAGCTTTGAGCTTTGATGACACCTTGTACGTGGCGTTAACGTTAATGTAGTATGTTCGTCTAACTTGTCGCTAAAGCTCGCTCGACATTGGCTGATCAGGCCTAACTATTAGCTCACTGGCATAACATCTGTCGTTATGGACGACAAACAATTGACGATAAACTCAGACGGTATTTCGTGAAAAAAATATTTGCATGCATATATTTTCACTAACACGACAGAAAACTAATACTATATTTTTAAGCAATTCAATAAGAATATTACAATTAAGGAAAGAAACATTTTGAAAGCAGAGGGAAAATAAAACTGTTAGCTCACTGATAAGACAAAAAACAAGAGATTCACGTTAAACTGTCCCTTTGTCCGACTATAAAAATATATTGTTATTTTAGGCAGTATTTTAGGCTTCAAAGTTCAAACTATAAATATTATTAATGTTTTTAAATTATACTTTACGCGTAAAGTTATTTCTCAATTAACCAGCTTTCAATTGAAAACACTTAAGTGCAACACCTTGCGTACAAAAAGTGGAAATGCTACGTTATAGTGAAATATCTTATGCATTCATTTCCATCAAAGACTTTCGCTCCAAATTTCGACTCTTCAATTGCGACATTAATATTGCGAGGGCTACATAGGCAGGAATTTGTACGCGTCGAGGCGCATGCTTATCCCTTAAGGCAGTTTGTCGAAACAGGGATTTTAGATCAAACAGTTTCCATTATTGAGCGATTAACATTTTCAATATCCTATTCTTATTTTTGTGAAATCATTTACTTTAAATAAATATCAAATATTATTTTTAAAAATATAAAGCAAAATTTGTTTTGTTTTTGTAATTTAGTGTCCTTCCTGACGTTAGAGAAAGTATATAGAAGGATTAAAATTTCTCTCGTTCTCTTTGCTATTTTAAGCGTCAAAATTTCGCGTAGTTGGAACAGGATTTTATCTACTCAGATGCTTTCTGCAGATATCAAAAGAGAGGTATATAAAAATAAATCGTTTTATTATGTTCTGAACATTTTGGCAGAAAATGAATAGGTATATTATGTATCAAGAATGAACGTAAAATTAAAACTGTACTTCTTTCATAGAAAAACGCTTTTTAGAAATTTTTTAGTCTAGAAAGAAATATGGGGTTTTATGGTTTTAAGTAACATGAAGAGTTAAAAACAGTTGTAATAGAGGAAATAAAAAGTGCCAAATCAAACGATACCCATAAATGTGTTAGGAAACGGTAAAATTTGCAATCGTTTGAATGAAACAGTCCTAATAGATTAATTTACAATTCTTCATATTTTCTTTAGCCCCACTATTCGTCCTAAAAAAGGAGTTAATATTTTAAGTGTAATAAGCAAGCGCAGGAAAACAAAACACTGCGATTTACTATAAGCGCAGAAGAATTCGCTTTTGCTGCTTGAATGCAACTAAAGGCTGAATGAAATGAGACGGCAACGAAAATTTACAAGGAAGTAAGCAGCATTTCTACAGAAAAGGCTCTTGAACAGTTGCACCACTTGCAAAATTTAGATGAAGCGATGAATCCTGCAACAAAGTTGTCGGCCATGGAAGCTGATCGCTTATTGCAGACGCTAATTAAACAAAAGAGCAATATTTTTTAATACATAAGGTAGCCAGGGAACAGAATCAGGACTTATTTCCTGTCTACCATGAGGCTTTGAAGGCAAAAAAGAATTTTATCCGAAAATTCTTTCGCTGATGCAATGTTATACTTATGAGGTGTTAGAGGTAGAGCACTACACTTTGTATCTGAAATACGGGTTTTATGGCAGTGGTGGACATTCCCTTTATAAGCAAAAGTTCGAGAATGCAGAAAATAGTCACTATATATTTTTGGAACTTTCTTAGTCCCATTGAGGCTCGTCAATGAAGTGAAAAAGGAGATTTTTTGGGAGAATCAACGTACTTCATCGAATAGATTCTGCCTTGAAACCATACTGCATTAACTCATAGCACGAGCACAGAATGCTATATTTGTGGCCCTCATTTATCAGTGGTAAATGATATATACCTGATGCTTGCAAGAAGTGAAAATGTTGAAACGTTTAGATTAGTGCTCTCTGCACTTCACGCATGCATACGATTTCTTGAGTGTCTTTTGCACTTTGCATACCGTGTGGATTCTGAACTGTGGCAGGTAATAAAAATGTCATTACTTTTTCCCTTAAGCACTTTTAAGATATGGTGATGTCAAGTATTTTTAATTCGTCTACAGGTAAGTCAAAATGATGGCAGCAAGTTACTCAGCAAGTGAAAAAAGAAAGATATTTAAGCTTCATTTAAATCAAGAATAGGTTTGAATGTCGATTTTCCAAGGCGAGGGTATGAAACCTCAAATGATGGAAATACAGCCAGACGATTCTTCGAAAATCCTAAACCCTCTGCTGACATCACAGGCAAATAGCATACAATCAATGTACAATTAAACTAAAATAACCACAAATATTTATTTTAATAATAATGAAAAAATGTAAGGTAATAAAAAAAGATATCTCGATTTGCTGCCGTTTTAATCGCTTCATCTAGCGGTTATTTACTAAATAAGGATAACTTCAATTCGTACTGCTTTGCAACTGCGGAGCTATATGAAAAATTATATTGATTGTACCCGATGCCACCCACTGTACACAAAATCCTCATACATGGATCATCAGTCTAGGATTATGCGAGAAAATGTTCGAGATTTAAAACAAACGAAGATGATTTTCAGAGGTAGCTTCTTAATTCTTGTCCGGCTATTGCTATTACCAGTCTACCAAAAAAAGGAAAGAATTGCCAGGGTCAGTTTTGGATCTTGTGATACTACCAAAAGAAGAGGTTGAATTATCTCATGAAGACAGTGATGACTATGTAGAAACTTTAATAAATTTGTGTACATAATTTATTTGCATACATAATCATTATTTCATCAATAATCACTTACCATAATTTGATACAAGAAATTACATCTGAATTAGCAGTTCAAAATCAGGAACTTGAAATACTATTATAAATTAAATTCCAGAAATTAATAGCATTCTATTAAATTAGGTCAACGTATTACATTTGCCACTTTAAATTTTTTTAAATCTTTGTGTCATATTTAAAATCAGAAACCTAAGCCATGTTTCTGAACTGAATTCAATAAAATTGTATTCATGTTCAGAATGCGTTGTCCTAGCAAGGGAGTTGTTCAAATATGTTTTTTTTTTTGAGATTAGTGAGATCAGTACACCTAGAAAAAAAGGTTCTCTAAGTACTTAAAGGTGTTGCTCTTGGTGGTTCGAAATCCACCTTAAGCTGTAGATCCCCCTCCCACTACCAAGAAGTGTGTGGAGGATATGTAAAGGAATAGGGAAGAAGGTACAAGGAAAATTTAAATCCTTAGGGGACACATTAGAAGTTTCCATTTCATTCCAGTGAAAAGCCTTCAGAAGTTTCGAATATCCCTTCTGTAGATTACAAAAATGTTTTTCAAAAACAGAAGTCCGCTAAATCGAAATTATTTTCTCGAGAGCATCCTTGATTTTTAGAGACTTAATACAATTCTTGGGTCTTAATCAATCCGTATCAAATAACTTATACTTCTTCAGATGTTTAATACACTACTTTTTCAGGTAGTTCCAATATTCGATTTCTAAAATTGTGTTTTTTCAATCAACCTTACTGTCTATACTCCGGAAATTTACCATAAGAATAATCGCTTTTTTATCTAGTTCAGGACTCACAATTTGAACTTTTGTACATCATATTTAACACTTTAATATCAAAGTTATATTACATTTACATAAGTTTTTCGGCGATTTTACTGTCTTTTGCCTTATTTGACTGTAAATTTTTATTTTCTATTTTCTTATCGAAATTTATACCTGTCAAACGCAAACTCTTATTTTATTTGCAGTAGAAGACTGGTTAACGAACATCACCTGTATTTTTGGACCAGAGACTTGTGAGTAAAAAGAAATTCGAATTGGAAAACTCCTTTTAGGCTTATTCAGGGCGAGAAATTATCCTGTTGACCATTTTGAGCTCTTTCGGGATGTTTGGCTCTAAATTGAAATTTTCGATTTTTTATGGCATCTTCTACTTCTAAAATAAAAAGCGGTTATTTCTCATGAAAAATAAGCATCTCAGAGAACTTTCTATCAATTAATGACGATCTTTCGACATACATTATTTACGATTGTTTGAAAGTCAATATAACGTATTCTCACATTCTTGGTTAACTAAATAATAAAAATTATATGTATCCAGTTGATGAAACCTCAAAATGTTTTATACATTGATGACTAATTATTAAAATTATAAATTAGTATTATATTGAAAAATATAGTAAAAAAATCAAAATATTACTTTGAATTTATAAAAAAAAATTTACAAACAATACAAAGAATATCAATTTTTCTCAATCGTTGAAAATTGTTTTTTGTGTTTCAGATAACATAGTGTTAAAATTAAATTATAAGATTTTTTCCTAACATTTTTTTAAAATTGACGTTTGATTTAAAAGGTATGTGCATGAATGCAGGAGAAATGCAACGGCCGAGCGCGGAGTGCGAGAACCAACAATCGCGCGCACTAGGCGCGCTCAAACTCGCGAGTTCTAAGATCCAAAAATAAATGAAAATAATAAATATATCTGAAATATTGAGGAGATTGAAATAAATTGAAGAATTATTCACAGAAAACCATATTTTTATTTCATAATATTTCTACCATATTAATATCCTAATTATGCACATTTAGCTTGGATACTTTTTTCGAAACTAAATCTACCAAGACAATTGTCTCATCCCATTGCGCCTTATTATGTTTTTACATTAAGAGGAGAAATGATTCATAATTTCACTATAGAAATTTTTTTTTTCTATATTTCCTATGGTACGATTTTTTATTATCAGTTTGATTCTTAAACCCCAAGAGGAGTGGCAACTCTTGTAGGTCGAACACTTAGGGTCCCAAACAATAGTATAGAATGATTGCCAGACCGAGCTCGTACATCAACTGTACTAGGCGTATTCTGTTTATTTATCGGCCCGTCAAATAATTCTACAGGATAAAGATAATCTCCGCATTCCAAATGACAATCGGTGATTGTATTTACTTTCTTTTTGGAATTTTCGTAATGGTAGACCCTTGCGCCAAAGAAATTATGTGACTTTCCATGTGGTTTTCCATGGACCAGATCAGCATTAAAAACCCTTATATGCACGCTCTCTCCTCGGTCTATGGGTTTCATGCCATGCGTCCAGAGTGGCCAGTCGAGAAGAGACTTACGATAAAGTAGTCCACGTTCAACATATGTGTTCCCTTGAACACTTATAGAAATAATACATCCTGGTCGAATGTTGTCGAAATCTTCAGTTCGTACAGCTACTGGTGCAGGAAATGGTTTCGCTCTATTCAGCATTGCATCTAGTTTATGAAGCAAAAAAGAGAGATTTGTGAATTCGTCTCAACTGAAAAAATACCTGTTATCAAGAATCCTAAATTGGGCTGAGAAACTTGTTTTTGTTTGAAATTTCCACATTCAAGGGCAAGAACAAATTTAAATGAATTATTGATGCTTCAATTTTATAATTTCCATCAGGCCGTTAGTCAAATCATAAAGTACAAACATTTAATTAAAATCTAATTATTTATCACTCTTTAAACTGTGAGTAGAGCTGTTACGAAAAAATCCATAAACGTTCATGTGCCGTATATTATAATTCACTTACCGATTGAAACAATGAAACCTATGTAAGTTAGGAATTGAATGATAATCTTCATTGCTGCAAGGTAGATTTAGCGACAGAGAATTAAAAAGATATTTTTGAAGAATCTTCAGAGCGGTAACTGTGAAATTTTTCGAAGATATTCACTTATATACTAACCACTGGGCCGATTTTCCCAGATCCCACTCCCCATTTCTAACATTTCACTTCCCTCTCTTAACTTTTCATCTCTCATGCGTTTTGTAATGAGTGAATTTTTAAATTTTAATGGAGACAGATTGCTTATCTTACATCAGACAATTTTTAATTACAGCAAGATTTATTACACATTGAACCTTAAAATAATTACGTGTCTAGATTCGATGACCTCCAGCGAGCATAAATCCAAGGCCATAGTCACGTAAGCGATAAACAGGGTTGGACTCCCACCACCCGAAATCCTTGAAACATGAAGATAACACAGTCTTAGCTGCTTTCGAATAAAATTGCCTAAATTGAAATTTTTCTTGCAATAATTTGTTATTTAAACAAAAAAAGTTGAAATTGAATTTTCTTTCTCTTTATAAGCGATTTTTTCATTTTGCAGGTACTTATATTTTTTAAAGAATCATGACATTGTTAAAGATAGTCCTTGCAAATATTTTTGTAGTAAGAGCTGCGTGTCATCAGCAAATTACGTGTTAAAAATTCTAAAATTAAAAAAATAAATATTAAGCTAAGACATTGGGCCTAACCGGGCCCAAGCCTGGCAAAACTAGGCCCAGGCTTGGTGATCAAGCCTGGGTTAAGCTAAAATGAAACGCTAAATCTGGCCAGAGCCTACCTCGATCACCAGGCTCGATCGCCGAATCTGGCCCAGGCTCTTAATCCAAGTTCAATATCGATTCCTAACCATTTTATTATAAGACTGCGTTTTTTTTGGAACTATTTATAGAACCACAACGAGAAGAATCTGTATTATCCTAAATCTCATCGACAAGGGGATATTCATTTACTCTTGAAAGGTTAGAATTTATAATATTATCCCTATTTAAAAAGCCATTTCAATTGCGGGTTCATTTAGTACCTCTTCAGGTTATGATTCTTCCTCGTCGTCTGCATTAATATCTACACATACAATCATTTCGCAAGTTTAATCAAATATAGACATAAAAATCCTTTAATTTTTATATAATAAAAATTTCGAACATTCTTTCATGGTTCATAATTGTTTTCGTCTGTATAAATGTAATATACTTACAAGATCGTTATTTAGAGGTCAGAATTACGCTACGGTAATGTCTACATATAATTTCAAATTAATTTACTCACTTTTGAAATCCACACGTAAGTATGGAATAGTAGTTCTTGCTCGATGTCTCCTGACTCTACCAAAACCAAACCTGGAACCGAGAAGATAACGGGCGATTTCTGCACGAGATAATTATAAATGTTTCTAAACATCATCGATAAAATATAAAATTTTAATTGTGAATGGAAGTTAAAACTTACTTGGGTTTTGTTTCAAAAGAGTAATTTTAATTTTCAAAGAATACGAATTATCTCGAAAAAGAATCAGGAACTTAATTAAATACGAAGTTTATTACAGAATTTCAAATGCCCAGACATATTTTTAGCAAGCGGGTTTGGCTTTTAAGTTAGGAACCAGTAATTGTTTTAAACTTTTAAGCCGAGAACTTGATCACGAATATATTTGGTTTCTCGTAGTCTTAGAGGACGATCGCAGGCCTCGAGTACAGCGGAGACTGCTATTTGAAAATCGTAGTACTAGAGAATTTTGCAATTCTATTTTTGGACAATTGACTATATGACCCTCGGAGCATTCTGTATGCCAGGTCGTAGCCATCACCGTGAGATCGACTTTTTTTCTACATTTCTATGAGTTTTCGTAAACTTTCATGTTGAGTATCTCTTGGCGGAAGTGAAGTAACTTTTCTTTGCCAATGATTCCGTGTTTCCTGACCATTTTTAAGAGATAATATCTGCCTAATATCTGCCTAAAGGAAGGATAGAGGAAAGTTCAGGGGTGTTCCTTCAAAATCACAACGGTCGTGCATTTCGACAAAGAAAAGGAGAACAACTCGGCATTTATTTCACAATATCGGGGAAACAATGTCACTTTGAAGACGCAAAACCTAGTTCTGTTAATCGATTCAAAAATATTTAATGAAAGCGTATTGCAAAGAATTAAAAAGCAAAGAATTGCAAAAGAAAGAATAGAAAGAAATAGAATAATGACATTTTGAAGACGTAGGTGTGAATTGAAATACCTGCATTTTCCAAAATAAATCATTATTGAATTACATTTATAAATTGTAGAAAAAAGATTTTTGGATCAATCCTGTGAATAGTTTTCTATTTATTTGTGCAAAAGAAACATATCTTGACAAATTATTTAAAATACTAAGCTAAAAAAACGAGACATATAGCAATGTAGTAATACTGGTCCAACTTGTTCGAATTCCATATTTTTGAAATCTGCAGCTTACTAATTTTCTCTTACTTAACTTGGAATATTTGGTTTAGGATGAATTTTTACAAAATGACAGCTGAAAATCTGAAATTTGTTTCAACGTTTATGAGAGGAGCGGAGAATCAGAATCAGTATCAATATACTTGTAGTACCAGCCGCTGATCGCGGACTCTTTCAGTGCATTTTCAGAAATAGGCAAAATCGAATTCGCCTGAACTGGCATTTGTAGATCTTCGTTTGTTTTGTTGGTATTTTAGAAAAATTAAAGGTGGCTTCATAAATTTCGCTTTTCAAACTCAGTATTTCTTTTTTTCTCAGTGAAAACTTTTCAGATGTCAATTAAAAGGCTACATTATTGTGAATAAATATATTTCGTGGTGCATGGAAGTCAACATTTTTAAAAATCCGCTTTTCGTCCAAAGATTTCAACTTTTAAAGGAAAAATCAATTTAAACGAAATACAAAATGCATTTTCGGATAGAATTTAGTGATTGACAAAACTTTTTACATTGTTTAACAGTTTGAAAGATTGGATAATAAAATTACAAAAAAATAATTCACTAAATCCTTTGCGAAAATATGTTTATATTTGGTTTGAAATTGTAAAAATTATGTAACTTTTGACAATGGTAATAAGGAATGATTTTCACTTTAGTGAACCTTTCGATATTTACTTCCAACCATACACTTTGTAACGATAAAAGTGATTTATCTTTAACATTAAAAAATCGCATTTTTCAAGTTTTCAAAATGTTGACTTTCGTAAATTATAAAGTATGTTTTCTTACAATAATGTAATTTTTTAATTGACACCTAAAAATTTGGCAGCGAGAAACAAAGAAATAATTAAGTTAAGGAAATTTGGGCGGCCAGCTTGAATTTTTTCAAAATTTTGCATGTTAATTGTCATCACATGCATTCTATTAAATAAATCTTCCCCTTGTCAGAATTTGACGAGATTTTGTTATTAATTGTAGAAATTGTAATTTTTGCTCAAATATAGGTGTCCGCCATTTTGTAAATTTCAACAATACAGTTTTTTGTGTAGTCATATTTACTTAACATTGTCTAAAGATCGTAATTGTACAGAGCCACAGGATTTCGATAAAGTATAAAAAAACTAACCGCATTTGAATTTTAACGTTACTTTTTACCATCCTAATTGAATGGGCAACTTAACGTGCTTTGGCCACATATCAATATTAACCTATTTCGCTTAAATTCAGTGGAGATGAATGCTTTGGTCATTCAAATTAAATAGCGGGGTGAACCAAAGAAATTTAATTTTTAAAAAACCACCTAATGAAAACAAGGACTACTTTACTGTACCTTGAACCCAAAACATAATGAGGGCGAAAATTTGTTTGCTAAATGATAGACGAAAAAACAAAGAACAACATTCGTTAATGATTTGTGTAGACATAACATTTTCTATTTCGCTCCAATTTGTCCGCCGTTGCGCGTGGATAATGATGTTACGCGACAGCGATAAAAAACTAATATCACCGAATGTTAAAAACTGTCTTTGAATTCCGTTTTTGACGCAGAAAATCATAAGCACCCGAAATATTTGTATTTAAACAAATATTTAGAGCATGTTTTCAGTCAAAAATTGAATCAAAACTTTTGGTCGATTTTTCTTTGTTCATTTAAATTATTTTCTATACAAAATGAACTTTAGGGGGATTAGACAAGAATACAAGTAGGGAAGCCTTGCTCACCATAATACGTTGTCATATTTATACGTTTTTATTTAATTTTGATCCGACCACGAATTACAAAGAATATTATATTTTAATTTATGTTTTTTCGATTCAATTAATGATACACATTCTGTAGAAAATCTTTATTTGCAACTACTTGTTTAAACCAACGTGGAAAGATTGGGTAACTATTACCTATATGACATTCATTCATTTCAGTTTCGTTCATATTATCGACTGCGCCGCTGGGCATGTTAATTTTTACTCTTGAGTGAACTACATTTGTAGAATATATTCCACGAAGAATCCCAGTGTACTCCAATATTGCAAAAACTTCACCGTTCGAGGTTGATAATACAATATGTTCTCGGTTCGGCACTGGAAAAAAGTTACTTCCTTACCGCAATCGAATTGCTTTATTCGTAGAAATGATGTATCTTCGAAATTCGAATCGCCGGTTTGGATTTTCCCGAGGAATAAGCCGAATATATCCAAGTTTTTCAAGTGAATATCCAAGTACTTCGTGAGAAGGAGGCCTGCCCGGAGAAGACCGGTGCCTGACCGAAGAAAAAGAAGAAGAACTTGTATTAACTTTTCCATGAGGATTCCTTCCAGACTGTAGTGATCCGTGATTTTCAAAAACTTTGAAAAAATTGTTTGGGAAGATTGGGTGTTTCTTGCCTACTGCATAATCCCTGATTTCATCTTGGGTCAAATTAATAACCTTGCCGCTTATCATGTTTTCCTTTTACTCGCGAATGATGTTTATCTATTCTATGAATACCTCGAAGCATGTCACCATACTCCATTATTGCAAAAACGTCACCGTCGGATGTTGATAACGCCAAATATTCTTGGTTTGATTCAATAGAATAGGTCGATTAGTCTATTTGCATTTGAATTTTTTCGTCTTCAGGAAAAAACGTATCGTCGAAATTCAAATCGCTGGTTTTGATTCGTGTAAGGAATAAGCCGAAGATCACCTAGATATTCTATTGCACAAGCAAGAACTATATCACAAGGAGGCATGCCCGGAAAATACCTGGGCCTGGAATGAACAGGAGGCTCCTCAGGTTCGCTATGAGGATTCCATACGGTCTGTAGGGAGTCGTCATTTGCAAAACTTTCAATATAGTTTCTTGAAAAGATTGGGAGATTCTTATCTACTGGACAATCCGTAATTTCATCCGGGGTCAAATTAATAACTTCGCCGCTTATCATGTTTATTTTTACTCTCGCATGATTTTTATCTGATCTATATATTGCACAAAAAAACCCACTATAATCCAATATTGCAAAAACATCACCATTGTATAGTGATAATACAATTTGCTCCTTGGTCGGAACCCTTACCCGTCTATTCTTACTCTCTCGGAGTCTAATTTGTTTACCTAAAGGAAAATAATATCTTCGAAATTCGAATTGAAGGCTCTCATTTGAACGGGGAGTGAGTCGAATATATCCAAGCTGTCCTAGTGAATATCCAAGTACTGTAATAGACGAAGGGATCCTAGCAGGAGATCTGGACCTGGCACGAACAGGAGCCTCCTCTAGAGAACCCCGGCCAGCCCAATGTTTTTTCCGGCAGAAGAAGAAGAAACAACAAGATTATGTTCGCTATTAGGATTTTCGTCGATCTGTGAACAGCGTTCTGCAACAAGATTTAGATTGCCAGCAGAAGCGGTCGGTGGACCAGGATTAGGTTTTCTGTGAGGATTCCCGGCGGACTGTGAACTACATTCTGCAAACAGAATAAATTTTGTTTATCTGCATATTTTTCGCTAATATACTTGACTAAATTTAATATTCATTTGCTAAAAGAAAGTATCTTTCTGATATTCCAATTAATGCAACGAGAATTAATTCTTAAATATAAGCAATCCTCCTCATATATTTTCCTGGTTAAATAAACATTTATTTCGTTTAGAGGGCGAGTATCTAAATTCTTTGATAATTTTAATGACATTGAACGATTTTCTGCAACTCAAAAACCTCTATAAAACGAAAAGTTTTTAATATATCCTGTTCTTTGGCAAATATGTTTTACTCTGTTTTTAATAGCAAAGAACGCTTACCACAAAATTGATTTCTTATATGCCAAATAAATAATTTAATTTCTAATCGTTTAAACACGTTATTTACTTGTATTTAATTTCTGCCACATTTTAAGTTAAAAATTAATATTATGTCGAGAAACTGTATATTAAATTTTCTTAGAAAAATGTGAGCAAGTAAAATTATATTATGATTTTCTTCAAAAAAGAATTTAATCAATTTTAATTAAATGTTTCGAGAAACGTTTTGTGAAATTTTTAAAGATTACACTACTAGTATTTTATCCAAAATGACGGTTTTTTTCAAACAGCGACATGTTACACTTCATGATTTTTTATTTCTCGAAAGGCAAAAACGTAAAAATAAAATTTTGTACTACAAAAATTACTTTGTAATATGATAATTAATTTTTATCTTTATTATTGAAGGGTCTGTGCACGAATGTGGGAGAAATGCACAGGCCGAGCGCGTAGCGCGAGGTAACCGCAAAATCGAGCGCAAAGCGCGCTATAAATACATTGTCGAACGCGAAGCGCAAGAACCAACAATTGCGCGTCTCCAGCACGCTCAAACTTGCGATCGAAGCGAGCCGCGCACGCAAAGCGTATGGTTGTTGCTAAAAGCTATTGGGGAAAACAAATCCAAAACTTGGTGATTCAGTACAAACCGCAATTCAAAGAAATTGTTCTAACAAATAATGTTTTCTAAGAACTAACAAAAGCTCTGCATGTTGTGAAGAAAAGAAGAAGAAAAAGGTTCTTTTTTATCGTCTATCTCCTCATCGTGAGAACTGAGCAACGCTATATTATACTGCATATTATATTATCGCGATTTCTGTCCGTAATATGATCCAAAATGTAAGAAGAACAACAAAAATTGATTTTAAAAAAGTAAATTGAAACGTTTTAATTCGTTCGCGATAAGTCTTATCATTTTTTCAAATTATACTGAATTAAACAAAAAGTATTTTTCATCGTAAAGAAAAATTGTTATAAATTGCTCTACAAACCTTTTTCAATTAATATAAAGCCACAGTGGAAATTATATAACTAGAAGTGAATGTATTTTACCATCAATTTTCATATGCAGAATATTTTTATTAAAATCATGTTACTTATGAAATTCAATCCCACCAAGCTTAACAATGACTAATATGGCTTCTCAAAATATATTAAAAGTTTTTTGTCGCGCATATGTATATTTACAAGATTTTATTTTAATATTTTTTAATAAATATTTTCTTACACAATATTTACAAGGATGGTTACCAACGTGCCTTCCTCAGATTTAATTTGCTTCGAAATAAATCTAGCGTAATTTTTTTACGTGAAATCAGCCTTTGTAGTTTTTTAATTATTTCTTGAGCATTACAATTTTTAGCAAAATGAATCATTTAATAGGCAGAGTGAACTTTGTTTAGAATGGAATTATTTTACTAGATATGAGTAAAATAATGATTTTTTAACCAGCGCGCCCTTAAACGGGATAAGTCTGAATTCCTTGAATTTTCTGAATCCCTTAAATTCTCTGATTTTACTAAATTCTCTGAATTCCTCGAAGTCACTGTATCCCTTAAAAACGCTGAATTCCTTGAATGCTCTGAGTACCGTGAATTTTCTGAAATCATTGAATTCCTTGAATTCTTTGAAATCTCTAAAGTCCCTTAAGTTCTTAAAACCAATACCCTTAATTTCAGATGAAACTGTCATAATTATAATGATCATAATAAAAAATGTAAAATAATAACCATGATTTATTGGTAAATTCCTCAGATCCACTTGTTAGCCAAATTATCCACTGAAACATTATCCAGTTTTGTCTCTACCTTGCAAGAATGAGGGTAGTTTATACTTTTATTTGCACTTGGATGGTCATCGGTAATTCTTTTGGTGAATATAATAATTTAATATATATTTATATTTCCCATTATACATATAATTATATAATATATGAACTAATATGGCTGTTTGCCAGGCCTGTGAAGCGAAACTAAAATCCCCGGTTTTGATTGTTCTGTTCCAAATTATTAAAAAAAACATTGATTCCAAAAATGTATAGTTTTATTTCGAAAATTTTTTCCATATTATTATACATTAATATGCTAATATTATGACTAAGAAAGGGAGGTGGAAATTAACATTTTACTTGAAGTTTTAACCTTAGTTTTCGTTAAAAGAATATAGTATTGAGGGTGGGAATCAAAATGTCGTCAATATTCGCCTAAAAGGTTTTGTTACAAGATCTTTTTTTAGATTTTAATGAATAAATTTGTATCCTTAATTATCCATCTAAAATAGGACAAGAATTGTAGTAAACAAGATTATTAAAGGCTTTTAGGCTTTTATTTTCACTATTTCTCAACTTGTGCTCGAATTTTACAATAATTTATAGTTCATAAAATGAAGATTTTTATTTAAGGATTTTCAAAAAAACACGTCATTGATTAGATTTATATTATTAAAACATTTCTACCGCGTAATAAATAGAAAATATTATGACTAATCTTGAAAGATTATTCTGATAAATCGGTCGTACAGTTTGAAAATTATCTTTATTTTTAAACACCAACTAACTTCATTGAGTCAGTATAGTGGAAATGTTTGCCAGACACAATAAAAATAAAGTAATGCAAATGAATTCTATATTTAAAGATTACTTCACTAATATAAATGAGATTAAGAAATGTTTTTGGAGAAAGAAAACAGTGTTGATGGATAATATTTTTATGTTAATTTTACGTGTTTAAAAATAAATTTATTTGGCGAAAAAGTTGAACATGATGAGCTTTAAAAGCTGTACGCTTTTTTAATTTCTACAAATGTGTTGTTTGTAGAATTCATTTGAGCTTTTGATAGATTCTTGTACAAGCAGATTGCAAAATTCACGTTGAAATTAATTTTTCTTATGATTTACAATTAAACAAGTACTATTTTCATGTGAAAAATTCACAAAGTATATTTCTTCAAATGACTGCAGGAAGGCTTAATTAAAAATAGAAATTTAATCAGGAACAAGGAACACGATGACAATTTTAAGACTTTGCATACTTTTCTCGTACTGCAGCAAAACATTACTAAAATAACAACTGCGATAAATAATTTTTAGAACAGCTTTATGTACCTCTTACGAGACATATATTCGGGGTATAACCGTCGCAACTACTGTATAAGGTATCTATATCTTTCTTTATTTTCATTCTCCTTGGCTATGATGTTTATGTCTGCTGGTGCGGAAAACACGATAACAAACATCGTTCGTTTCTCGAAGTCAGGGAGAACTATATCAGGCCTCGAGGGCGCAACGGAAGCAATTGTCGGGAATATGAAGTTCCAGAATATGCTACACATCTCATTCTCGACGACTGGCTCGATTTTCCTAGGATCGTTTAGCCGAGCAGTATTAGGGTTGATGTCGTAAGAGTAACAAGGATGGTAATAAAGCAGTCTTAGTGCCGCGTTAAGCCTTGGGATGTAAGTTGTTACCGCTGGAGTTGAACAACTAGATAGCATTTATCCTACATTCTCGCTAAGTGCATGACACGCTCTGCAAATATCGTCGAAAATATGTTATCTCTAAATGTAGCGACGGTATGCTAAAGTGGAAAAGACATCGCCCTAACATACCACAATGAAACCCTCCGTACCTGATTGCAATCCAGTTGATTTAAGAAAAGAAAACTTTAGCTCATAAGATATTAAATTATCCTACACATTTCTGTGAAAAATGCCGAACATCCTCTTGCCGAGAAGATATTGAAGTCAAGGAAAAGTATTTCAGCAGACTCCTCTGCCGCTTCATACAGGAACTCTCCTGTGCCTACTTCTTGGTGCTTCTTGATCATTTTAAGAACAGACTATCGCCTATTTGGAAGTATACATGCTTTACCCATGCATGTTCGTTGCAGATACTTTGTTCCTCGCCGACCGCTCAGAAGACTAAATCTGCCGGATGAGATTTTTGTTTCTATTTCGGAGTGTATCCCTTATAAATCTTACGTCCCAAATGCGGCTCTGTGGCACGGCCAGGTATGTATATGTCTCTCCAGCGCCAAGGTCTCTTACAGCACTTTCTCGGGAATACCATTAAGTTTTCCTTACTACAAAGAAACATTTTCATATAATTTTAACCCAATTTCTATTATAATCTCCCGAGAGTAACCCTCGACAATTTCTAGAGCTGCGTGTATTCGCTATTCGTTTTTAGCATAGATCTTAAAATTATCCATGTAAAACACACGCTCTTGCAAAGCTACATTAATTTCTCTATGCGCCTCACGATGTGCAGATGAACCTTTGAGCATTCCAAAAGACAGTTTATAAGTCTATGAGAGGTTAAATTAAAAGCTTTTATGCAGATTCCTTGGCGCATGTGCCTCATTGCCCGAACCCTAAATTTGGCGTGTTTAAAGTGGTAGAAGGGGTTGTTGTTAAGGACTACGAGAGCCCTCACCCGAGACTCAGGAATTTGCACAACTAGGAGATGTTTTGTGCGTTCTGATGTGTCATTTTTTAAGGCCTATCGTGCTTGACGATTCAGTAGGACGTTTATCTGGAAACCACACCGTAGCCCTTATAATTTTTTGAAGCAATGCTCCCCCATCTAGATTAAGCAATGCATATCGCCTACAGAAGAAGGTCTTGAAGTTAGGCCACTGATCTGGGGACACTCTTTCGAGTGCATACCTCCTCTTTCGTCTCTTTTGGGCCTCAGTGATGATATTTAGCGTTGTAGTAGCCGATGTTTTAACTCCCGCAGTTTCTTTCCTAGCATGCTGCGCTTGCCTCTCCATTCTACTTTACAGGGTTCCGTTGATGCGTTTTTTCTTTTTGGGTGACTTATTGACATCTTCCGTTTCCATATCCTTATTTAGAAGGACCGTCAATCCCTCAGATCACTGGAGAGCTAGGAAAACAGCCGTTACCTGAGTTTGGCTTCTCGAGGAGATACATTCGGAGGAAAGGATTATATGAGACAATTTAACGCCTAACTCATCTCCCTCTCTGCCACCTCCCTCTCTCCTTCTTAATTCAATGTTGTTTTTGCTTGCTCCTTTTTTTTTAACGAGTAGGTAGGGAAATTAAAGGTTCACCCCAGCAGAGGCCTGCATGCACTGGCAAGACTAATTACTTGTGGAGGTCACTCGTAATCCCCTAGACGCCACAGGCACGATCATCTTAAACGCAGATTACGGATCCATATGCTCACTTTGATCTCACCAATGTATTAAAAATAATTTTTGAAGTATCAGGGTATCAAAAGTGTCTGCTTTCTCTGAACATGAACTTTAGAGATTTATTCTCATTCTAAAAACTATGCTATTCCTACTGTTTTTATAATTTTTTTTATTTTTAATCTTGTTTTTTACGATTACAGAAAAACTATTGTGCATCTGTATGTGGTATAATACAGTAACCTATATAGGATCTTTTGTAGTCCTTGTTCTTTTTTTCTCATCTTGCATAGTTTGACCAAAAATGAAATTTTTGGATTTTTCATTATTTTTGGTACGATCAAATTTGGAATTTTCAACTTTTTTACCAAATTAAAAATTTTCTTATGATAATCTTGTAGGTCTTTCAAAAATATACGTTTTGTTTTCTGGACTTTTTTTAAACCATGCGTTGCATGGCTCAAAATGTTCATTTTGTTTGTTTTTTTGGATTTTGAAAATGCTCGAACTCTTATAATTTCCTTTTTACAGAAAAAAGTCATACCGATAAATTGTTTGAGTTTCTGAGTACTATAAATAACCGTAGATAGAATTTTGAAATCTTGAGAAAATGTGATTTCAAAAATGTTGAAAATGCGCACACTTTTTGAATGTTGATCCAAAATAGCTGGTTTACGAACTTCTTCTTTCTTTTTAGGCCTTAAAAAATTGTGCCGAAGCAGAATCCAATGCGATCAATTTTTCGAAAGTTATCATGCTTACAGAATACAGACTACAAACAGACGGACAGACCGACAGGCAAAAACCTTCGTAAAAATCGTTTTTTATGACTCACAAGGAAACTATCCCAGGTGTCCCTCACCGATTTTGATGAAGCTGCAATATGTTGTAATACATCGAAAAATAAGAGACACGTATTTTTTTTTATCGGC
>NC_046658.1:152897136-152914651 GCF_010883055.1 Belonocnema kinseyi
TTTTTTTACAATAAACGATGCGCTTTTCGGAAAAATCATCAAGAATAAAAAGTTCTTGTAATCAGCCAAGGAATACGCCTGAATTTTTTCGAAGCGTTTTAAGCAAAATTTTTCAATAAAAAATTTCCAACGACTCCTTAACCTTTATAGCACTCTATCAAACCACACCTTCACCGCATTGTCATCCTGGGAATTTTCGAGTACACCCAGCAAAAAAAAATGCCAAAGCGTAAAGCCTCAAAAATTGCAACAAACTCCGAATCGGAATGGAATTCCGATGAAAATGATGAACGTATCATCATACCTAATCCAGATTACTCTGGCTCTGATGGAGATGATTCATCAGATGACAAGAATTCGGGATCGGAATTTCCCAGACCGAATTTTAAAATTTTTTCACGAATAATAGAATCATCAATTACAAATGCTACCGTAATTTGAAAAATTTGCAACCAGAATAATATAGCTAAATTGAAAACGAAAGATTTCTGTAAAGAAATCAGCAGGAAATATTTGTCGCAATCAAAACTAGGTGATTTCGAAACTCACAGATACGAATCACGAACAAGAGCATTATGTAATAATAAACAATGTCGCCAGAGGACTACTAGATTTTGCATTGATTGCAACATGTATTGCTGCTTACATTGTTTCTCAAAATTACATTCTGAAACAGCAGGATCAAAATGATTTCAACGGATTGAAATCTGAAATGAAAAAAATTCTCCATAAAAAAAACTTAAAAAATGTAAAAAAAATATATAAAATTCCTTAAAAAAAAGAGACTATCGATATTCGTCGACCTCCACTTTGATGATAGTTGGGCAACGTAAATTTTGTTTGCGGCAGACGGACGATAGATATTCGTGAATCATTTTACTCTTACAGGATGCTTAGAACTATGAAAATTTTTTATGGAAAAACTATGCGCTTTTCGGAAAATTTGTCAAGAAATTTGCTTAAAACGCTTCGAAAAAATTCAGGCGTATTCCTTGGCTGATTACAAGAACTTTTTATTCTTGTTGATTTTTCCGAAAAGCGCATCGTTTATTGTAAAAAAACTCATGAATGTTTTCACAAAAATTTTGCCATTAAGACGCCATTTTGAAAATACTAAAACGAAAAATCGAGCTTTGAACCATGGATTCTAAAGTTTAGACATTTATTCTACCCGTTAGTGAGATTCCAGGTTAATTACAGACTCGAAAAGCTTTGGAAAATGGTTCACACAAAAAAATAGGCACGAAAAATCACGTTTTTTTTTGTTTAAACAGCATTTTGGGATAATAAGTAAATTTTTTGAGGAATTTCATTGGCACCGTCGGAAAGAGGAGATCTTAAGCAATAGAAATATATGTCTCAATTTTTTCTAGTGTCGAATAGTCTTAGTTATTGGCCGTTGAAAAGCAGTGTACCGGTAGTGGCGTTTTGGCCGTTTAATAGTTAAGCTCTACACGGTTAAATGTTCACTAGGGTGACTCAAAAACGCCTTTTCTTGAAGGGCAACGATCCCTCCAATTTCAATCCAAATCCGGAAAAAGAAATTCCCGAATTTTTTATTTTTTTATTTTTTTATTTTAACAGTTCTCGGTTTTGACTTAAAGTTTCCATCTAAAATGCAAGCGGAAAAATCACTTTTTTGAGTTTTTGGAATAATTTTGTAGGGGTTTGAAAAATGTGACGGGAAAATATGAGCACCTGTATAGAATTATCCTACGAAGAATTTTATGTATCAGGCATATAAGTTTGACACCCCCAACACACCCCTACAACTACCTGGAAACTACCCTTATAACGAAACATGTCAATTGTTCATGAAATCGACCTTTTAAACACTATATTCTCGATTTTTGTACTTAAAATGTTTAATAGTGATTTTGTCAAATATTTATTGTCATTATTTAATTAATTTTCAATTAATTAATCAACCCGGAATTTGTTTAAATAATTGTAGTTTCGAAAATTCTTTTTTCTCCTAAAAATCATTACTATTAGTCCAGCGAAATATTAATTCACAATGATTCCTTAATTTGCAATTGTTGAAACAAATGGAATTTGTTTTAATAATTTTTTTCAAAAATTAGTTTTTTTACTTAAAAATGATTACTATTGGTCTAGTGGAATATTTATTAACATTAGTTCATTAATTTTCAATTAATCAATATTCCACTAGACCCTCCTTATTAATTTTTATTTTTAAAATATTCGGAACGAAAATATTTAAACAAATTTTATTTGCCTAAATAATTTAAAATTAATGAACTAATGTTAATAAATATTCCTCTAAATTAATAGTAATAATTTTTAGGAAAAATACAAATTTAACCAAATTATTTGTACAAATTCTATTTGTTTAAACAATTAAAAATTGATAAACCAATGTTATAAAATATTCCACTAGATTAATAGTAATAATTTTAAGGGTGAAAACAAAATTTTCGAAAAAAAATTATTAAAACAAATTCTGTTTGTTTTAAATAACCAAAAATTAATTAACCAATGATAATAAATATTCCACTAGACCAATATTAATATTTTTATGTGAAAAAAGACCAGAATACAGTGCTTAAAAGGCCGATTAAAAAAATAATTGATATATTTTTTTAAGCATAGTTTTCCGGTACACGCGGGAGTATGTTAGAGGTGTCAAACCCATATGTATGATACATTCAATTCTTCATTGGAAAATTTTTTCACAAGCCCCTATACGTCCCCATCACATTTTTTCAAACCCTAAAAAATTATTGCAAAAACTCACAAAAGTGATTTTTCCACATGCTTTTTACATGGAAAACTGTAAGTCAAAACCGGCACCTGTTAAAATAAAATTTTAAATAAAATTTCGGTCATTTCTTTTTTCGGATTTGGAATAAAATGGAGGGGATCGTTGTCCCATAAAAATAGATTTTTTGAGCTACCCTAGAATATATCTCGAGGCAATTTAACTTGCCTGATTTTTTAATTTATCAATTATTTAGACATTTTTTTGTATTTTAGAAAATGTTTTCTCGGGACTTTATCTCAAAATTTAATTTTATCAGCCACTCAAATAAATTAGAAACTCGTTGGTGAGAGGATTGTTAAAAAAATGTATCTAGACAAGATCATTTAGCCCAGAATTGTTATTTCATTTTTTTTAGAACCTAGGAAAATGTTGAATTTGAACAAAAAAATACTAATACTAATTCGATTATTCTTTTAGCGTAAGGAAAACTATTCATGCTTTGCGTTTAGATAGTATAAACGTTACAGAATAAACGGTGGCTTTGAAGTGCATCAGCTTAATAGGAAAATCTGTGCGACATAAAAATGATGCAATGAGTGTCGGGGCTTGAATGATCGAAGTGAAAGTGAGTAGTTGTGTCACGTACTACAAACATCAAGATACTGTTTGATCAAAGCAAAATTTTTTAAAAAACCGGAGGAGTTTGTATTTGTATTGATGCATGTATTGTTGACATCTGAAATCTTTTAACTAAAAGAAATACCTTTGAAGAAAAATTAATGTGTGTATCACGAGAATAATTAGATTAAGCGGAATATCAGTGTCAATTTCTGAAGCCTTCAAAAGAATGTGAATCTTTCCATTCCCAACAATATCAACTTTTTTCTACAATAATTCTGCTGATTGAGGCTGTGCCCAGTTCCTGTCGCTCCTCAGATGTTAATTCCCTGCGGCCGCAGAACTAGTCTAACACAGATAGATTTACATCTCTTTCCTCCACTGCCTTCACTACGAGACTCAGATTAATTATGAAGAGTTTTCTCAGCTCGACAAACAAAATCAGGGCGATCAACACATATCCCGTCCCTGTCCTCACGTACTTCTTCTGGCTCATAAAATGGTCTAACACCGACCTTGAAAAGTTAAACAGAATCGATCGCGTAGAAAAGACGAAGCACCGAATGCACCACAGAAATTCAGCAATTGAAAGAGTAGTTCTACCACGACATTTAGGGGGTAGGGGCATTGTAGATGTTAAAAAACTGCGCAAATCACAAGTTATACAGTTGCGAGACTATTTTAACAGCGAACGAAATGTTGCGCTTTACAGTACCATCTGTTAAGCGGATCTTGAATACACGCCCTTAAATTTTTCCTCAGATAAGGTCTTAAATATCAGGGCAGAAACCATAGAGGAATTAGAAATACAATGGAGGCAGAAAGCCATCTATGGGAAGCACCCCAACAC
Organism: Belonocnema kinseyi; assembly: GCF_010883055.1. Classification (NCBI taxonomy): domain Eukaryota; kingdom Metazoa; phylum Arthropoda; class Insecta; order Hymenoptera; family Cynipidae; genus Belonocnema; species Belonocnema kinseyi. The sequence continues at coordinate 152,901,330 of NC_046658.1, forward strand.
GTTATATCAAAATGAAGTGGATAATAAGGCATCTAATATTTGGCTAAGACAGGGGGTTCTGTATCCAGAGACGGAAGGATTCATTATTGCAATACAGGACAAGGTTGTCAGCACCAGGAATTATCGCAAACACGTATTACATCAAGACGTGTTTGACCGGTGCCGATTATGTGGAGATACGAACGAATCCATCGAACAAATTATTGATATCTGTCGCGTAATGACTCAGAGAGAATATACGCACATAAACAATCATGTAGATTGCGTTTTACATTCACAACTTGCCCTAAACCTAGGACTCCTAAAAGAATGGATGCTTTTCTATAGATAGACTCTAGTGTTCCTTTTAGAAAGTGAAGATTACATCTTATATTGGGATGTTATTATCCAAACGGATCATTACAAGATTCTGAAGTTTAACTAGTTAAGGCATGAAATAAAAACCATATAAAGGAATGTGAATCATACATCTACTCATCTCATTGTGATTGCGGCTACGGGCAATGTGCACGAAAGGTCATCACTGATCATGCACTGATCATCTTGAACATTTAGGAATCAGTAGGGTATTGACAGCAGTTCAGAAGGCGGTTTTATTTTACACCTGTCCAATTGCAAGAAACGTTCTTCACAATCAGGAAGCGAACGACTAAAAACCCGTGGAGTGGCATATGACAGCTCTAAAAAAGCATCCAGAGGTGACTGTTGTCACCTCCAACTTTCGCGGCCTCTCGTAATTGTATACCTACCACGTCATCGCAGGAGGTTTCTAGCATCGTATTAAATTATTTGAATTAACTTATAACATTCTAATCCCATCAGTCACTTGACTTAGTCCGTGGCTATGATGTATAACTGATATCACCCTAGTAAAAGTTTCATACCCATAATCTAGCGACCAAATTTGGAACAACCCCCAAAAAGGTCTCCTATTTTCATTTAAAAAAAGATCCTTTACCCTAAAAGAAAATACACGAAGCATTGTAACTAAAGTAACTCAAGGAAGTCGGTAATAGAGCACTGTTTTAATCTACTCGATCGTTTTTAGATCCTTTTTGATAAAAGAAACTAAATTTATCGTCAAAATATTACTATAAAATAGAATGATCAAGAATGGCATTACAATCTTATTTGATATTAAAATTTTGTGTAAAAAATAAATAATATCGGTTAACACTAACATCAAGTCCAAAGCACTAAAAGTTTCTCATGAAATTTACATGGAGAAAGGTGCCGTAAACGTTAAATGCAGTTAACCATAGGTCAACACTGGTAAAAGCGTGGGGTGAACGTGGGTAAAGCATGGGGTAAGCGTGGGTTAAGCATGGGGGAAGCGTGGGATAAGCGTTGGTCAATATAAGTCAATGTTCACACACGGTCCACCCGAGATCGTCCCATGGTTATAGACAATAGTTCAAGCATGGCTAATGGCCCTCACCCATGCTTCGCCCACAGTAGAACGTGTTTTGGGTTGAATTGAATGTTGGAAAACTTTCCTAAGATGGACATAATCTGTTTCATTTTTCGCACTTTTTAGAAAGGATTTATAGAAAAATGGTTTTTCTTATTGAAATTTAAGAAAATTTTAAAAAACAGCATCATCCAATCAATAATACATGGATCGTTCACCACGTCGTTCAAGACGTCATCTACGAGAAGTTTTAGAACATTTCAACTGTGCTAACAGCCGAAATAACTACTAATGATGAGTAGACGACCCGAGTGCACCCAGTCGAGCAGCAGGTAGTCTGTCACATTTTCTACCAGAACTTTTTAAACATTTAAAATGTTTCAACAACCAAAATAACTAAAAATTATAAGTCGTCAATCCAGGTACACTGGATCCAGCACATACGTATTTTACGAGAAATTTAAAAAAAATTTAATTTTGTGGATAACAAAAAGAACTCCAAATGGTGAGTCGACGACCCAGGTGCACCAGATCACGTAACAGGTTGTTTAGCACGAAATGTTCCAACAGCATCGGGACGTGCACCAGGTATTTTATCACGTATTTTACGCGAACTTTTTCAAAAATTAAATTGTTACAGCAGCGAAAATAACTCAAAATTGTGTGTCGACGATCCGCGACACTCAGCATCGAGCTCCAGGTAGTATAATACGAACTCTGCGAGGACTTTTTTAAAACTTTAAGTTTTGTGAATAACGAAAACAATATGAAATGCTGAGGCGGCGACCCCGGTGCACCAGATTATGCACCAGGTAGCTTAGCACGTATTCTACAGGAACTTTGTCAAAATTTAAATTATTCCAACAGCCAAACTGAATAAAAATTGTATGTCGACGATCCTGGTAAACCGGACCGTTCACCACGTAATATAACACATAATCTACAAAAACTTAAAAAAATTAACTTTGAAAATAACGAAAACAACCACAAATGGTGAGTTGACGACCTGGGTGCACCGGGTCGCGCACCAGATAGTTTAGCACTTTTTCCAATAACCAAAATAACTTCCAATAGTAAGGCGACGATTCGTTGGAAACTGATCGTGTACTAGATAGCTTACCACGTATTTATCAAAAACATTTTCAAAATTTAAATAGCTTAAACAGACAAAACAACTATCAGATGGTGTAGAGATTAGAAATAAATAAAAAATAAGTACGTGAATGACGTTTTGCACGACCTGGTTTTCGACCCGGTACACTAAGATCGTCGAATCACAATTGTTAGTTATTTTGGCCGTTGGAACAATTTCCATTTTGCAAAATATTTCGTAAAATACGTGCTAAGCTACCTGGTGCGCGACCCGGTGCACCGTGGTCGTCGACTCACCATTGGTACTTATTTTGACAGTACAATTAAATTTTTTTTAAGTTCTCGTAGAATACGTGCTAAATTACCCGGTGCACGACCGGGTGTACATCATTTAATATTGTTTTCGTTATTCACAAAATTAAAATTTTTCAAAATACTCGTAGAATACGTATTATACTACCTTGTGTTGTAACCGGAGTAACCCGGATCGCCGACACACAACTTTTAGTTATTTTGGCTGTTAGAAAAATTTAAATTCTGAAAAAGTTCTTGTAGAATACGTGCTAAGCTACCCAGTGCATGATACATAATACGTTGTCATATTTATACTTTTTATTTAACTCTGATCCGATTACGGATTACAAAGAATATTATATTTTAATTTATGTTTTATCGACTTAATGATACACATTTTGTAGAGAATCTTCATTTGAAACAACTTTTTTAAACCAACGTGGAAATATTGGGTAACTATTACCTAGATGACATTCATTCATTTCACTTGCGTTCATATTATCGACTGCGCCGCTTATCATATTAATTTTTACTCTCGAGTGACCGCCGCTTGTAGAATATATTCCACGAAGAATCCCAGTATACTCCAATATTGCAAAAACTTCACCGCTCGATGTTGATAATACAATATGTTCTCGCTTGGGCACTGAAAAAAAGTTGCTTCCTGATCGCAATCGAATTTTATTCGCAGAAATGATGTATCTTCGAAACTCGAATCGCCGGTTTGGATTTTCCCGAGGAATAAGCCGAATATATCCAAGTTTTGCAAGTGAATATCCAAGCACTTCGTGAGAAGGAGGCCTGCCCGGAGGAGACCGGTGTCTGACCGAAGAAGAAGAAGAACTTGGATTACCTTCTTCATGAGGATTCCTTGGAGACTGTAGTGATCCGTGATTTTCAAAAACTTTAAAAAAATTGTTTGGGAAGATTGGGTTTCTCTTGCCTACTGGACAATCCCTCATTTCATCTTGCGTCATATTAATAACCTTGCCGCTTATCGTATTTATTTTTATTCGCGAATGATGTTTATCCATCCTATAAATACCCCGGAGTATGTCACCATACTCCATTATTGCATAAATGTCACCATCGGATGTTGATAATACCAAATATTCTTGGTTTGGTTCAAACGAATGGGACAATTTGTCTTTTCGCATTTCAATTCTTGCGTCTTTAGGAAAAACGTATCGTCGAAATTCAAATCGCTGGTTCTGATTCGAGTAAGGAATAAGCCGAAGAGCACCTAAATGTTCTATTGCACAACCAAGAACTTCATCAAGAGGAGGCATGCCTGGGATAGTCCAGGTCCTGGAAGGAAGAGGAGGCTCCTGAGGTTCGCTATGAGGATTACATACGGTCTGTAGGGAGTCGTGATTTGCAAAAGCTTTAATATAGTTTTTTGGAAAGATACGGAGATGCTTGCCCACTGGAGAATCCTTCATTTCATCTGGAGTCAAATCTATAATTTCGCCGCTTATCATGTTTATTTTTACTCTCGCATGATATCTATCTGACCTATATATTGCACAAAGGAACCCACTGTAATCCAATATTGCAAAAATATCACCATTGGATAGTGATAATACAATTTGCTCTTGGGTTGGAACCGGTACCCGCTTATTCTGACCCTCTCGTAGCCTGATTGGTTTACCGATAGGAAAATAATATCTTCGAAATTCGAATTGAAGGCTCTTATTTGTACGGGAAATGAGCCGAACATATCCAAGCTCTCCAAGTGAATATCCAAGTACTGTAATAGACGAAGGAATTCTAGCAGGAGATCTGGACCTGGCACGAACAGGAGCCTCCTCTGGAGAACCCCGGCCAGCCCAATATTTTCTCTCGGCAGAAGAAGAAGAAACAACAAGATTATGTTCGCTATTAGGATTCTCGTCGATCTGTGAAGAGCGTTCTGCAACGAGATTTAGATTGCCAGCAGAAGAAGACGATGGACCAGGATTAAGTTCCCTATTAGGATTTCCGGCGGACTGTGAACTACATTCTGCAAACAGAATAAAGTTTTTTTATCAGTTTATTTATATCCTGTTCTTTATGAAATATGTTTCCCTCTTTCTTAATACCTAAGAACGCTATTCACAAGCTTGATTTCTTATATACCATTTAAATAATTAAATCGCACCTATTTCTAAATTCTGTAAAGAAGATTGGAGCGTTGAAAACATATCGCTTATGTAAACTATAGTTTAGATTATAGTTAAAATGGTAACTTTTGATCTTTTTCAAGTCCTTAATTCTCATTCACGGAAAATATATTTTTACACGTCCACTTTATTTTTTTGAGTTATATAAAAAGACAAAATTTTTGTCTAATTTTTAAAAATCAATTCTTGTTATTCTTCCTGCATTTTGGCCAATATTAACGACAGAAATCACGGTCCGAATGTCTGACGTCATCAAAACCCTGATTTTAAACTTTTTTTTTCATTTTTTTTCTAATATTGCCGTTTTTGTAAAACAGCGTGATGTTACACTTCTGAAAAAAAACTCTTGCGGGTTCCTTGAATTATTCTCAGCACTTTTTATTTTATAAATTTTTTTTTCAAGTTTTTTTTTAATTCTTCTATTCTTTTTTATATGCCGAGAAAAATCAATTTTTATGAAAATATAAACCACACAACTTGCAGAGCTTTTTTTGGTGCTAATGAGAACATTATTTTTTGGCACAATTTCTTTGACTTGCGGTTTGTACTGAATCATTAAGTGTTGCGTTTTTTCCCCAATAGCTTTTAGCAACAGCGTTTAGCTTTAGCAAACACATTATCATCATGTATCTCGTGCTTCGCACTCGACTTTGCCCAAAATGTCGGATTTTCTACATTATCCTCAACACTTTCATATCAAATACAATACATTTTTTATGTACCTCTTTCTGGGATTTTTTATTTCAGATCTCGTTATTAAAAGTAACAGAAGCTATGCTTCCTTAAAAAAAATATTCGTAACAAATTTTTAATTCTTTTTTATTGAATAAATTTTGCCTTTCTTACTCTCGTGACTTGTATCTTTATACTTAAATATCATTTGTTTATTTTCAATGTCGTTTTTTAAAAATAAAACAAAAACTACTTATCCTACAAAAAAGTTATTCCTGAAAAATTTGCTATTCTTTTATGGTGCAAAATTTTTTTCAATCCATCTCTTTTCGTACCTTGCTTTGTCTTTAACAAAATGGATTTATTGCTATTTCATTAGTTTTTTGCGATAAGAATGTGAATTTTCGTTTTTCCAAAATCAAAGTTCAAAAAGTTGTTTAGGCAGTCGTAGGGCATTAAAACAAGTAACGCTTTTTTTCTTGATTTTCTGTCATATCAGACAACCGCGATGACAGACAGTCACCAATACCTTCTCATTAGGTTAAGAATTTAAACAGAACAAAAAAAACGAAAAGAACAGACAAAAAAACATAATAAAGGTTCTCTTTTATCGTATAACTTTTTATGTGTTACATAACATATAATTTCATAGTTTTTTTCTCGACAAAAATTAACTTGACAAAAAAATTGTATAGAATGAAAAATTTAAAATTGACCCAAAACCTTCTAAAAAATTGCATACGTATTATTTAAGAAATTCAAAGTAATTTTTGTAGTATACAATTTTTCTTCAAGTTTATACTTTTCGAGAGAAAAAAATCATGAAGTATAACAGACCCCGATTTCTGGCAATTATATGGTTGAAACAATTTAAGAACAAATTTACAATTATTATTACTAGTTACTTTTTATCACATTAAAACTTTTAAATTATGGGTTAGAAATTAATGGCACCTCTTTTTTTTGTAAAACTGTATATAGATCGCGTAATAGTTATCAGCACATTGACATAGTGTTGTCATTATGTCTCTTTAGACCTTTAACCTGCATAGTCGCATATTGGATTTTCGAAATTCAATCGAAGCCCCATTTAAATAAAAAAAAACAGATCCGACCGTAGCACGGATCGAATTTAGAGTTTTTAAAATTCGATGGACGGGTCAATTGAATAGAAAAATTCTATCCGACGAAAGCACTCATCGAAGTTAGGTTTTTGACATTCGAGCGACGGGCTGATCGAATTCAAAAATTCGAACTAAACGTGGCACGGATCGAATTCGGCTTTTCGACAATCAAAGTGCGTACAATGTCGGTTTGAAATCGGATCGAATTTTTTGCACACGTCTACTTTTTTTCCTATAGCAGAATAATCTTTTGCTAAATAGTAATTAAATTTTAACTCCGGATTGAAGATAACAGCATGAAGCTATCTTTGTAAAAAAATGATACTTTAAACAAATTAATCTCTATTTTTTACACAGTAAATATACGAATGGCTCGTATATGCGTAACTGTAAAGGGGGACTATAAATATATATTAAATCATTATATTCACCAAAAGGATTGACGATGAGAGCCCAAGTGAAAATAAAAGTATAAACCACCCTCATTCTCGCAAGGTAGATTTAAAACTGGATAATGCTTCAGTGGATAATTTGGCTAACAAGTGGATCTGAAAAATTTTCCATTAAGTCATGAGAGTACAAATATATGCATAAGTATTCGTAATCTCACATATACATACGTGACAAAACGACTTCATTAGTGACACGATTGTCCTTCGCAGATAAGGTTATTATTTTACATTTTTTATTATGATCATTATAATTATGACAGTTTCATCTGAAATGTAATTTTTTGAAAATTGAGTACTGCCCATTTCATAAAAATTCAACAGAGAATTTATAAAATTCAAGAAATTCTGTGAATTCAAGGGATTCAGAGTTCCAAACATTGAGAGATGTTAAGAAATTTAGGGACTTCAGAGAATTCAAGGAATTCCATGAACTCAGAGAAATCAAGTAGTTCAGATAATTATGGAATTTCAGAGATTTGTAATGAATTCAGAGAATTCAAGGGATTCAGAGAGTTTAATAAATTCAGGGAATTCAAGACATTCCGAGAATTCAAGGCATTCAAAGAATTCAAGAAATTTAGAGAAGTCAAGGAAAAAAGAGAAACTTAAGGAATTTAGAGAATTTAAGGAATTCAGAGAATTCAAAGCATTAGGAAATTTTGATGATTTCTGAGAATCAAGGGATTCATAGAATTCAACGAATTCATAGAATTCAAAGGATTCCGAGAATTCAAGGAGTTCAAACAATTCAATAAACTCAAAGATTTCAAGAATTGAAGAGATTTAGAAAATTCAAAGTTTTAAATAGATTTAGAGAATTAAAGATTTTCATAGAATTCAAGAAACTCAGAGAATCCGAGAATTCAGAGAACTCAAGAAATACACTGTATTAAAGGGATACCGAGAGTTCGGGAAATTCAGTAAATCCAAAGAATTTAGTTAATTCAAGGAATTCATAGAATTCAATGAATTAAAAAAATTCAATGATTTCAGCGAGATTAAAAAATTCAGAGAATTCAACGAATTCAGACTCATCCAGTTTGAGGGCGCGCTGGTTAAAATATCATTATTTTACTATAATCTAACAACATAATTCTAGTCCAAACAAAGTTTACACTGCCTATTAAAAGATTCATTTCGCTAAAAATGGTAACTCTTAAGTAATTATTTAAAAACTTTAAAGGGCGATTTCATGTCTGAAATATGAATTTAGACACGTATAAAAAATTACGTGACATTTTTATCGAAGCGAATTAAATCCGAGGCAGGCACGTGGGTAATCTTTCTTCTACATTTTGTGTAAATATACATTATCTCTATGTAAATAATTTTTACTGTGGCTTTATATTAATTGAAAAATGTTTGTAGAGCAATTTATGAAAATGTTTCTTTACATATTTCGTTTTGAATGTTTTGTTCAAAATTACTTGAAAAACATTGATTCCAAAAATGTATATAGTTTTACGTAGCAGATTTTTTCCATGACAGATATTTTTGGCTGATACACTTTATTTTCAAAACAACTTTCTTTTACTCCTCTAATTATACAAAAATTTTATTACAAATATTTAATATTTTAAAAAGCCAAAAACTTCACACATTTGAAATTCTTATTTTGCTATAGAAATGATCGTTATGCCAGCGAAAAATAAAATAATATTAACAAAAACAACGACTAAAGGTTCTTAGGTGTCCGAAAAATCACCTGACGTAAATTTACAAACCAATTATCTACAACTTCGTATTTACAAGATACATACACGATATCAAACTCTCTAAAATTTTTAAGGCCCGTGTAATGGTATCTGTGGTGAATGCAACTAAAACTGCCCATATATTTAGATATGTCCCTCTTTTATTTTGACAAAGTCATCTTGAATGTATTTGATTAATTTAGTTCAATTTTTGTAACATTTTAACTATTTCTCAACTATGCTTCAATTTTACAATAATTTCTAGTTTATAAAATGGAGACTGTTATTCAAGCATACTCAAAAAACACGTGATTTATTGGATTTATATTGTTAAACGATTTCTACAGCATAATAAACAGAAAATATTATCAATTTTCTTAAATGATTATTCTGATAAATCGGTTGAACAGTTTGAAAATTATCTTTGTTTTTAAACAGCAACTAACTTCACTTAGTCAGTATAGCGGAAATGTTCGCCAGACACAATAAAAATGAACTAATGCAAAGGAATTCTATATTTCAAGATAACTTTGCTAATATAAATTAGATTAAAATATGTTTTTACAGAAAAAGGAAATAGTGTTGATGGATAATATTTGCATGTTAATTTTATGTGTTTAAAAATAAAGATCCCGCAGCAAATGTAACTCAAATAGGTTTCGGTCGATTTTGATTAAATTTCGTAAAATTGTAGTTCTCAATATCTCGATCAAAAGTGTTATAGTGCACAATGTCCGAAAATGGACAGTTTTAGAATTGTAGAGGGGTAAACATCCAGGCCTTTTAAGAAACATTACTAAATATCTCAAAAACTGCAGCTCTGCGAAAAAAATGTTTCCTATGAAAGTTATTGAGCTCTAACGGAGAAGTATAGAAAAAGACATGGTCTTAAAACACAGATCATTTTTCAAGGTCATTCAATGTGAACTTGTCATTTATTGGTAATATTCAGCCAATAAAGACAAGATATAAACAGGAAATCAATATAGAACCCATAAAGGCTAGAAATGAGAATTGACTCAGTCAGTAGTTGGGCTTTAACAAGTTAAACTTGCACCTTCTTACGTGCAAGATAAACTGTAAAGAGACAATGATGAACAATTCCACAATGAGATGCTACAAGAGGATAATCGAATACTACAGCCAGGATTAATAAGAATCAGAGTTTTTTCTCGATTTCGAAACGCGTCCAAGCATCAACTCTGCATTACATATAGACCGAACGGTGATGACGACATGGATGATGGTATGGATGACGATGAAGAGCTTACTCCTATAGGAGGATATTATTGTACATGCCAGTCAGGTGCTCGAACTCTTGGAACTTGTTCACATATAAGCAGTGTATTATGGTTCTTGGGGTATGCTCGGCATCAAGAAAGAATTCGCTTTCCATCATAAAGACTGATTCAGACCATAAATGACGCAGGAAATCGATTACTAGCAAGTGATATTCAGTTACCAGAAGTTGCCTGTATTAGCTAGAATCGACGACGTCCTGGTCATCTATTACCTTCATTGGCTAGATAATGACTAAATCTCGCTTATCTCTTGCCTTCATTGACCGGATATTGTCTAAATCAAGCTTATTTCATGCCTTCATTGTCTAGATATTGATAACATTCTGGGCAATTCTTGCCTTCATTGGCTAGATAATGACTAAATCTCGCTCATGTCTTGCCTTCATTGACCGGAAATTGTCTAAATCAAGTTCATTTCATGCCTTCATTGTCTAGATATTGACAACATCCTGGAAAAATCTTGCCCTCATTGGCTAGATAATGACTAAATCTCGCTTATCCCTTCTCTTCGTTGGCTAGATAATGACTAAGTCTTGCTCATCTCTTGCCTTCATTGGTTAGATAATGAGTCAATCTCGCTCATATCTTTCCTTCATTGGAGGGATATTGTCTAAATGAGGCTTATTTCATGCCTCCATTGGCTAGATATTGACAACATCCTGGACAAATCTTGCCTTCATTGGCTAGATAATCGCTCCATCTCGCTCATGTCTTGCCTTCACTGACTACATAATGACTAAATCGCACTCATGACTTGCCTTTATTGGCTGGCTGTTGACTAATTCATTCTCATTTCTTGCCAGTATGGGTTCTATATTGATTTTCTCTTCATATCTTGTCTTTATTGGCTGAATATTAGCAATTAGTTACTATTTCAAATTGAATGACCTTGAAAAATGACCTGTGTCTTAAGACCATGACTTTCTTTGCATTTCCCCGTTAGAGACCAATAACTTTCATAAGGAATATTTTTTTCGAAGAGCTGCAGTTTTCGAGATATTTGGTAATGGTTCTTAAAAGGGTTGGATGTTTAACCTTCTTTAACTCGAAAACTGTCATTTTCGGACTTTGTACCCCATAACAATGTTGATCGAGACATTGACAATTTTACGAAGTTTAATCAAAATCGACTGAAAGCCATTTCATGTACATTTGCTGTGGGGTCCTTTATTTGACAAAAAAAGTGGAACACGATGACCTTGAAAAGTTTTACGCTTTTGATAGTTTCTTGTACAAGTAGATTACAAAATGCACGTTTAAATTCATTTTTCTTATGGTTCACAATTAAACAAGTACAGGGGAGCTGGGGGAACAGGCGCCACCTAAATTTCGCTTCTCGGGGAGACATATTGGGAGGAAAGGATAATATTAGATCCTTTAAGGCCCAACTGATCTCCCTCTCCGCCACCTTCCTCGCTCCTTCTAGATGCAATGTTGTTTTTGCGTTGTCCATTATTTTTCCACGAGTAGCTGGGGAAATAAAGGTTTTCTCGTGCAGAGCGATGCATGGAGTGGTAGGACTAATTACTTGTGGAGGTCGCCCGCGATCGCCCAAGAGGCCACAGGCACAATCACTCTACACCCATGCTTAGGGAGGAAGTCACGTTGAGTGAGACACTTCATAAATATGCTTTCGCAGGCCTCCATAGTAACATAAATCGATTCGGAAGAGACCCCGATACAGTGAACCAGAAGGCCCGCGTTACATATGCTCTTTCACCCTTTTATCATACTACACTTATGCATACCAGAAAAGCCTGTTTAGAGGGATCCTTTCATCCATAACCATACACATGCAGGCCTGGGTCCATTTGATCCCCAGGTTTAACAGACTTGCGGCTCCACTACAACCACAAGGTATTATTCTGAAATTGTGGTTGCCAGATTACGGATCCGTATGCTCACTTTGATCTCACCAATGTATTAAAAAGAATTTTTAAAGTATCAGGGTATCTAAAGTGTCTGCTTGCTCTTAACCTAAATCCTAGAGATTTATTCTCATTCAATAAACTTTTATCGATTACGATTTCAAAAGCAAGACTTCGATCCAATGCTATTCCACGATCAAATATAGTAAAAAATTTAAACTTTAAGTTCCAGGTTAATTACAATATAGCAGTCCCGAAATTTACTAAAATTATCATGTAATGCGTAACAAAAGTTAAAATCAAATACTGGCGTAGAAAGTTTAACATCGTCTGCTTACGTATACTCAGGGCAATCCAAAGAAAAAAAAACTAGTTCACCCACGTTTAAGATCTGTGGTACATCAGATGTTGGCCTGAAAGTTTAAGCAAAGTGTCCACCGTATTCTACATAAGTTTCAGTACCTGATAAAGAAGAGTGCATAAGTCGAATTATATCAGAGTTAAGATCTAAGAAACTTAACTTGTAAATTAACGCAAAGGTGTCGTATGACGCTTCTATCAACGAGCTCAGGATCTTCAAGGATGTCATTAAGTTTTCCTCGCTTCAAATAAACCTTGGCGCATTTGTCTAACCCAAATTTCATTCCAATTTCCTTAGTATATCGTTCGACAATCCCCAGAGCTAAATGCAGTTGCTCTCTGTTTTTAGCATAGATCTTAAGATCGTCCATGTAAAATACATGAGTGACCTTGTACTTTCGATCTGCAGGTTTGCCGCACAAGTACCCGTCGGAATGGTGCATTGCTAGAGATAGTAACAATAATGTAAGGCAAAAGCGGAGTGGGCTCATGGTGTCGTCCTGAATGACAATTCTCTGAAACGTGACCTTGTTAGTTGTCACACGATTTTTGCCAGATGAGATAGTAAATCTGGTTTTCCAAAGCGGCATCAATCTCTCTATGCACCCAACTATTTGCGGATGAACCTTTAAGATTTCCAAAAGACAGATGATAATTCTATGGGATGTAGAATCGAAAGCTTTCCGGTAATCAATCCAGGCCATCGATAGATCAAGCTGGTACAATGCTGCATCTTTGCAGACACATCTATCGATGAGCAGGTTCTCGGCAGGAGTATTGTGCGCTTTTTCACCAACCACTCTGGAATCAGCTCTTCCGACTTCAAATATGAGGTGAATATACGGGCCAAATGCTGATGGGTTGAAGAAAACTTCTTCCACCAGAAGGTTTT